>NW_020837957.1:7769344-8164485 GCF_003676395.1 Aethalodelphis obliquidens | reverse complement strand
TATATATATTTTTTAGTAAACATCAGTAATTTTTCCTAAACTCCTTAGTAGTCCTGTATATATAATGGTAAAGCTGGTCATTTTTATTTCTTGATAAGTGTTTCTTAGTCCTAGGGCTTTATAACCACAAAGTTTATTATTAAAAAGTTTTAGTTCACCTCAAATACTTTCTGTGCTATTTGGAAAAAGTATCTAGGGGGAAATTCACGTAAGAAGAGTAAACCCAATTTAACAGAAAACATGGAAAATTGTTGAAGAAGTGCTTTATGTGTGCCTGTGGTTGGCCCAGAGGAAGCATCGAACTGGCTCTGGGAGTGGGAGGCAGAGTGAAAAGATGCAGTGTTTCCTCCTCTGTCCGCTTGTGTTGGATAAATGGATCATTTTATTGTCAGGTTGGTTGAGACTGAATGTCAACATTATACAGGAAGATCCCAAAGGTATGCAGTACAGGGGATGCTGTTGCAGCTTCCTTCGCTTGATGCTATTAAAGGAGCTCACAGTCTGTAAGATAAAACTTAGAAAATCTGAAGGTCAATAAGTGCCTATTTTTACAGCATGAGTTTAATTTCAAACTCTTCATGACTTTATGTGTGCTTCTATAGAAAAACCATATCTAAAACAACACTCTGACAGATGAAATTTACCAGAGAAATGAAACAAAATTTACCTGTGAACTGCTGTACCAATTGGTAGAGTTTTTTTTCCTTTCAATAAGAAGAGGAGGGGGATCTTCAAGATGGCAGAGGAGTAAGACATGGAGATCACCTTCCTCCCCACAGATACATCAAAAATACATCGACGCGTGGAACAAACTCCTACAGAACACCTACTGAACGCTGGCAGAAGACCTCAGACTTCCCAAAAGGCAAGAAACTCTCCCCGTACCTGGGTAGGGCAAAAGAAAAAAGAACAAACAGAGACAAAAGAATAGGGACGAGGCCTGCACATCTGGGAGGGAGCTGTGAAGGAGGAAAAGTTTACATACACTAGAAGCCCCTTCACTGGCGGAGACTGGGGGGTGGGTTGGGGGGAAGCTTCGGAGCCACGGAGGAGAGTGCAGTGCAGAGGGCAAAGTGGAGAGATTCCCACACAGAGGATCAGTGCCGACCAGCACTCACCAGCCCGAGAGGCTTGTCTGCACACCCGGCGGGGCGGGCGGGGGCTGGGAGCTGAGGCTCGGGCTTCGGTTGGATCCCAGGAAGAGGACTGGGGTCGGCTGCATGACCACAGCCTGAAGGGGCTAGTGCGCCACAGCTAGCCGGGAGGGAGTCCAGGAAAAAGTCTGGACCTGCCTAGAAGGCAAGAGACCATTGTTTCGGGGTGCGCGAGGAGAGGGGATTCAGAGTACCGCCTAAATGAGCTTCAGAGACGGGCGCGAGCCGTGGCTATCAGCTTGGATCCCAGAGACAGGCATGAAATGCTAACGCTGTGCTGTAGCCACCAAGAAGCCTGTGTGCACCTCCCCTCCTGGGAGAATGTGCAGCCTGCCACTGCCAGGGTCCTGTGATGCAGGGACAACTTCCCCGGGAGAACACATGGCGCGCCTCAGGCTGGAGCAGCATCACGCCGGCCTCTGCCGCTGCAGGCTCGCCTCACATTCCAATTGTTAACTACCTACATACCCCTCCCTACCCCCGGCCTGAAGGAGCCAGAGCCCCCTAATCAGCTGCTGCTTTAACCCCATCCTGTCTGGGCGGGAACACATGCCTGAGGGCGACCTACATGCAGAGGTGGGGCCAAACCCAAAGCTGAACCCCAGGAGCTCTGCGAACAAAGAAGAGAAAGGGAAATCTCTCCCCAGCCTTGGGAGCAGCGGATTAAATCCCTACAATCAACTTGATGTACCTGCATCTTTGGAATACCTGAATAGACAATGAATCATCCCAAAATTGAGGAGGTGGACTTTGGGAGGAACTGTAGACATGGGGTTTGCTGTCTGTGACTGATTTGTTTCTGATTTTTATGTTTATCTCAGTGCAGTTTTTAGGGCCTATTATCATTGGTGGATTTGTTTATTGGTTTGGTTGCTCTCCTTTTTTATTATTATTATTTTATTTTAATAATTACTTTTAATTAATTTATTTATTTTTTATATTTTTCTCCTTTTTCTTCTGAGCTGTGTGGCTGACAGGGTCTTGGTGCTCCGGCCTAGTGTCAGGCCTGAGCCTCTGAGGTGGGAGAGCCGAATTCAGGACACTGGACCACCAGAGACTTCCCAGCCCCACATAATATCAATCGGTGAGAGCTCTCCCAGAGATCTCCATCTCAACACTAAGACCCAGCTCCACCCAACGGCCAGCAAACTCCAGCGCTGGATGCAAATGCCAAACAACTAGCAAGACAGGAACACAACACCACCCATTAGCAGAGAGGTTACCTAAAATCATATTAAGTTCACAGACACCCCAAAACACACTACCAGACATGGCCCTGCCCACCAGAAAGACAAGATCCAGCCCCACACACCAGAACACAGGCACCAGTCCCCTCCACCAGGAAGCCTACACAAGCCACTGAACCAACCTCATCCACTGGCAGCAGACACCAAAAACAATGGGAACTACGAACGTGCAGCCTGCAAAAAAGGAGACGCCAAACACAGTAAGTTAAACAAAATGAAAACACAGAGAAATATGCAGCAGATGAAGGAGCAAGGTAAAAACCCAGCAGACCAAACAAATGAAGAGGAAATAGGCAGTCTACCTGAAAAATAATTCAGAGTAATGATAGTGAAGATGATCCAAAATCTTGGAAATAGAATGGAGAAAATACAAGAAATGCTTAACAAGAACCTAGAAAAACTAAAGAGCAAATAAACAATGAGGAACAACAAAATGAATTAAATTAAAAATTCTCTAGAAGGAATCTATAACAGAATACCTGAACAGGTATTCAGATAAGAATAGAAGAACAGAAAAGTGACCTGGAAGATAAAATAGTGGAAATAACTACTGCAGAGCAGAATAAAGAAAAAAGAATGAAAAGAATTGAGGACAATCTCAGAGCACTCTGGGACAACATTAAACTCACCAACATTCAAATTATAGGGGTCCCAGAAGAAGAAGAGAACAAGAAAGGGACTAAGAAAATATTTGAAGAGATTATAGTTGAAAACTTCCCTAATATGGGAAAGGAAATAGTCAATCAAGTCCAGGAAGTGCAGAGTATCCCATAGAGGATAAATCCAAGGAGAAACACACCAAGACACATTAATCAAACTATTAAAAATTAAATACAAAGAAAAAATATTAAAAGCAGCAAGGGAAAAGCAACAAATAACATACAAGGGAATCCCGATAAAGTTAACAGCTGATCTTCAGGCAGAAACTCTGTAAGCCAGAAGGGAATGGCAGGACATATTTCAAGTGATGAAAGGGAATAACGTACAACCAAGATTAATCTACCTAGCAAGGATCTCATTCAGATTCGATGGAGAAATTAAAACCTTTACAGACAAGCAAAAGTTGAGAGAATTCAGCACCACCAGACCAGCTTTACAACAAATGCTAAAGGAACTTCTCTAGGCAGGAAACACAAGAGAAGGAAAAGACCTACAATAACAAGCCCCAAACAATTGAGAAAATGGTAATAGGAACATACATATCGATAATTACCTTAAATGTAAATGGATTAAATGCTCCCACCAAAAGACAGAGACTGGCTAAATGGATACAAAAAGAAGACCCGTATATATGCTGTCTACAAGAGACCCACTTCAGACCTAGGGACACATACAGACTGAAAGTAAGGGGATGGAAAAAGATATTCCACGCAAATGGAAGTCAAAAGAAAGCTGGCGTAGCAATTCTCATATCAGACAAAATAGACTTTAAAACAAAGACTATTACAAGAGTCAAAGAAGGACACTACATAATGATCAAGGAATCAATCCAACAAAAAGATGTAACAATTGTAAATATTTATTCACCCACCATAGGAGCACCTCAATACATAAGGCAAATGCTAACAGCCATAAAAGGGGAAATTGACAGTAACACAGTAATAGTAGGGGACTTTAACACCCCACTTTCACCAGTGGACAGAACATCCAAAATGAAAATGATCAAGTGGGGTTTATCCCAGGAATGCAAGGATTCTTCAATATATACAAATCAATCAATGTGATACACCATATTAACAAACTGAGTGATAAAAACCATCTGATCATCTCAATAGATGCAGAAAAAGCTTTTGACCAAATTCAGCACTCATTTAGGATAAAAACTCTCCAGAGAGTAGGCATAGAGGGAACCTACCTCAACATAATAAAGGCCATATATGACAAACCCACAGACAACATCTTTCTCAATGGTGAAAAACTGAAACCATCTCCACTAAGATCAGGAACAAGACAAGGTTGCCCACTCTCACTACTATTATTCAATATGGTTTTGGAAGTTTTAGCCACAGCAATCAGAGGAGAAAAAGGAATCCAAATTGGAAAAGAAGAAGTAAAACTGTCACTGTTTGCAGATGACATGACACTATATATAGAGAATCCTAAAGATGCTACCAGAAAACTAGTAGAGCTAATCAATGAATTTGGTAAAGTAGCAGGATACAAAATTAATGCACAGAAATCTCTTGCCTTCCTATACGCTAATAATGAAAAATCTGAAGGTGAAATTAAGGAAACACTCCCACTTATAACCAAAAGAATAAAATACCTTGGAATAAACCTACCTAAGGGGACAAAAGACCTGTATGCAGAAAACCGTAAGACACAGATGAAAGAAATTAAAGACAAAACAAACAGATGGAGAGATATACCATGTTCTTGGATTGGAAGAATTAACACTGTGAAAATGCCTATACTACCCAAAGCAATCTACAGATTCAATGCAATCCCTATCAAACTACCAGTGGCGTTTTTCACAGAACTAGAACAAAAAATTTCACAATTTGTATGGAAACACAGAAGACTCCGAATAGCCAAAGCAGTCATGAGAAAGAGAAATGGAGCTAGAGGAATCAGGCTCCCTGACTTCAGACTATACTACAAAGCTACAGTAATCAAGACAGTATGCTAATGGCATAGAAACAGAAATATAGATCAATGGAACAGCATAGAAAGCCCAGAGATAAACCCATGCACAAACGGTCACCTTATCTTTGATAAATGAGGCAAGAATATACAATGGAGAGAAGACAGCCTCTTCAATAAGTGGTGTTGGGAAAACTGGACAGCTACATGTGAAAGAATGAAATTAGAACGCTCCCTAACACCATATACAAAAATAAATTCAAAATGGATTAAAGACCTAAGTGTAAGGCCAGACACTATAAAACTCTTAGAGGAAAACATAGGCAAAACACTCTATGACATAAATCACAGCAAGATCCTTTTTGACCCACCTCCTAGAGAAATGGAAATAAAAACAAAAATAAAGAAATGGTACCTAATGAAACACAAGCTTTTGCACAGCAAAGGAAACCATAAACAAGACGAAAAGACAACCCTCAGAATGGGAGAAAATATTTTCAAACAAAGCAACTGACAAAGGATTCATTTCCAAAATATACAAGCTCACCCAGCTCAATATCAAAAAAACAAACAACCCAGTCCAAAAATGGGCAGAAGACCTAAACAGACATTTCTCCAAAGAAGATATACAGATGGCCAACAAACACATGAAAGGATGCTCAACATCACTAATCATTAGAGAAATGCAATTCAAAACTATAATGAGGTATTACCTCACACCAGTCAGAATGGCCATCATCCAAAAATCTACAAACAATAAATGCTGGGGAGGGTGTGGAGAAAAAGGAACCCTCCTACACTGTTGGTGGGAATGTAAATTGATACAGCCACTATGGAGAACAGTATGGAGGTTCCTTAACAAACTGAAAACAGAACTACCATACAACCCAGCAATCCCACTACCCTGAGAAAACTGTAATTCAGGGATTCATGTACCACAATGTTCATTGCAGCACTATTTACAATAGCCAGGACATGGAAGCAACCTAAGTGTCCATCGACAGATGAATGGATAAAGAAGATGTGGCACATATATACAATGGAATATTACTCAGCCATAAAAAGAAATGAAATTGAGTTATTTGTAGTGAGGTGGATAGACCTAGAGTCTGTCATACAGAGTGAAATAAGTCAGAAAGAGAAAAACAAATATATGTTAACACATATATATGGAACCTAAAAAAAAACAATGGTTCTGAAGAACCTAGGGGTAGGACAGGAATAAAGAGCAGACGTAGAGAATGGACTTGAGGACACAGGGATGGAGAAGGGTAAGCTGGGACAAAGTGAAAGAGTAGCATTGACATATATACCCTACCAAATGTAAAATAGATAGCTAGTGGGAAGAAGCTGCATAGCACAGGAAGATCAGCTTGGTGCTTTGTAACCACCTAGAGGGGTAGGATAGGGAGGGTGGGAGGGTGACGCAAGAGGGAGGAGATATGGGGATATATGTATACACATAGCTGATTCATTTTGTTATACAGCAGAAACACAACTTTGTAGAGCAATTATACTCCAATAAAGGTGTTTAAAAAAATTTTTTTAAGTAAAAAAAAACCCCAGAACAATAGTAACAGTCACTTAGAATGTGTGAAAAGTCCAAGCCCTAACAATGGATGGTAATTTAATTTGAAATATCAGAAATACATTCTATGTTCATTTAGAAAATTGTGACTGGGTTATATATAAGGAACATTCATCTATTCACTCCACAAAAATTTATTATCTATTATATGCCAGTAGACCATAGTTCCTGCCTGTTAATAGTCTGTCTAGCATATGAGAAAGTTTTATTGTTGTAAACATCTGTGATTATCATGTGTTAAATGGGCACCACACTTTAAGAAAAACATAATAAAAATAATAATCATTTTTATTTAGTAATATAATTTCCAAAAAGTTCATATATATATATATATAATCAGTGATAGTATCCAATATATTTACTGACTGGTACAGCAAGGCTCCAACAAACCAAAATGGAAATAGAATAAGATTGATTTTGGAAGAAATCTGTGGAGTACAGAATCTCAGCCATTATGTCCACTTGTATGTGTGGTTTGAAAGTTTCCACAGAGCCAGGGACAGGACCTTAAAATGGAATGTGTTGCCACACCATAAGCAAGATGAGGGCTAACAAGAATTCATAATATTGGCAAATAGAAATTGATCATTAATTCATATTTACTACATGTATACCATGTGTCAGAAACACATTTGGAGGTATAGAAGAAGTAAAATAAGTCCTAGGATGATGGCAGGGATTTGGAAGGAAAGAAACAGGATGATCCAGAAGGAGAAAGAATAAATGAACTTCAAGGAGATGTCGTGAAGGAAATTTTTCACAACTATCACAGCTATTTCCTCTGTGAAGTATTCAAGGTAATCTGCTAAGAGAAAATAGTGCAGCATTAAGTGCAAAAGTTGTTAAGAGTAGTAACAAATTACCAGCATAGGGAATGGGTAAGGATATGTTAAGATTTGCTAGACAATACTGAGAGTCAGTAGTTGGAAATCATAAATGTATAAGGCAGGCAATCAGCATGGTTATATGATTTGTTTCAGTATTATTCAATGCCTAGTCCCAGGACCAGAACAAACAGATGGTTAGATTATTCTAGAATTGAGGATTAGGATAATGGAATAACAAGGTCATATGAGTGTTGAGAACTGAGAGTACTGGTGAGAGAGATTCAGCTGAAGTACCATGGGTTGACAGCTGGATTGAATAAGGAAATGAAGCCAAAGGAGGCTTATCGATCAAGAACATATGAAGCAAACAAAGTAGAAGAATCAATGAGAGTGAAGAGCAGCTGCTTCCCTGCATAAAACCTGCAGAAGGGCATTCTGCGGCCTGGAAGAAGAGTTTAATTTACTTCTGATAACAAGGTTTTCTATAATCATGTTTGCCTAGCCAGTTCATTTCTCATTCCTTCCCCCAAATACTCCCAGGAATCCACATGTCCTGGCATACCCAATGACTATGCTGCTTCCTGTTTTCAAGCCACTGCTGTTCTTTCTGAAGAGCTCCTTCTCTTCTCCTAAATCCCCATTCACCTGATGAACTTCTCAGCCTTCAAGACTCATCTCAAGAATCTTTTCCTTTCTAAAGTCTCCTGTGGTAATCTGTCTGCAAAAAAGAGCTACCAATTTTCATCCCATCCCAGTACACTCATGCCATTACTCCAACAAAAAAACCCTTGATTATGGGCAAGCCAATAGAATGCTAAAGAACTGGCACCAGCTTAACACAACTACCATGCTATAAATTTCAGGCTATCCTGCAAGGAGTATAAGATATCATGCAGAGAAGAAGGCCAAGGGAGGAGAGCTGACATATAGCACCCATACCCCCAGACATGTAAATAAGACCTTCCTGGCCCTTCCTGCCCGTTCCAGCCACCAGTTGAATGTAGGTGGAGCCCAGTCAACCCACAGAATGGTAAGAAATGAATCAGTGCTATTTTAAGCCACTAAATGTGGGGTTTTAGTTATATAATTATAGATTAATGATATATCTCCTATTTTCAACTCAAGTGCAACCGCTCCAACTTTCCACTGTATCACACTACTGTACCTAAAATATACCTCTATTATTTTACTTACCACACTAGGATTGCAAAAAATGTTTGCATATCCACTCCCTTCCTATTCTGTGAAATATCTCAGTATAATTTTATGTATATATATAGATATGTATGTATCTCCTAAATCCTAGCACACAACATATGATAGATACTCAATAAATGATGTGAACTAAGTTGAATCTAAATTGAGTTAGTGGGAGGGAGAGAGGGAGAAATAAAGACGCTATGCTCAGTCATTGGAATTTCATGGTTAAATATTTCACAAGTGGAGCAGTTTCTAGAAAAATATGGAAACATGTTGGAGGTGAAGTTGGCTCAGGTACAATCTAGGAATTGAGGTAAGAGTGGGTACATCATTGAGGATGTGGACTTGTGGCCTAGTATGGTGATGGAATTTGTGTAGAGTGGAAAATGGTGATCCTGAATGGGGAGAGATTGTGAACTTCAGAAAAGGAGAGGCTGTGAGTGACAGGTTTTCATAATTAAAACAATGCTCTTAAAGCAACAGTGGACAATTAAGATGATGAGGGTCCAATCTTCTGCCCAACATACGCTCAAGAGAGAAAAAGTAAATCTGTACTCCGTAAGCGTACTACAAGTAAGTATATTATTCTGGTTTTCCAATAAGCCATTTGAGTGCACCTTCTCAGTCTCCTCCCCCTGAATCCTTTTGTTCCATAGCCACTGAAAACTTTCTGCTCAATCCTCTTCCATACACCTATTCTCTGGGCTATCTGAGTCACTTTTATGGCTTCAACCATCACTTAATCTGAACTTTCTCACCCCATATCTTTCATGAGCTTCAGGACTGTTATTTCCAATTCTCTTCTGAATATCTCCACTCTCTGGCCTTTCGGATATATCAAAGTCAAGATGTTAAAGCGCAAACTGATTCTTTTCTATTCAAACCATGATTTTCCTCCTGTATTTCCCAGCCCAGTAAATGACATCACTGCCCACTTGGTCAGTACAGAAAGAAACAGCACAATGTTTTTTTTTTTTAAAACAACAAAAAATGATTTATTTGCAACACAGCTCAGTCCCCATCATTTCAATACAGCACAGGAGTAGGAAAGAGTCACACTGCAAGCGTCATTTAGTCCAAGGCAGAGCTCCATGCCTCCCAATACAGCAAGCCCATCTACCCCAGAGACCCATGCCTGGAGCCCAGCTGAACACACAAACAGGCGAGCTCAGAATGAAGTCGGCCCCAGGCCTCATCACATTTCACCCTTCCCCCACAGGCCTTTTAAGCTTCCTAACTGCAGCCTTCTACCCCCTCCACTTCCAACCAGGCCAAGTCCCAGCCTCCTAGCCACCAGGGAGCTTTCTTTGTGGGATCATTATCAGGGGTTTAAGGGTTACCTAAAATGAGAAAATACCCTGTGAAATCTATTGTTCCATAGAAAGTTTAAAACGACTCCCCCATACATAATCCTAATCAGCAACGACAGCTCTTCATCTCTTCACTGTAGACAGGTGATTTTGAAGTAACTGTCATCTCAGCTCCATACACATTTCCCTACTGGCCTTATTAAAGACTGCTCTCCTCACCCCAGGGTATAAAGGAAACCCAGGTATTTCCCCCAGGTTCAGAGCCTGAGAGGAAAAGCCCTGATGGCTTAGAAAAAGATTCCCTTCCTTCTGTTCCCCTCAAAAGATTTTTATGGAGATTATTGCCTAAAAATTTTCTAGCTTGGGTTCTGGGATTAGTCAAATAGAATGTGCTTGAATCTGTCCTTCATAGATTACTACCCACATGATAACTGGCAAATTACTTAACTTTTCAAAGCTTCAGTTTTTGTCATCTGTTATAATCCTCAAAAGCTTGTGAGGAGGATTAAATAAATGCCTATCCAAACCCTCATAACTAAACTTGAAGCCATCCTTAACTTTTTCCCCTTCCCTTAGCACCCAACTCGCCCAAGCAACTGACCACAAAGCTCTATTAATTGTTTCTAAAAGGTATCTTGGGACTTCCCTGGTGGTCCAGTAGGTAAGACTCCAAGCTCCCAATGCAGGGAACCTGGGTTCGATCCCTGGTCGGGAACTAGGTCCCACATAAATGCCGCAACTAAGAGTCCACATGCCGCAGCGAAGATCCCGTGTGCCACAACTAAGACCTGGTGCTGCCAAAATAAATAAATAAACTTTTTTTTAAAAAAAAAGGTATCTTAAAATATGCCTTTGTCCATTGTCACTTTCACTGCCCTAGCATAATACTGAAACGTACTTCAAATGTCCATTACTAATCTAGCCTAAACTGCCTTTCACACCAGTGTCAGAGATAGCTTTTCAAAAATACAAATCATATCACATCATTGTCTTCACTTCCAAAATTTTTCAATTGTTCATTTCCCACAAAAGTAACGCCAAACTAAAAAAAAAAAAAAGTAATGCCAAACTGTTTAGAATCTTATATTTGCCATCTTTCCCTGATTTACCTTTACAGTCTAACTGTACATCATTTCTCACCATTCCCTAGATTTTACACTTGTCATTCTCCAAACATATTCTTCTGCCTTCATGTCTATTTCCTTTCCTACATCCTCAGTCCTCACTTCTCCTCTGAGAATTCTTGCTCAGGCTCAAATATGATTCCCTCTGTGTTGTCTTCTCAGAACCCCCAAGGACATAGATTGCTCCCTCATCTGTTTTCCCATAGGACTGTATACAAACCTGTCATAGCCTTTATCACACTACAATATAGCTATTAATTTATTTGTCTATCTGTCCAGCTATACTCTGATCTCCTCAGAGACGGAATAGTGAAATATTTATTATGGCATTGCCAGTCTCTAACATAGTTCCTGGAATATACCACTACATGTGAGACGCTTGATAAGTTGTTGAGAGAATGGATGAACGAATGAATGAACAATGAAACTATGTAGCCTGAATGGTTCTGGCTCTACATTATTTAAATATGAATTAAATCCAAATAGTTCCAGTACATAAAAAGAGAAAATCCTGAAACTTAGGCACTAATTTGAAATACATGATCTACAAGTATTTTTCCCAACTCCAAAATTCTGTGATATTATCATAAACTGAGCTAAAGCTTTTCTCCAGGCAAGTAGGATTAAAATTTTGTCTGGGACACACAAATTTGTAGAATGAGGTCTAGTGAGTTGTTTAGGGTGTGTTTCTAATTAATTCTATCATATTACCTTTAATAAATTATGTTTTGTGAAGTTTATACTTTTCAATTTAGCAAAATTGAATTATCCACAATAGCTGATCTTTCAAAATGATAACATAGGGAAGAAAGTGTTTTTTCCTAAAATCTTGTCAATTTGAGTGACATGTGAGTACCCAGCACTAAGCATCTGTTAGGGGAAATCTTATTGTTCTGTGTCTGTCACTAGAAAATTGCAACAAACATTGCAAGACCTACACACTGAAAATGTTATGATGTGTTTTTAAAACTGCTTTCCACAGAAGGTCCTTTATTTTATTAGAAAATTATAAGCAAACAAGTCTTGTTTAATGGCTTTCAAAATATAAGCAAATTTCATGTCAAAATTGTTTTACTCCCAACTGCTTACTTGTGTGAGAAATCTGTCAAGCCCTGGTGCCCAAGAAAATAGGGTACCATGGCAGAAGATTTTTTGCTGAAGGAAATAATGTATGCTCAATTAAACCAATACAGTGTGTGTAATGGTCTGATTCAATCTTAGGAAGAACTGTCAGCTTTCTGTTCTGGGATCAGAATTTTCCTAATGCCTGGACTTTTGGTGAATTCTATGTAACAAGTGACACAGTCTTGAGCTTGTATCTCAGAGAAAGTTGGGCTCTTATTTTTTCTCCTTTCAATACTCAAATATTCTTGGGAATTTTACCTTTCTTCCTGATATCCTCTCTGTCTCTACTCCTTTTCCATACTGCTTTTAACTTGCTAAATATTTTAACAATTAAATATTCAGCCAGTTTTTCAGGGGAATCAACGGTTGGTTGTGGTGTTATTTTATTTGAGGGTCATTCCCAAGTGCTTAAGCTCTTCAAATATCAAAAAATGTGTGCTTCAAAATGAATAGATGCTAATAAAATATGGTGAAAAAAATCCTCGAGCACCCCAATGTCCCCTTATAGTCTATGCTATTTAACAAGTTTACACCAATCTGTTTCTGTAAGCAGAGATCACTAACAGAACTTTCCCCCCAAAAAGATGACAATATATAACACATAAGATGCATGTTTTTCTAGATAGTCTTTAAAAAAGATGATTTCTAAACATAACATAATAATATTTTATGTTCCTAAACTGCCATCTACTGTGCTTGTTCACCCAGTACACAATACCATCTTTTACAGGCTTGTCTTTTCCAATGAATATGTGAATTTATCCCCCAGCTATTTCTTGACATTCTTTCTTTCCCTTGTTCTAGCCATGTGTACTCCTTAAAGACCAGGAAAAAAATTATTTCAACTAATTATAGTCCTACCAAAGCCTTTCACATCATTTAAGACTCTGATTATACACAGTGCCATGAAGACGTGTCAGTTTGAGACAAGAAGAGGTTTAGAGAGGTTTACACTTTGCAGAGTGCCACCTGTCTCCAAAGGGCAAAGTCATTAAGAAGCTCCAGGTGCACGTTGTGGGAGCAAAACAGCATAATGAAGTCCTTTGCCTCCTTGTGCACCTTCTGATTAATAACATTCCCCTTCAGTTGTAGCAGATTGTGCACCATGTTCGCTGCAAGAAACCTGGAATACCAGTCTATTTTTCTATCTTTCTCTAAATAGAATAAATTGCCATTTATCTATGACATGAATCAGAAGAATATACAAAATAGGGTATTTCTGACACAATCTACTTTTATAAGAGCAGCTAATAAGCCAACTGAATGATATTTATCAATAAACAACATTTAATATGTATCACTGATCGAATTCTACCTAATCCTTTTTATCCTATATCCACACACGTAGAAATATAATTGATATCTATACTGATAACCCGAAGGCATTGTAAAATTCCAAGTTGCTTCATGAATCATAGAAATGGGAAAGAAAACTGACATTTATCAAATGCCTATTATTTACTAGACATTTTCACTAGCACTGTCACATTTTATCCACATAGCAGCCTGGTCAGGTAAATACTGTTATCCTCATTTTCATGACTGAATGGGATTGAGGCTCAGAGAGATAATAAGAACCAACACTTATTGACTGCTTACTATTTTCCTGGCATTGTGTTTATTAATTTAAAGGTATTGCCTCAATTAATCCTCAGACCCACATTGTGGAGTAGATGCTATCATTATTCTCCTTTATTAGGGGTGACTCAGAGAAGTTAAATAACTTGCCCAAGATCACACAAATAATATGTAGTAAAGGCAAGATCTGAACCCAGGCAAACTGTTTCCAATGCCTGTACCATTAACACCAACATTATGTGTGTGACTATACTTTAACATTAAATGAGTTATATTATTATTTTGTTTTTGAAAATTGGGAATACATATTTGGTACACGTGGTAACATTCAACTAATCTAACTCCCCTACTAATAGCTATTAATACTTGTTCCTTATGCATTTACCATCAAGCATTTTACATGCGTCATCTTGTTTGAAATTCACACACATATGTAATATTATCCCCATCTGACTCTGATAAAACTGAAGTTTGGAGAATAACAATATGAATAATCACAGCAGACACTTACATGGCACTACAATGTGCTAGACACTCTTCTCTCAAAGAGCTTAAAATATAGTACTTATTTAATTCTGACAACAAAATGATGTATTATTATTTTTACTATACAGATGAGGAAACTGAGAGGTAGCATTTTGACCTTTACTGTGAAAGTGAAGAATTGGTCCCACTATGTTTTTTAAAATTACCTCTCCCGTATCCACCCCCACCCAGGTCAGAGAGGGGAAACCATTGGTGCAGGGCCAGTTTTGTCAGCAGAGCAGAAATTCCAGTCCCAAAAGCAAATGATTTTAACCATTACTCTAAACTGTGGAACAATTTAAAGTAGTCATTCCTTGTTTATTGCAGCAAATGTTAGCAACATGCCTTAACTATAATAGCATTCATCACAATCAAACATTTTTTTGCATACCCAGTAATATAAATTATGCACATTTGGTATGGAGTGGGAGGGAATAAAGCCTGCACAATTTCACACTGGTCAGGCTTGTGCATAGTTTCAATGAGGGCAAAAATAAAATTCCTTTCTTCATGTGTTCTACAAATATTGAGCGCTATGTTCCAGGTACTGACGTTAAAGAAATAAATAAGATTTATTCACTATCTATGAGGAATTTGGGATATATAAAACAAATAGGTAATTACAACCTGAAGGGATAGTTGCTAAAATAGAGTTTTGCTTTCTAAGCCAAAGCCAAAGCCACAAACCACTATGTGTTACCTTGCCACAAAGCCCCAAAAGAGGTTACACACAGGATAGAGCTGGCAGAAGAAGAGGAAGGTAGAAGAGCATTCCTCCATACTGATAGGGTAAGACGGTTAAAAATACTGTTATAAAATGGTATAGATGACCGGTTTGCAGGGCAGAAATAGAGACACAGATGTAGAGAACAAACGTATGGACGCCAAGGGGTGAAGGTAGTGGGGTAGTGGGGTGGTGGTGGTGGTGGTGGGATGAACTGGGAGATTGGGATTGACATGTATACACTAATATGTATAAAATAGATAACTAATGAGAACCTGCTGTATAAAAAAATAAATACAATAAAATTCAAGAAAAAATACTGTTATAACAGTTGCAATCATATTTAAAGTTCCAATAATATTTATGTGTGAACAACTAGAGGTAGAATTCACTTTCTCTCCCCATCCCTTACCCACCCCCCCACCCCCAGCCCCAGCCCCCTTTAATTCCCTCCATCTATCAGCTCTCATTGTCTCTCCCTGACTTCTTTTTGTGAGTGGGTTCTCTTTCTACATTGGTTCTCACACTCCCATTTACCAGCTTCGAAACTCAAATGGAGAGAGAACTTCTCTCTCCCAACATTCCTAATCAAATCCTAGATAATAATTCTGACTGGTCTTTCCTGATTCACACATTCACTCTTCAACCAATCACCATGACCAGGCAAGCTAACACACAGAACTGGATTATCAAATCAGACTCACAGAAATCAGAGATTTTTACCTAGCATCAAGCTTTACTAAAAATTCCAAGAGTACAGGCAGTCAAGAGACAAAGATAAAGCAGTGAAAGGTCTGGGACATTCTTGCCAGGTCCTTCCTATCCACTAGCCCAGAATAATAGACAAGACCTGTGTGAAGCTTTGCAGATTGTTATTTCACAGAGTGAAGCATGTAATTTCTAAAACATCTCCATTTTATACCTCAGAGAGTTGTGTAGCTTACATGACATTCTCTTGGGAGGCCATGTCCCATAAATCAATAGATTCCAGATCTACTTACTGTAAGCAATCCTTACCAAGGGAGAGCCTACTCAGGGCATTCTGCAGATAAGGCTCCTCCTCCTGTCTAAAATCATTACTCCTCCTCCTGTCTAAAATCATTACCAGTTGAGGAGATTAGACCAACTGATTAGACCTCCCTTCTTTGCTTCTTCCTAGTGCTATCTCTCAGGTAAAGTAAGGGAATGTCACAGGCCAGCTACTTTACTTCTTCCTCCCCTTCAGGAGACCGGGCATTCTGATTGGATGGCCTGGGACAAGAATCCCACACTGGGCTTGGGGTTAAGGGGAGCACCATGATTGACCTTCCCCCACAGAAGCACCTGGAGTATGAGATTGCAACAGAAAAGCACATTAAGCAGATATAAACTGTGACTGCTTTGGTGCTGTCTACTATCTGTCCAGGTAACAGACTTTCAAGATTTCTAGCAATGTACAACTTTCCTGTTCCAAAACTTTATTTTTCTCTCAATTCTAGCTGTGAAAAACTCTCCAGTTATGTCTTGTAGCTCACTGAATGAAGGCAAAAGAACAAGTAGTGACAGCAAAGAATGGGAAGCACTAGACCCAATCTTGTGGTCTGTGGGAAAGTCAAAGAAATGCCTAATAAAGCCTCACAAGGAATCTTACAAAGAATATCTCAAGCAAGTATTTTCCATCCAATTCTCTTAAGGTCCTCACATCCATTTGCCTACAGAAATTCTAATACAGCAACTGAATTTCTTTAACCTTAGGCAGGGGGCACCAACAGCTACCCTACTGACCTAATACTCCAACAGGCATTTTTTGTTTGGCTAAAACAGTATTTATTTTTAGGTTAAATTGGAATGTCTCTGAATAGTCTGTCACAGTCTCTTTCACTACCTAGTGTCTTACATGGGCCTGCTCTACTCATTTATGCTACTGCCTTGTCCCTGTAAACATTTGAGGTTTTTGAGCCATGGTTTAAGGTCCTGACTTCGCTAAACTGAAAATTCCTTTGAAAAGAATGTATACTTAAATTGTTTTTAGTTATTTACATGAGTGTAATGCCCATAATACTCTCTAATTATGCCCATACTACACTTACAACACTACTTCCTATCTCTTTACACATCTGTATTCATTTGTAGTCTGTGAGTTCCTTAAAGAGGCTGTGATATCGTCCTCTGTAGCTACATCTAGCCTTGCCTTGTTGAGTGAATGAATAAATTAATGAATGAATATACTGTTAGCATCAAGCATCCCATTCCTCCTTTGACATGGGACACCTGCGAAGTCCTGTGTCAGCTAAAATATCTTATCTTTGTCATAGATTGATGGCAGACTTTTAACAAATTTTTATTCTGATATGATTTTTTCCCACAAATTTGCATGTAATCTCAGTAATTACCCACTTTTTTTTTTAAACACACGTGGTCTAGAAAGTACTGCATTAAACTTGCAACTGACACCTTATACTTGCTTTTCCTTTCAGCCTCCAGCAGGGCCAGCCTCCTTGACCTAATTAGATTTTCCACTCCCACATGGCTAGTAAATACTATAATTAATTTATAAAGGACCCTGAAACACCAGCTGGTAATAATTTCCTATTGCACAGAACAAAAAGAGTATTTAAATTGTACGATATCTGTGAAATGTGTATGTGTGTATACTTACATCTTTTAATCCACTGAACTTCCAGGAATATCAAATTGTAAAGTGTACTAAGTAAACAGTGTTTAATAATTTCTTGTCATTTCTTTCAGCACATTAATTTTAAATTGTAGAAAGAAATCTGTGCGACCAAAATTCTTAGAGACGTATGTTTGGGGTATGTGAGATTTGCATGTCTATGAATATTCACACACATCCCAAGCACTATAATAAACTATGTTGTTCTGAAACGAATGTGAAGGAGAAAAAGGTGGACAGTTAGTTTAAGGATTTCTCAATGCCTTGAGATAGTGACAAGTGTAGTGACCATCTGCTGGAGTATTTGCCTATTCAAGAGCTATGGTAGGCAGAATTTTTAAGATGGCTCCTAAGATTCTTGCTCCCTGGTACATATGCCCTGTATTATACCCTCCCTTTGAGAGTGGGCAGGACCTGTTAATGTGATGGGATGTCACTCCTTTAATTAGGTATACTATAGAGCAAAGGTGATGGAATCATTTCTCCCAAGATTACATTATGTTATACAAGACTACATTTGTGGTGATGGTTGTAATAGTAATGGTAGTAGCAGGAACAGCAGGAACAGACTGTAAAGAAATTCTCCTGCGGGCTTTGGTAAAGTAAGCTGCATGTTACAAGAGGGCTGTGTGATCAGGGCCTGAGGGCAGTCTCTGAGAGCTGAGCGAAAATCCTGGCTGACATCTGGCAAGAAGACAGGGACCCCAGTCCTCTAGCTACTAGGAACTAAATTTTATCAACAACCTGAATGAGTTTGGGAGATGACCCTTAGCCTCAGATGAAACTGCACCCCCATCTGATACCTTGATTACTATCTGGTGAGACCCTAAGCAAAAATAAGCCATACTCAGACTTCTGACCAACAGAAACTGACAGATAATGAACTGTGTTGCTTTAAGCTGCTAAATTTGTAATCTGTTAACACAGCACTAGAAAGCTGATATGAAAACCAACTGCCACCCCACAGGTGCAAGTCCCAGAGCTTCTCAGGGACCTGGTGGATCCCATGCACAGTGAGAGGGGGGTATTGTCGAGAGGGTCCTAAAAGGGAGAAACAGGGACTGAGGTCAATAAAATCCTGGTACAGATTTAGGGTGTCCTGCCCAGGAGGGCCTGCTAACCTGGCCAGTCCCCAGCAGACAACAGAACATTTCAGGGCTTCCATTTCCAGGACCCACACAAGACTAGGCTCTGCCTCCCAGGCCCTGCCAGATGGTCCCAGGCACCACAGAGGACTTAGAACATTTGGAGGAAGGTTCTCCAAAGTGTCCCCACACCCCATCCCCCAGAGGTGTAGGGCAGGGTTAAGTAGTCCCTACTGCTCAGGTCTAACGGTGGTAACTGCATCTGTCTGTCGTGGAACTAAGTAGCAGGGGAAACTGGCCGGTAAAAAGAAAATTATGTGTAAGCAGAGACAGCAACAAGAGAGGAGAAAGCATGCTGCTTGGATGCGAGATGACTTCTTTTAGTCTCCTGAATCTGTGCTGTATTCTTGCCTTCCTATTCCATCAAATACCTTCTCTTTATAATATTAATTCCCTTCCCCCTTTCGTGATTTAAGCTATTTTATTTTTATTTTTGTTACTTGTAAGCATACAGAGCTCTAATACAATATTCAAAGCCAGATTCTTAAGTTTGTAGATTCGGAAACTCAAGTTTATCATTTCCACCAGGGCACATTATTAACCTCTTGGGGATCAATATGTTAAGAGGACCCATAAAAAACTAATATGTACCTCAGAATGTCAATGTATCAATCTATAAAGAGAGCTTTATCTAGAAAGAAAAACTTGTATGGAGAATTCACTCTGGGTATTTCACCATGGTAGGTTAAATGCACTCAGGAGAGGAAATTACTAATCACAGGGTTGTTTGGTGAGCATACACAGTTGTCCCCTGGTGCCCTCGGGGGTATTGGTTCCTGAACCCTAGGCATATACTAAAATTGGTGGATGCTCAAGTTCAATAGTTGGTCTTCCCATCCACATCCGCAGATTCAATCAACCTGGGTTGTGCAGTAGCGTGTTTATTGAAAAAAAAATTGTGTATAAGTAGACCCGTGCAGTCCAAATTCTTGTGTTCAAGGGTCAATGATAATTAGAAGAGAAAGAGTAGTCTTGAGGGATTTTTCTTTCAAGTTAGGATAATTGAAATTCCTTCTCTACTCTAGGAATATTTCTCTTTGAAAAATTAGTTGTAGTCCTTGAACTCAAATAGCTTTCTATTCTGGTCATTGCCAGATATATTCTTATATTTTGTCTACTGTTATCCTAGACTTATCTCAAGTCACCTTTCTGTTAACATATGATTCTCCCAGAAAAATTTTACTAACTATAGTTGATTAACTTTTGGAACTTTAACTGCATGTTATTCACCACCTCTGGCATCTATTACCTGTGAGTCTTTAGTTGAATAATAATAACCATTATTTATTGAGTTCTGTTTATCAGGCACCTAAGCTTTCTCACTTAATCCTTTTAGCAATTCTAAAATACTGATACTATTACCATTGTCTCTGTTTCCTAGATGAAGAAGCAAAATACAAATAGTTTAAATGATTTGCCTAAGCTCACATAGTTAGCAAGTAGTAGAGCTGAGATTTGAACCCAAGAAATCTGACTCCAGAGTCATCATATATTACACCTTATGGCCTTTCACAAGGTCCTTACAGTTTCTATACCTTGATTTCTTATCTGTAAACAAAGTTAATAATATCCTTCCTAGGGGGTCCCCTGGCAGTCCAGTGGTTAGGATTCCATGCTTCCAAGGCAGGGGTGGGGTGGGGTCGGGGTGCATGTTCCATCCCTGGTCGGCTGGTCAGGGAACTAGGATCCCACAAGCCATGCAGTGAGGCCAAAAAAAACTTTCCTAAAGACTGCTGGGAGTCTAAATGTGACAATGGATGTAAAGCTCTTAGCACACTACCAAATATACCGTAAACAGCTATTATTAAAATAATTCCCTCAGGAATATGGATTGGATTTGGGAGATTCCCGTTCACCTTAATATCACCAACACAAACCAGATTTTAGAGTGAGTTAATTCTATTTTCAGATGGCTGATGTAAACAATCACATGCTAATCCTTCCAACCTCAATTCCAAATGATACTTTATTACCCAATTTCTAATTCTGAGTGCCTTCTGGAGGCCACAGCCACCCAGCCCTCCATCTTACAGATTGCACATATTGCTCTAAAGCTCAGTCACAACTTCACACACTCCCCAACTTTGCCTAGGGTAACTGCTGTCCTAGTGACCTAAGAAGTGACTTTCACTTTCCACAAATTCCCAGATTAAAATTAGAGAATTACTTGGTTATGAGTATTAAGTTCACAGATTTATTTATTTATTTAAATTCCTTGTTCTTCTGAGTAAGACCTACTTATTTCAAGAACAAACATTTTATGGTTGCTTGTTAAGTTATAATTCCAGATATTTTATAACACAAGGATTTATATATTATAATTTTTTAAAAAAATTCTGGTCAGTTAAAAAAGCATTATTTTAATATATTTCAATTGTAACTCATGCAGGGAAGTTAAGATTTGGAACTTTATAAAGTTATTTTTCATTGTTTTTGAATAGCAGATTTTTTTCCTGCATGTGTCTGAACATACAAGAACAAAATCTGCTTGATTTTTCTGTATTTTAAGAAAATTCTCTTAGTTTAGAAATGTAAACCTCAGAAGTTAGATCATTGCCACCTCAAACCTTCAGTTAACCGTAGAACTGAGAACGTATCTTTTCTTAATAGCTTTGTAACACTTCTTGGGGTTGCGGTACGCGGGCCTCTCACTGCTGTGGCCTCTCCCGTTGTGGAGCACAGGCTCTGGACGCACAGGCTCAGTGGCCATGGATCACAGACCTAGCCGCTCCGCGGCGTGTGGGATCTTCCCGGACCGGGGCACGAACCCGTGTCCCCTGCATCGGCAGGCGGACTCTCAACCACTGTGCCACCAGGGAAGCCCTGTAACACTTCTTAATATGAGTTATGGCGGATTCAACATCCCAACTGCAAGAAACCTCAATCGCCATTAGGGCCAGAAGGTATCCCTGTATCAATCATACTCGGAATCTCACAGGGTGGTCTGTGATCACTCCCTTTGCCCCTAAAGTTAGTACAATATTTAGCCAGGATCTACTGAATGAGAAGGATAGATGGGATATGGTGAAATGGGCAAATTTATTTATTTGTTTACACTTATTGAAGTTTTAAGAAAATGCCTAAATCATAAGTGCCACAGTTAAATGAATTTTTATAAAATGAATATACCTATGGAACCAAAACCCAGACCATGACAAAGAATATTACCAGAACTCCAAAAAGCTCATGTCCCCTTTCAGTCATTATCTCCTCCCCACTCCCTAGGGTAACCATCATCTTAGATTAGTCTGGCCTGCTTTTGAACTTCATGTAAATGGATCATATAGCATGTGCTAGTGTGTAATTGGCTTTTCCAATTCAATATGTGTGTGTGTGTGTGTGTGTGTGTGTGTGTGAGAGAGAGAGAGAGAGAGAGAGAGAGAGTAACAGCCATACTCTTCAATGTAGTTGCGATTTGTTTATTGTCATTGCTGTATATAGAATTTCACTGTGTGAACATATAACAGTTTATTTACCCAGGCTACCATTCGTAAGTAATTAGGAACTTCTAGTTTGGGGCTATTATGAATAGTGCAGTGATGAACATTATTATATATATCTTTAGTGAACATATGTGCATTTCTGTGGGGAACATACTTGGGAGTCGAATCTTATGGTCATAGGGTATGAATATATTCAGACTTAAAAGATTCTGAGAAACATTTTCCAAAGTAAACGATCAACTGACACTTCCACTAGCAGTGTATAAGAATTCTAGTTGTTCGACACCCTCTCTAACACTTGGTATTGTCTAAATTTTTCATTTTAATCATTCTGATGGATGCATAGTGGTAATTTGTATTTCCTTGACTTACAGTGCCAGCCAAAATGGAGTAAGTCCACTACCGCCTATCTTTCCTACTGATTACAACTAAAAGTTCAGGGCAAAATACAAAAAGCAACTACCTGAGGACTCTAAAAAGTAAACAAAAGTAAACAGATTGGGGAGGAGAGTCAAAACTTAGTAAAATGCCCTGTGTGGTTTTTTTTCTACTTTCTCTCACATCTTTGACGTGAGGTCTGGCACCCAGTGAAACTGTGGTTTCACAAAGGAAGCAAAAACAGAAAGAAATCCCATATTTCTAGCCAGATGAATGGGGAAAGGGAGCTTCTGTGGGGGAATACTTGGCTTTTTTCCTCCTTTTTTCCCTCTGGGCATGACCTGAGAGTTAGGGCCTAGGCTTGGACAGCTACAACCCCAAGAAAAACCCTGTCTTTCTAGACAAGGAAACTAGGAACAGGAGCTTCTGCGGTCCAAAGAATTTGGAGGGAATTCATGTTTTGTTTTGTTTTGCTCTTTTCTCTCACCTCTTTGCTCCAGTGTGGGCCCTAGTCAGATGCTGCAGCTATGGCACAAAGCTAAAACTCCAAGAGAAACCTCATATTTCTAGCAGGAAAAGGAGACTCTGCAAAACAAAGAATATGAGAGGAATATCAAAAAGGGGTGAGCTGGAGAAGGGAACTCCTTAATTCTATGTATGAATCCACATAAGTGCTCACACCTGAACTGACCATCTGCAGGGCAGACAAAAAGCTGCACAGCAAAAGATATGTTAACTGAACTACAATTTAAATTACTACCCAAGTTCCAAAATATTCCTGAGTGTTCTATGTATAGAACAGACTCAAAGAGCACAATAAAACCTTTGAAAACTGAACTGCTATGGAACCAGCACCCACAAGTGAGACTCAACTTGAGATAGGAACCGAACTGAATTGACGGCCTACTAAAACAGAACAAAACAAAAATCAACATTCCCCAAAGACTTTTATCAAGACCCAGAGTCTATGCAACATAAAATCAAAATGTCTTGGAGAAAAATCACAATTACTCGGGAATTCCCTGGCAGTCCAGTGGTTAGGACTCTGCACTTTCACTGCCAAGGGCCTGAGTTCAATCCCTGGTTGGTAAACTAAGATCCCCAAAGATGCGCGGCAGAGGGGCAGGGGATCACAATTTCTCAATATATGAAGAACTGGAAAAATACGGTCAGCTTTTAAGGAAAAATCAACAGCTATCAACTGCTAGATAACCAAGATGTTAGCTACCAACTGCTAGATAACCAAGATGTTACAATTACCAAAGACTTCAAAGCAGTTACAATTAGAGTAGATGAAGACATTGTCTCTAGATATATGCTGTACTCTAGAAAAATTCTTGCATTTTTGTATCCGAATTAATGACAAAACTTGTGAACCAGAAGGGATAAACTGTCACACAAAGTAACATTACCAGTGTAGAGCAGTAAAATTAAGTACAGCTATATACAAATGTATGCAACAACCTAGGATGATTTAAAAGCACATTGCTGAACGAAAAAAAGTTGCAGACGATTACATAACAATAAACTATCCTTGTAAAGCTCAACCGTTTATCAAAGTTAACATACATGTACACAAACTAAATTTTTAAAAGCAAGGGAATAAACCCAAAATACACGAGAGTGTTACCTCTGGAGGAAAGCAAGGGAATGGAATGGGAAAAGACAGGTAATTTTAACAATACTGGCAATATCCTAGTTCCAAAATTGCTGGTTGGTTTCCACGTGTACAATGCTTATCTGGTATACCTATTTACGTACCCCCAAAAAATAAGTGTTTAAACGACATCCAGTGTCCATGGTGACAGAACAGAGTTCTCGAGCCTTTATTAAAATAACTTCTCCAGAAACACGAAGAGCTCATACACCTCACCCTCCTAATGCAGGAAGAGCAACCCGCCTTTGCCAGCAGATCACCGTCACTTCCGCCCCCGCCTCCCTAACTCCGCCCATCTGAGCAGAAGTACTTTCCTTTCGGGTCCTCCCGCCTGTAGGGGGCTCTCCGAGGCTTCTAGTGCCACGGAGGCCTCCTTCCTAGGCTGTCCCGGCGGCGCCTGTTAGTTTAGCTCAGAGAATTTATTTGCATTGTAAGTCTTTCGGCTAGGAAAAAATCTCACAGGCATCTTTTTATGGAAAATAACGTTCAAACTCAATCCAGGCCGAGTGTTCTCACTGTCAAACCCTGTCGCAGTGATGGGAAGGAGTCAGGCAGCGTGGGGACAGCCCCGGAGTGCCCAAAGTCCCCGGCCCGCTTCCTCCTGTGAAGACGCAGCTGCGGGTGGCTGTGGTGGCGGCGTCCAAGATGTCGACCAAGAATTTCCGAGTCAGTGACGGTGACTGGATTTGCCCTGACAAAAAGTGAGTTTATGAAGGGTCCCGAATTGGAGCGGGGTTGATCGGTAGAGGTTTTCTCGAGTCGACTGGGCATCTTCCGTTTTTACGGTCTCTGGTATCACCAGCCGGGTGGAGGCGGTGAATTGCCGGCTCCCGGGCGGGAAGGAGGCTCTTAGTCTCCTCACTATGAGGTCTTTCGGGAGCCTTTGTTTTGAGTATGTTTCCAGCGTCTCCTAGATCATGTCTCTCCAAGTCAGCCCGTCGTTTTCGGGAACGAGATGGCCGCCCTTTTGCCCCACGCTCCACCCCCCGCCCCCGACCAAGTTTCAGCGGTAAGGATATCTCTCTAACCGTGGCCACCTCGGTGTCTGATCTCCTCCACGTGACTTTTCCCTGCAGAACTTGACTCTTGTTCGCGGAAAGCGTTCCTTTCTTGAACTCATGTTTTTGCTGCTCATAATTCACCTTTTTTTTTTTTCTCCAATTTAAACTTTCCTTACTGTTGATACTTTTTCCTCCCGAACACTATCCTCTTTTGGTTGGGGACATTCTGATTTTTTTTTTATGACCTTTAATCACCCCACAAAAATTGGACCTTTCGCCTCGTTAGAGCCGAAACACATGAGGCCTGTGTTTTTGCCTGCTCAGCCCTGGAGAATGCCTGCTTCAAAGAAGCACGTGTTTAGTAACTCTGCTGAAACCAGTGTGCTCTATTAAATTATTAGTACTATTTTATTGACGGGTCCTCAAGTAGGTCTGCCTATTTGGAGAGATACGAAAATTACTACGGAAGGTAATTGTCAGAAAAATGGAATGCACAACTCGTTCCAAAAAAAACATTTGATTTCTTGTCTCTAAGCTAGCCACAGATAGCATGTGGAGTTCATGGTAGTAAAGAGTAAAAGCTTTGAAGCAAATAAACCTAGGTTTAATTCCAGTCCTATTGCTTATAGATCATGGAACTTTAAATAGGTTATTTACCTTTGCTTAAAAAAAAAAAAAAAACCTAGGGTGGAAGAGCTCCTTTACAGTGATATAACATAGACTGTATGTGTAGAGCAATAAAATGTAGCAAATACTGATTGATAGCTGTGGATAGTAGTTTTAAAATCAAATGTCAAAGGAGAATAAGTCCTTATTTCCCCAGCATTTGTCTTCTATTCATATTTTAAACAGTTTAAGTGAAGCATCATGTTTTTTTACATAAAAAATTGATGGCTCTCGATTGCATAAAGATGAAGATGACTTGAAGGGTCTCAAGTCTAACCATTTTGAATAGAACAAACAAGTGACTTTTGTGTTGTTGGTTACTTGTAGAATAATGTGCTTTTGACAGTGTCATTAATGACAGTATACTCAAATATTTGAGGTAGGTTTTTGTAAGAGTGCATTTCAACTCAGTTACAGATATATGAACAGGGTAACTTCTACAATGTGTATAAATCCAGAAAACATTTTCGGAATATATTTTCAATGCTTATTGGAGTCATAAAGATATTCTTTAGGGGGGAAAAAACAACCTAAAAATTAATTGGAGTGCTTCAGTTTAGTGTCCATTCTGTATTTCACAACTTTATTTCATGCTAGTATAACACCTAAGAAATAATCAGCATTTTAAAAATTTTTAAATTTAATCTGTACATGTTATTCAGAGCACTTAGCATGCTTTTACTGACATGCAGATGCACTGTGAAGACCATGTTAGTGAACCCAGTAAGTTTTTTGTTTTTGTTCATTAAATATCAGTATAAAGTGATAGGTTACTTGATGTGTTGAGATTATTGGTTGTAGTTTTTCAGGCAGGTTTCAGAGGTTGATAAATATCCCCCAAAACTCAGTTTTCTTTTAATTATTGAACCTATTTATATTTTTAGTCAGTACAACCTATCTCCCTTTGTTTTTTACCATCCCACCTCCTATTTCTAACAAGAGTATTTTATTAAGATCTGTGAAGCTGTATCTGACTTAACTCATTTTCTCCCCCTTGGTTCACCCTTAGGATTTTGTATTTCTTATAATTCTTATTGTATAATCTTATTTTCTATACGAAGAATTACTTTAAAGTTTTTTTGAACCGCCGGTGCTTCATCAGTAATTGTTCAAGTGGACTCACATCTCACTTAAGCTTTGTGAGGGGATTTCATTATAATTAACGATATGTGCTAATAGGACACTGAGGCACAGAGATCCTCAGTGACTTACCAGGATCACATAATTGGTAAGTGAAAGATTGGAGTTTCTTATCCTCGACTTGTGACTTCAAATCTTGTATTTTTTCCACCTAAATTGTGAGGGTTGGTTTTTGGGTTTTTTTTTGTTAACATTGACATTAACGTGAAAAGAGATGGTGGTAGAAGTTCTGGACCCAGGTATATAGGGAAGACACATTAAAAAGTTGTGTAATAAGATTTTTTAAATTATATAAGTTTACTAGATGTCTGTATAAATTTTTTTTACTTTATTTTCAGATGTGGAAATGTAAACTTTGCTAGAAGAACTAGCTGTAATAGATGTGGTCGAGGTAAGCATTTAAGGAAGCTTCCTTTAAGACTGTGTATACAGATCATTTCTTTATTTTCCCAGATTCATACTTCATTTTTCTATTCTTCAGAGAAAACAACTGAGGCTAAGATGATGAAAGCTGGAGGCACTGAAATAGGAAAGACACTTGCAGAAAAGAGCCGAGGCTTGTTTAGTGCTAATGACTGGCAATGTAAAACGTATGTGTTTCAAATTATCGTCCTCACTTTTTCCCATAATAATATATATCTAGCCACTACTTGTTAATATTACCTACTCTTACTAGTCACATTGACAAGCCAAAGTAACCTTTAAATTAAAGGTCTGTTGATTATTATTAAGTATATATCTGACATAGTTTAAAGAACTTTTAAATTCTGTTTTTTAATGGTAATATTAGTTGTTACTAAGATGAATTATGTATACCAGTAAACAGATGCTTAAGGTGAGCTAACATTCAAAAAAAAGAGAGAAGGGTATTTAAAAGCACTAAAACCTATTTCTGTTAAAAAAAATCTCAAAAACTTTTAGCCTGTATCATTAATGTGAAATATACCACAAAATTTATTTTTCCTGTTTGCACAGTAATTTTAGAATCATAAGTTGCATACCATAGATAATTATTCCTAATTAGGTAGGTTTCTTAATATTTCTGGTTTTCACATGCTGTATTGATTTTTCCAATATCCATCTTTTCTGTTAAGCAGAGAATCAAATACACATGAAAGGAGACTGAATCAGAAGAGGGTCTTACACAAATTTCTGGTCTTACAGATACTAAGTTAGTATTAGATAACTTTCCAGCAAGATTAGTTGCTGAATTTGGGATCCAGTGCTTGAACTGATTCTGCAAAACAAATTTTTTTTAACATTATTTGGAAGGTATAACCTCACTCTTGAGGTGAATTTGGAGACTGGGAAATTAGTAGAACCTTTCGTTTAAAGTGGTATCTTTTCCCCCCTATGATGGCAGACTCTCTATAGATATAATTTGTCATTGATTTCTCATAAAATGACAAAGGCAGTCTTCATGCTGTATAGGTTTCGCTTCTCTGCTTAAGTAGTTCAGTCTGTTGGAACCATACTCTCTCCAGAATACGTACATTGGTACATATTCTTTGTAGCATCCTTAGTACACATTCCTTTATGATAGTTTACTCTACTTTTTATTTTAAAATTTTAAAAATTTACTATTTGTCTTACGTTATAGTCTACTAATTTGATATTTTTCACTTTTAAAGTTGCAGTAATGTTAATTGGGCCAGAAGATCAGAGTGTAACATGTGTAATACTCCAAAGTATGCTAAGCTGGAAGAAAGAACAGGTAATATTCAAACACAGTCCAACTAAATGATTTTAAAAGAACTAAACATTGAAATTAATAATTGTACCACTTCATAAGAGCACAGTAAATGAAGATTGTTTATTCTGCCCTTTTTTTGTGAGGGGGGGCCGCCACGTTGGGTCTTCGTTGCTGCACGCAGGCTTTCTCTAGTTGTGGCGAGCGGGGTCTACTCTTTGTTGCGGCGCATGGGCTTCTCATTGCGGTGGCTTCTCTTGTTGCAGAGCACAGACTCTAGGCACACGGGCTTCAGTAGTTGCTGAGCATAGGCTCAGTGCTTGCCGCACGCAGGCCCTAGAGTGTGCAAGCTTCAATAGTTGCAGAGCATGGGCTCAGTAGTTGTGGCTCACGGGCTCTAGAGCGCAGGCTCAGTAGTTGTGGCGCACGGGCTCAGTTGCTCGGCATATGAGATCTTCCTGGATCAGGGATCAAACCCGTGTCCCCTGCATTGGCAGGCAGATTCTTAACCACTGCGCTAGCAGGGAAGTCCCTGCCCTTTTTTTTTTTACCTTGTTTTTTTTCCCCTCATCCACAAAGTCATCTTTTGTTTGATAATTTCACAATTTACAAAGTACAGCATCAGGAGGCCTTATCCTTACAAGTAGTCAACATTAAGATAGTTTTAGAAATGTTTTATTCCTCACTCTTTCCTTTGCTGGTCTAAATGTTTGTTATTAGTAATGATAGAGTAGTACCATTTTTTTAATTCATTTGATATCCTAGTATGACAAAAAAGAGCATGGGGCACCATTTAAAGTAATTGTCTAAAGTTTAGGCAATAATTATCAAATTTGGCTATACATTAGAATCATTTGAGAAACTCTAAAAATCCAGATTCCAAAACAGAACTATCAAAGCTCTTTCCGGGTGAGTCCCAAAAATCTTCAGGTGATTCAGATAGTGTTTGGTAATCATTGGCCTAAATAATAACCTATCATCTGTGTGTGGTCAGTAGTGGGGTGAAAATATTTGCTAAATAGAATATAGTTTTCCCATTATCATCAGTTAGTGCAACCACATTATCAGTGTACTTCACATCTGATTTTATCATTCAGCAACTTGTACAATCAAAGGCTCCATTCTATATATAGTCACCTTGTCAGACCTAGACTTAGTAAACTATTTCCCTGTTTTATTTTCCTCTCTGACTGTAGACAATTCCATGCTCTGTATAGACTAAGACCTTTTAAATAAGAGTCTCCCTTTTTTTCCTTCCCTTACGTCTTTAAGGTTTACATTTTTTCCCCTGTATTTTTAATCTATCCCCCCCACACCCCTCTGGTTGTTTATTCTGTCTCCTTTTTGGTTTTATTTTCGTGGCCGCAGAATGTTGGGGTTCTTCAAGGTCCAATTCCTGAGGTCTCTTTTTTGCTCTATATTTTCTAGGCATTTTCTTCTAAGCCCTAAGTTTAAGTGAGCATTGGCACACCAATGAGAACCAAATTTATGTCTCTAGCTCAGACTTCTTTGACCTGTATATTCAGCTGCCTATTCAGCATCACCATGTAAATGTCGAACTCATTATATCCAAACTGAATTCATGATTTTCCCCCAGGACATGGCCCTCTTTTAGTGATCTCTTTCTCATGATTAGTACCACCCACCATATGCTTGTTACATAAACCAGAAACTTAGGTGTCCTTCTTAATAACTCCTTCACCTCTCCTGTACCCCCAAAAGTCTTTTCCATCATTACCCTGGGCAGAGATACCACTATATCTTGTTTCTTGGAAAAATAGCCATCTTGTTGGTGTCTGTACATACTCCCCTCCTGCTCAGTTGCAGCCAGGGTTTTTTTTTTTTCCAAACTAAAAACTCCATTTGTGTAAAACCGTTTTGATTGCTTTTAGGATAAAGTCCAAAATCTTTTAACAGTTTTAAAAATTGTAATTCCTAAAAGCCTTTTATTTATTCACATTCTCTTTGACCTATTTTGTGACTCCTTTAAAAGTTTCACTAATGCAAGAGCTGTAGTCTAACAACTGAAGTTGTCAAAGTTTGTTTGATAACCTCACTTTCCTTTACTCATTATCTTTTTTCTGTCATTCCGGTGTCTTGACTCTTTCCCATCTCCCCATATATAAGTAGTTGTCTTTTGCTGGTCACTGTTGAAGATGTGAGCTAATACATACTGTTGCTCTCTAGTTTCTCTTTACTATTTGTTCTGTTTACTAATTAATCAAAATACAGAATCATAGAATTTTCAAGTTAGTGTATCAGTTCTTCCTTTGAAGTACATGTTATATTCATCCCCTTTTCTCTCTTCATTTCCATTGTCACAACCCTAATTCAGGCCAGTTTTAAATCTGTGTTTGATCCTTTACTGGTCCTTGCTCATATTTTTCATTTTTTGAGACAAATTTTAAGATATGATTTTTATTTTAACACTTGCTAAAAACATACAGAGGTTCTTGGTAGCTTGTGTCATCTAAATTGTATTATAAAGCCTTTTAAAAAAAACAGCAAAACTCATTCTTTAAATGGTACCAGAATTGTGGCATTTCCTATACTAATATATTGAAGAAGTATTTTTTGGCCATTGGGCATGTGCTGGGGATACTTGAGTGAGCAAAACAGACATGTAAAGGCAAGGATCAATGAAGTCTTCTTTGAGAGAGCAATGTTTAAGCTAAGAAGTGAAAGTAGCAAGTTGAGAGATCACTTGTAAGCAAGAACAAACAGTTTGTGTGAATCAGGCCCTGAGACTTGAAAGAATTTAGCATATTGGATGAATTCCTAGGAGCTCCAGAAATCACTTCAGAAATAGGCAAAGGCCATGTAAATCATGGTAAGGAGTTTTATTTTATTCTAAATATAATGGGAAGTAACTGAAGGATTTTTAGCAGGGAGTGACACGTCTAATTTTCTTTAAACATTACTGGTTTATGGAAAAAAGAATTAGGGGGTAGGAGTGGCAAGAGTGGAAGCAAGAAGACCAATTTTTACAATATTCCCTGAAGAGCTTCAAACCAGTAGAATGAAGGAAACACACATAAATAAGCCAGTTATTCCTCTAACTCACTGATCCTGAAGTTTTTTTTTATGATAGAGCTATATTTCCCACGTATAGGGAAAGAGTTTGTGAGGTGTATTTGTTGTATGGGTTCAAACAGCATACCTTAATAATCTCTTTATTGTTAGCAGATTGTTTAGGTTCTTTTTTATGGCCTATGTGAGTGAACATGAAAATAGCTTTGTATTTGCTATCAAACTCACTTTAAAGTAATTTTACTTACATACCTATGCAAAATCTACCTATATGAGTTACAGTTCACTTTCTAAATCTTGGTATAATTGATTCTTTAGCTCCCCATATTTGCCATACCATTTTTTAGCTTTAGATTACTGACTAAACAAAGATCTCTACTAAAAGCCTTTTAAATAGGATTTTAATATAGGATTGTTTTAATATGTTTACATTTCCACATATAAATAGTCCAGTTTATCAGGCATTTTTCTGCACTGGCCTTAAAAACAATCATTCTGTTGTATCGTATTTTTTCTTTTTTTTTCTTATGTGAATCATTTTCCATCTAGATCCCGTGAATATTTTTGTCTTAATTTTTCACCAACTTCAAAGTATTTTAAGGTTTAGGTCTTTACTATTAGTCATCTCTTACAATTTGTTTATCAAACAACTTGTACCTTAGTCTCAGGACATACTGATATAATATTAAACATATATGTAGAGACAGGAAGTTGTATTGTTGAATTATAACTTTCTACAGTGTTTATATTCCAGAATTAACATTGAATTTGAGCTGTTTTGAGGTGAATATATACCCAGTTGTACTTGTTTCTGTTTCTTTATATTTGATACTCTGAAAAACTAGAGCCAAGAGTTTACTAAGGAAAAGTTGTTATTGGTATTTAAGACACTTTTCACTTTTGTATCATATTCATAAAAACAAAAGGAAATTCTTGTGTATTACAGTTGGAGTCTGTTTTGTGTCCAGAACAAGGGTGAAGGAGGAGGAAAAAAGGGATGATATAAAGTGATATCCAAGGATAAACACTGATACATTGCAGTGTTCACTGGTACAAAGTACAGTGAAGAAAGGAAGGATTTTGTATTAATGTGATTTTTTTTTTTTTTTAAGAAAGTTAATTTTATTACATTATTTTGTTGGGGCAATTACATGCTCTCTACTATTTGTTTGTGGCTCTTTTATGAAATGATGAGAGGGTAAGTGATGAGTTTTTTTTTTTTTTAATGTCCGTGATTGACAGATTTAAAGTCACAAATCTTGAATTTTTAAAAAATACCTTTTTATCTATAAGTTTATTTAACGTTTTGCTGGTTCATTAAATCCAGGAATCACTCTGTGTGCTGGTACTGTTCTGAAATATGAGGTAGTTAGATTATGTTACTTTTAACCACATCTCCATCTGTCAGTCTAAATTGTAGATATTAGTTGTGACAGCAAACAATAATGGTTTGCTGATCCTGATTGCTTTTTAGTAGCGTATTTTCAGTTGGGAAGTTACTGGCTTCTTCAGAAAACCTGAGTGACTTTTAACTGTATTTAAAACCAATTTGGATGTCCTTTATTGTGTCATTATATTTGTCTATATAATTAAAAATTTTCCAAGCTCTAGCTACATTTTAGCCCAGCAAAATTTCAGTTATCAAAAGATTTCAGACCATTTTCAACTAGTAAACAGTAAAATTTGATAGTTGGTTCTTATTGAACCCACTTCTCCCAGAAGAATTAGGGTAAACTACAGAGGAAAGTCCTTTTAAAAGTTGGTTATAGCAGAGGTTTAAGGAGCTGTTTTCCACTCATATTACACGCATTACTAAAATCATATAGGACATTTTGAAATTGAGAAGAGCTGTAAGTGTAGCCACGGGACTTTCCCAGCTATGGTATATAACTTGGAGACTTCTCTATAGTGATTTGGTGGTTTTTTTTTTTTTAGACCAGTAATTTATTAAAGGGATAGACAAATGTCTTTGATAAGATTTTCTTTTTTTCTATTGCTTGTAAGTGATTCTGACATGTTTTTTGTTACTTTGATGAATTCTTATAACAGTATATGCCCCCTCTTTTTTAGGATATGGTGGTGGTTTTAATGAAAGAGAAAATGTTGAATATATAGAAAGAGAAGAATCTGATGGTGAATATGATGAGGTAAGCTATACATTAGTGTGCAGGTTGAAAGCAGCTTAGAGAAACATGTTAGAAAATACCTTGCAAAAGGAAACTGTTAAATGTATCTCATGTTTGTAAGTACACTTTGAGTCTTTTACAGCAGCTTACCATTTTGTAGGAAATCCTAATGGATTTAAAACATATAACTGACATAAAAATGTATGTTAACCAACATAAAAATGTACATTAACCTAAATATATAAAAGTAATTTCTTTGAAAAAAAGTATTTATATTAACAGTTTCAGCTAACAGAAGTGTTATGAAACTTTTTCTATAGTTTGGACGTAAAAAGAAAAAATACAGAGGGAAGGCAGTTGGTCCTGCATCTATTTTAAAGGAAGTTGAAGATAAAGAATCTGAGGGAGAAGAAGAGGATGAGGATGAAGATCTTTCTAAATATAAATTAGATGAGGTAAATTATTTCCTTATATTTCCCCTTTGTCTTATTCAGGCTATGGGATAACATGTGAATGTCTTTGACAACCTTTGGCCCATGGTGAAGATGCGTTCTCCAATGTAATCATTTGTTTTCACAAAGATTTTGAGCTTCTGCTCTGCCAAGCATTATTCTGACTCCGGAGATACAAAGTGACTGAGACACAACCACCCTTCTCTTAAGGGAACTTAAATTCCAGAGGGGGAAAGGCATAAATGAAAGATAATTTAAATAGCAATACTGTGGTGTAGACACATGTTGTGATAGCAGAGCATTAGAAGAGCTACTTTGTTTTTAGTGGTTGGGGGATTTCTGAGGCAGTGGAATTTGAGCTGAAATTTGAGTGACAGAATGATATGAAGGAGCCTGCTGTAAGAGCTGGGGTCGGAGCACTTTTAAGGCAGGGAGGACAGCAAATAAAGTTTCCCCTAGCAGGAAACAAGCCAGCACCATCCAAAAAATCATACATAGGCTAGTGTGGTTAGAGCAGAGGGAAGAATGTAATGGGGGGGTCAGCAGCCACATTAGGTCTGGTGATGTTTTTTCTGTGGGGCCTGAGTGTAAAATGTTATGGATGAATAGATCCAGATTAAGGGTACTTTTGGGACTGAGCATAGGATGCCCTTGAATGCAGCTGAACAAATCAATGCAAAACAAGTTTTAAAAACAAACAAATAAGGTATATTTATCTGATCTGTGTTTTAGAGTGATGACTGTCAACATATTGAAATACTTGGGAGGCAGAATGGATTCGCAGTTAGGGAGACTACCTAAAAGGTTATGGTAGTATACTAAAGAATGAAGTTCTGAACTAAGACTGAGGGAGCTGGATTCAAGAACTTTTAAGGGAGTAAAACTGAAAATTCTTGACAGCTCATTTGGAAATACATTGTGATGAAAAAGAAAATAAGTATGACTTCTACATTTACTTCTTTAACTGTCTGAGACAGTCATTAAGTCTCTTTAGCTGAGGTGAGGAATGTAGTAGTCAGATTTCAGGACTGAGAATGAATTTGCTGAGGTGTTAGCTATATAATAAATCCATATGGAGATGTCCAGTACATAGAACTATTCATCATTCCTAGATAGCATGGATATCTAAATGTCTAAATATAATTGACTCTGAGTTTTCGTTAGGATGAGGATGAAGATGATGCTGATCTCTCAAAGTATAATCTTGATGCCAGTGAAGAAGAAGATAGTAATAAAAAGAAATCTAATAGACGAAGTCGCTCAAAGTCTCGGTCTTCACATTCACGATCTTCATCACGCTCATCCTCCCCCTCCAGTTCAAGGTCTAGGTCCAGGTAAACGGGTACAGGTCAAGGGTAACACCAGTCAAAATGTCAGTATCTAACTTCTTTACTTATAAATTTTGTTTTTCTTGACTAAATAAGCTTTCCTTTTATTTCAGAGTTTTCATTCAAGTCATCTTTTATAAGATAATTTTTTCTGTCTTAGTGCCATGAAGTTATTGTCCAGTATTTTCAGAAATAAAAAATTTTAATATGAAACTTCCTTAGTTCCATTTTAACACCATGCCTTTTATTAAAATAGACTTTAAAAATTCAATTAAATCATTATATATAGTGATACTGAGTTATCTAAGGAGATGGTTTACATTTAGAAATTTTAACGTAAATAAAGTGAAGATTTACATTTCCACTGATGATTTTAAACACTAGTACAAAAATAGGCATTTAAGTTGTTGCTTACTATTACTACACAGTGTTTTATTTGGTATATGTGTTCTGAATAAAGAAGCAAATTCATCTGTATTCTATTATCTTAATGCTTATACTTTAGAGCTGTCCAGGAATAAATCAGAAGATTTAATTTGTGTTGTACTTGAATATTATTTTGTTAGTAATGTAAAGTTTTAATTGAAAAGTCCCTCATTGTGCAGTCGACAATAAAAATGAAGTTTTGGTTGAGAAAAAGCAATACCTTATGTAAGCAATCTTCCCTTGAAGAACTATTTAGTTAAGTGAAACTATGTGCAATGAATTTTAACTGTATTGGGGAATAAAATATTAGCTAATTGAGTAATTAATAATTAGATAATTGTTAATTGAGTACTGTAAAGCCTGAAAATTTAAAAGAGTGATTATAAAGATAATTTTAAGGTAAAAATTATTGTTTTTCTGCAGATTATTATTTTCAGGGACAAATTAAGTATATAAATTAAATGAAATTTATTTCATTTCTTGACTTTTTAAATTCAAATGGACCATATCTCCCCTATGTCATTTTTCAGTAATATAATTACGTAAAACAGTGACAGGATTGTCAATGTAGTTTCTCTTTAATTCTCTAACCTTTGAGTAGACAGAAAAACCTGTGGATTTAAAAATGTACACATATCAACATTTAAGCTTTATGCTAGATAGTGACTAAGAAAATAGAAGGATTTTTAAATTGGAAAAGGGAAATTGATGGAAATATTTCACAGAAGTTAAATATAAACTGCAACATCCAGTATTTCTGGATGTGTAAGTCCCGGGATACTTCTAAATATTTGTGAACATATAAAGTATTCAGTGTTAATAAAGTGATAATGCTGGACGTTTTTATTTGTACAATCTCGAATGATTTTTAGAGAAGTTTTGTCAAACTTGGAAAGTAATAGTTGATTATTTTCAAAAATTATTACCTTAAGTTTTGACATAAGTATTAATACAGAATAAAAGTTTAAAATAAACCTTAAAATACTGTATTTTGAAAATATATGTCCCAAATAGTATTCTTACTATATGAAAATGAATTCTAATACATATTTTTCTTTCAGTGTTCGTATCACAAAGCTTAATTAAATGGTCCTGGGAAAAAAAAATCCTTCCATGTTGTTCCAGGTCCCGTTCAAGAAGTTCTTCCAGTTCGCAGTCAAGATCTCGTTCCAGTTCCAGAGAACGTTCGAGATCTCGTGGGTCGAAATCAAGGTGAATGAGGTAGCTTCTCTCTGTAAAGCAGAGAGAAAAAATATTTAAAGGCTGCAGAAGGCGTTGCTTTTTTTCCTCTTATTTTGCTTCTACTTGTCAATTTTATTTTAGCATTAGAAAACTAATGCACTTGCCTCAGCTTAATTTTCTCACCGTGAGACGTTTCCATTGCCAGCAGTGTGCCAAGACATTCCCATGATTGAATTAACATGGTTATTTTGCATTATGCAAGGTTTGCTATTTTTGTGCTAAACTGTGATGAAGTAGGAAGATGGAGCCAAGTTTTATCACCAAATGTCTGTTCATTAAAGTTATTTTGCAGTAGTAGTTAAAATAAATTGAGATATGCAAATAAAAAGTTTACTCCATATTTTAAAAGGAAGAAAAAGAACTGCCTCAAAACAAATTTTGTTTTGCATGGCAATTGTTTAAATATTTATAGAAACAATTTTTTCATTTATATTAGATGAAGTTTCTGGAGGGTTTTATTTTCATTTATCTGTAATATAACACAGAATATTGTACACAGTATGTATAGTATGTAAGAAATATAGAGTTCTTAAATTCCACAAATTAAATCAAGAAGTTTGGTTGGTTAGTCTAAGTAGGATGTGATCTTAAAGTAAGCATTCTTGTTAACTTCAGGTTGCATTTAGTTAGACCTGCAGAGGGAAAAAAATTTGTAGAGAAGCAAGTGAGAAGCTAGTTTTTAGTCTCTTGAAGTTTTTTCTAGTCTTGGTCAAAATATACTGCCTTTCTTTTTAATTTAATTTGTTTATCTATTAAAGGCAGCTAACATGAATAAGAGAACAACGAAAATTCCACTTGTGTGGAAAACACTGAAGTGTAGTGGTAGCTATTTTGGTAAAAATAATTGCTTAATAGCTTATTTTAGAGCCAATCTGTAGCATTAGAGGGCAACTGTAATTTGAGAACATTAAGGAGAAAAGAATGATATGCACACTTGTATTAAGCCAATACAAAATAGAGAGTAAGTGAGATTATTGTTATTATTATGTATTATCAATGTTTCATTTCTTTTATTTGAGTGCTTCTTAGGTGAAGATCCTTAAGTCCTAGTTCCCTTTGGGAAGCACTTTAATTAAGGTTTACAGAACAGCCTTCATAATTCTTTTCAAACATTTTTTTCATTGCTTATAACTTTCCAAAGAATTCTCCTTTTGGGCTTTCTGATTTTATTTTAAGCCCAAAGGTGAATTTTTTGGGAAGTTTGAGCTAAATTACTTCAACCAAAAAATGTAAATGAAGAAAAAAATTGTATTTAAACATTTGTGCATTTACCTCTGCCTGAAACATGTGAATGTCAACACTTCATACTTCATGGATAGTAATCCTTCATAAAAATAAATATTGTTAATATAAATCAAGTTTTAAAGTTATTCATTTTATTTTCCTTTGAATACTTAGCAATTTAATAGCTACTGTTCTTTGTCATTTTGTTCCCCTATCCCTGCTTTTTCTACAGCAGCTTAACTAATAAGTTGCATAATTCCACAGCAAATTGTTATGCTTACTTTCCTCAGGAAGTTGTATGATACATATTTTTTCCCCAAATGGAAGGATGTAGTTTCTAGACATAAAGTCATGCAAATGCCCACCTGTTAGCTTTGCTATTTATGTATACTTTAAAATGAAAGCCTTAAATTTTAAAAGAAGTATTTAATTCTACTTTAATACATTAAGCTGGTTTTTAATTGTAAGTAATGAGCACTTATCTTAGAATTTTTTAAAGTGATGAAATTAAAGTAAATTGTTTAAGTAGAATTATTTCATGGTTGAACCAGAGGTCTTCTGTTGAGTAAGCAGTAAGTATTCTTCCTTATAAAATTTTTATAGTTATAAATTCTGTTTGATTATTTTTGGAGCTATTAACTAAACCGTCTGCCTGACTTCTTCTTTTAATGAAATGTTTGATTTGTTTCTCAATCAATGAAGATCCAGCTCCAGGTCCCACAGGGGCTCTTCTTCCCCACGAAAAAGATCTTACTCAAGTTCATCATCTTCTCCTGAGAGGAACAGAAAGAGAAGTCGTTCTAGATCTTCTTCATCTGGTGATCGCAAAAAAAGACGAACAAGATCACGGTCACCTGAAAGGTTTGGGTTTCTGTAGAAATAAGAATGGGTGTTCTTAAGTGTGTTTAATAGAGTAACTGAACTTCTCAGTCAAGGATTAGATTTTCGTTATCTCCTTCGTTCCCACTTCAAATTATTCTTTTCAACTTTGGACTTCAAAAAACAGATAATTACTTTGTTTATCCTTTGTTCTTTGATCAGGTTGTTTAGAAAAGATCAAACCACTCTCTTCCACTATTTGATCATTTTGTTTAAATTTTTATTTTCATATATAATTATTATAGCCAACTCTCGGTTATTTCTGTCTCTTCAGATTTTAATTCAGAAGCTGTGTGTTGACGTAATTTAGAGGTTGATTTTTATCGGTATTAATTTATGCTCTTGATTTTACATTAAATATTAGAAACCGTAGGATTCTAGGGCATCTAATAAAAAAATTAACTATTACAGATCATTGGAAATCTGTCCTAATTTAAATATGTATCAATGCATTTCCACAACAAATTATTGTTTCATGCCCTTTATAAGGAAATTGTTCTTGTAGCTAATACATTTTTCATCTTTCAGTCCAAATCCTTTTTTTTTGTAGAGAAAGACCTTTACTAGATTACTTTATCTGTGTTGACATTTTTAAAAGTGGGAAAGTGTGTCATCTGTCAGCCTTTTCTGCAGCAGGCTAATTATTCGGATTTATTATTTTTCTCTTGGTTCTCAATGTCTACATAGTCATTTTAATGGCTTCCTTAATAATCTTTACAAATTTTTATATCCTTTCAGCTTGTGAAAGTAAGGATTAGATAAAATCTGATTTTTGCTGTGTTCAGTGCTAGGATTACCTCTCCTTGTACATAATGACTGGTTTTGCATCTTCCCATTTTGGAGTTTAGATGTTAAGGTTACACACAAGTAGTCTCATTTCTGTGCATTTGTTCCTTTGTAAGAAAATTACTCCATACTTCAATGAAACTCATTCTGTTGCTTTTTTTCCACGTCTGCAAATTTTTATCTTAGCCACATATAACCCCCCTAGTTTGTTGTCATCTAAACTTAATGAACATGTTCTCTATTCCATAAGCCAGGTGATTGGTGAAAACACTAAACAACCCTGAGCCCAGGGCCAACCCCTCGGAACACCACTACTTTACCCAGGTTGATATATTGCCTTATTCATATTAGCTGCATGAATATAATCCTGTAACTAATTGTACAATCATCTTGTGTGACCTAGATTTCCAAAACATAATTATTTATGGATATATATTTGCATACACAGAAGCCTTGCTATATCTATTTTACATATAGACTTACCACATTATATACAGTGTATCACAGAGAACGATTAAGTCACGCTGCCATCACCAAGTTTATATGTCTTTGTTGTATTAATCTGTAGTTTTATACAATTTTGCAAGGCTTTCTTTCATTACCTTAAATAATTGAGAGGTGGCTATATCGAGAGATTTTTAAATTATGATTGCACTGCTACTGGGCTCATATCCAAGGTCTAAGTACTAGTTAATTTTATGTGTATAAGTTTATATCTCAGATTTTAATTATTCCTCTTACCAGTGTAATGAGGTTTAATTTTTCGTATTCTCGAAGTTTTACAAATGCTGATATTCAGCTCCAGCTTACCAGATTACCTGCTTTCTCCATTATGTCTTACAGGCACCACAGGTCACCTTCTGGATCATCCCATTCTGGTTCCCGTTCAAGTTCAAAAAAGAAATAATGAATTAAAATTTACATCTTAAAAAAAAAAAAAAAAAGTACAGTGCATGAAGCATATTTTTTAAGAAGTTGGTGTCTTACTTGGTCAGAAGTGCTAAATCTGCTAGTAGAGGTGCATGCCTTTCATTGCTTTTCAGAACAATACAGCTGTGTTTATTTGTGAAATTAAAAGTAAATGGTATTTTAAGCCATAATGTCCCAAAATAGATGCTTTGTTTATCATTCGTTATTTACAACCATTTGCTTCATTTAAAACCATCTCAGCTATAACAAAGTACTTTGTTTTTTAATTTGAACTCTTGTTTTTCTCATCTCCAAATATGAGCATTACCTAGGCTTGTCTGGACTTTGGGCATGGAAGCAAGACTGTGGTAAAGTAGTTGGAAACAATCTGTTTATGTTAATCCGGGAAAAAGAGTCAACCTGTTTATGTTAACCTATGTGGAAGTGATTCTTATTAACTAGTTGTAAAACAGTCAACTGGAAATTTCTTTATTTTAAAATTCCCTATTTTAAGGGTGCCTTAGAATCGTCGTTTCTCTTTTATCCAGTTTTACTTTTTGCACCACCAAGTTTAATACAGAAAAGTTTTGTGAATTGGAGAGGAGAAAGGTGTTTATTTCTCCTTTCCTGACACGTAATTTGGAGCAAGAATGCCAAACAGTTCATCTCTACTAATATGGTTGATGAGAAAAACATCTTACTTTAAAATGTTTAATATTTTTAGGAGCTTTGTGTGATATCCTTTAAAAATCTAGTTATCACATTATAGGGTAGACAGTTAAATCATAGTTAATGAGGGACAAATTGAAGAAAGTTTTTGAAGTATATTTCTCTTTGGGTGAAAGACCAACAGACATTGTGAATTTAAGTGAACATTTGCTTTGAGATGTTTAATTTTAAACACATTGCATAAAATTTTCTTCTGAGTTAAAGATGAATGCTTATTTCCTCATGACATAAGCAGAAATAATTGTTCCTATTCACTTGAAATTACTTATGGCTTAAAATACTTTCAAGGTTTATTTCTCAAAATTAAAATCTGGTCATTTGAGCTCTGTTCTGTCTTCTGGTTTTAAAAATGGTTTCTCTTAACAGTATCTTCAGTGACAATGCAAGGTAAGTATATTAAGGGAAGTTGACAATTGTGCTTGGGAACTTTTTGTCATGGGGATCAGTATCCACATTTTTTGTTTTGGGTGGGGGGTTTGTTTGTGTTTCCATAATATTAATGTCTACTGCAACTAAAAATTAAAATGTTTTAAGGTACTTAGTAGACAGAGCAAAATGATACTTGTTTTTTTATTTTGAAACGAGTGATTTTTCTCTTCAACTCATCTAAAGATGAAAGCGAAATAGCTTAAGTAGAAATATTTTGATAATATTTTTACAATGAACTTCCCCTGCTTTTTTTATGTCTTAAAATTTTCTTTGCTACATTTACTGTAGGTTGCACAAGAACTTTACTCTCTTGTAATTGTGCCTCAGACTTCTTGAAAGTCCACCTTCTAAATTGCCCATATGATCTTCTAGATTCTACATGTTATCGTTGGTTTATTCTTGTGCTTTCTGTATTTAAAACTTTGGCTGTACTAATAAGTAAATGCAAGGTTATAAATTTAGCTAATAGTAGTTTACAGACAATTCAAATGATTATGATTTTATTTGGTTTAACTAAGCTGTACTAGTTCATTTCGTAAGGAAATGATGCTGTAGACAAATGTAAATAAAGCTTGTGAGTCGAGCATCAAGTGGTGTTTGTTAGAAATAAATTAGAATTTTTAAGCTCTGATTTAATGTTCATTTTTAAGCTATTTACAGTCTGGTTTGTTTTTTGATTGTGCATCTTAAACTCCCTATATTCACTTACCCTTTATGTAAGGTCACCTTATTTTTATATATGAATGCTTGGTTTAAAACATTCCAAAGCCATGATCACTATAACCTTGGGCACTGAACAATTTTTGTGACTTTTTTAAACAGAAGAGTACCCAAATTAGTTGAATATTTTATACCAGAACATAACCTTATTCCATGTGGCAAAAAACATGCCATAGTGTGCTTCCATTAAAACTGTCACTTTATAGCACTCAACAAGTATCCCTTTTAACTGCCAAGGGTTCTTAAATTTCCATGTAGAATCCTTCATCTAAACAACATTGAATGGTTGGTATCTGATAACAAATGTTCAAGTTCAGAGCAAGCTCTAAGCATAAGACCATCTCTAGGCACTTACCAAGGTAAAACTAATCTTTGATTTTTTTTTTTTTTCTCATGTCTTCTTGATATTTGGCATCCACAGCTAGTGTTGTAGATGCTGGTGAGAAGGTAGGGAATTTCTCCCTTCTGCCCCACCTAACAATTTTGACATAATCGTTAGTTGTTTTGTTTTGTTTTTTAATAGAAATAGCATTATAGCTTTCCTGAACTGGAAATAGTTTTATTTCTGGAAAACAGTGGAGAGTTTTAATTTAAAGACAATTTAAGGTATATAATAGTGATTTGCAGGCTAATTCTTCCTGTCACCTTTATACACTACAGTATATCATCCCCTGTTTTACAAAAAGGAAGATTACAGTTTAAGGAAATTAAAAACTTGCCCAAGGGAGCCATAGGAGTAGCATAATGGGGATTCAACCTCAAGTCTGATGGCAGATTTCAGTATTACCTCTAGTAACAACCAAATAACATGTTTGAGAAGATAAATGTTAAGCCAAAATGGTCAGATGTTTTTTAATCTGATTTAGTAAGAAGGTGTTAATTTCAGTCATTTATAGGTAGGTAGATTGGTAGACAGGCATACTATTTTGAAATATCTTTAAATATACAGGAAAGTTGCAAAGGTTGTATGGAGAGTTCCCATATACTCCCACCGAGTTTCCACCATGGTTAGCGTATTACCCTGTGATTTTGTCAAAACTAAGAAACCAACATTCATGTATTACTGTTACTTACAATCCAGATTTTGTTTGAATATCAGCATTTTTCTATTACTCTAATCCAGGATACCATATTACACTTTTTTGTCACGTTTCTCCAGTCTCCTCTGGTCTGACAGTTTTTCATTCTTTCCTTGCTTTTGATGACTTTGACAGTCATGAGGAGTACTGGCTGGGTATACTTTAGAATGTCCCTCATTCTGAGTTTGTCTGGTTTTTCTTGTGATTAGACTGGAGTTGTTGGTTTTTAAAGCAAATACCACAGAGGAAAAGTGCCCTTCTCACTACATCATGTCAGGGATACATGATATTCATATGACATCACCGGGGATGTTAACCTTCATCACTTGATTAAGGTAGGAATTGCCTGAAATCACCATTGTAGTTCATTTTTTTCCCTTAATTTATTCCATTCTTTGGAAGCAAGTTACTAAGTATAGCCCACCTTCAGAGTAGGGATAGGGAGAATTCAACTCTACCTCCTGTGGGGGAAGGCTGTCTACTCATATTTGTAATTCCTCTGTTACAAAGATTTGTCTCCTATTTATTTACATCTGTATGGACTTCCACATATTTATCCTTTAAGTGAAAGTTCAATGCTATGTTGTTTTATTGCTCAAACTGTTCCCAGCTTTGGCCATTGAGAGTCCTTTGACATGCCTCCATTCTCCAATAGAATGGAAGGAAGGAAAGGAAGAATTGTTGAAGAGGGAGGTTTATCATCAAGTAGGTGAGGGAATAGAATCTAGACCTGTGGTGGTGGTAGTAATGATAGCTTTGACCTTATAGTATCAGGAAGGATGAATCCAGGTAGCATTAGAGCCAAGTTTATAGTCACTGAGAGTGACCAGTAAACACAGTTGTTTTTATTTCCCCAGCCACATTGAACCACATGGATACTTACAGGAGGGTAGAGGGTGTTGAAGCATTGCACACAGATAAAAGATGAACGTGTGATAACTCATAGTTCCCAAATGCCTGTATTTAGCAAAATAAAAGGTACTAGCATAAGAAAAATATTTACAATAACTGGTAAATTCCTAAATACATAAATGAATGATTAAAGTGTATCTAAGATGAAGAATGCTATACAGCATTATCCAAGAGAAAAAGAAGACCTGGGGTTTGAAGCTAAAATATATATACGACAACCCCTTGTGGGGGAGTGCTCTTATAAAAATGGGGGAGTGCTCTTATAAAAATACTTCATGGTAGAAATGAAGTCTGCTAAAGTGGGAAAAAAAATCAGTCTTGTCTGAATGAAGAGGCAAACTCTTAAGGAATTGACTTGAGCAGTCTTGAAGGACAAGTTTATTGATGAATAAGGTGAGCTTTAATTTCTTTGACTCCCCTGGAGTCAAAGAACCAGATTTGAATTTTTACATCATGGTACCTGTATGACCTTGGACATCGTTATGCCTTGCACACAAGTATACAGCAAATATTGGCTATTAATTTCACTCCCTACTTAATGTTTTCAGTTATTTCATATATACTAATACTCAAATGTTTATTTCCTACTTACTCCTTTCTACAGCACCAGATCCATTTCTCTCACTGCCTACTGTGTATCTCCTTTTAAATATCAAACAATTCCACCATACCTAAATTCTCCCCATGCAATCTCTCCATCAAAACTAGTGTATTTCACATCGATAAACACCATTATCAGTGACTTTGGGGATCCTCTTAGATTTCTCTTTTGCCTCCCAACTCCATACCAAATAAATCTGATTTACTCCAGAATCGATAGTTCTTAACCCTCAAGCCTGCACTGCTCCATTACTACTATCACTGCTTTGGTTTATGGGCTAAGATAACTACAGTTGCCTCCTAAATGGTCATTTGGCCTCCAGTCCTGTCTGGCATATATAGTAGGTTTTCCACAGTATTTGCTAAATGCTATTTAACCAAGCAGTGATCCTTTCATTACTCATACCAGAGTGGTCTTATTAACAAGCAGTTTCTGTTCATGTAATTTCCTTGCTTAACATCTTTCCTATGGGTTTCAGGATTAAACTGAAATCCTTTGTGTCACCGTCCCTTCCCCCAGCCCTGTCAATTCCAGCAAGCTTGGGCACATAGCCTATATAGCTAGCCACATGAGCCATGCTGAACTACTTGTGATAGATTTTCATCCACGTACAGGCTTCCTATGCCTGAAATGCCCTGCACACTCCTCATTACCATCCCTTTTTCACTTGGCCTTCATGACAATTCAGAACACTAGGATGCCGTCCCTGGTTCCTGAGTTTCCATAGGAATTAGGTGAATTTCTTGAAAGGCCTTACCCAGTATTTCTGGCCCTTTCAGTGTTCTCTCACAGCAAGCACTTGGTGTTTGGCAAGGGTGTCAATATCTGTCATGTTTCTTACAAGGTTTTAGTAATTTGTTTTCATCCAATGCTACTAATGAATGCTTATTCTTTACTGGAAAATATTTGATTGCAGGAGTTTTTTCCTGAAGTTGTATCATGACAGCCAGTTACCAAACAGGTCTCAATTTTTTTTTTCTATTAAAGTTTAATAGGTCCATTTCTTCACAAGCTGATAAGGTTTGAATTTACTTATCCAGCTATGCTTCAGTGTAGTATAGAATCTAGAAATTGCATGTAAACACTGTTCATTGTCCTCAATTATTTAAAGTATGCCAACTTACGTTTATTGTAAACAGCTTAGGTAAGGTTGGAAACAAAGCCTCACTGGTATACATTTTGAAATCTGTTTTAGTTTCTTTTTATATCACCAAGGACAGAAGCACTAAAAATTTTTCTGGAAGTAAGATTTTTTTTGTCAATTATTGGTTTTTTCCTAACATGTCTCTGCAAAAATACTAACCTAAGCAACTTTGCTTATGAATTGGTAAATTGAGTTCCTTTAGAATGTATGACTCTTGAACTAAGTGCATTGGGGTGCATCATATGCAAAATAAGCAGTGAATTTAAAAATTAGCCTTAGTGTTCTGGTGTAGGACCAGATAATAGAGGTCAAAATGGTTTAGTGTGTATTAAAATAATGTCATAAATGTACTTGGGTATTTAGAACAGTAAACGTATTACGTACTACTTATAACCATGTTTAATAAGTATGGCTTTAAGGCCTTAAAAGCTTTTAGTAGAAGAAAATAGTGTAAAATATTATTCATTGATAAGTACACCAGTGAAGTTCAATTTACTGGCAAAAATGATTTGGACATTTATTATTAGAAAAGTAAATTATGAGTTATTTGCTCATTAGTGAAATGAAAACCTGAAAATCAAAAATGGAAGTGGTTTGGATGAAACGAGTGTGACAAATTAGTCTTTAATTATATTAATCCTCTTAGTGACATTATTATCTCTGTATACAATCTACCTGTTGACTTCAAGCCTGCTGAAAATGTTGCCTTTTCAATGATTAAATACTTCACATCAGAATTCTGAGCAGGAGGATAAATCATCTGCATTCTTGTAATTTGGAATCTGTGGCTATTAGAGCTTAAGAATTTTAATGTGATTCTAGTGACCATGATCAGAGAAAATGAAATATTTGCAACTCTGTAAATGGTGTGGTTGGAATCACAAAATTGCGTTGCCCTATATTACACTGTTCTTAATACATTGGAATCACCAAAAAGGAAAGGTCAAAAAGTGTTTAGTTCATTTTCTACCAGAAATGAAGACCACATAAGTACTTCTCAGGCTACGTATTCAGTGCTGCAGTACCTGTAGTACTAAAACCCTACAATGGAAAAAATGCTGAGAGAAGATTGGGACGTTTCACTTGTAGTAGTTATGTTTTAATATTTTCCCCAAATTAATAAATGAGTTTAAATCCTTTCAATTAAGTTAAATCCTTGAGTTTAAATGCTTCTCACAAAGCATTCCATATCAAGGTCTAAGCATAGACATGAAGAAAATTAGAGCAGAACTATTCATAATCAAATTGTTCAAAGCCTGTGATAAAGATGAAAAGCAGCCAGAGAAAAAGATGTTTATACAGAAATGGTAAGAATGACAACCAACATTGTCAGAGCAATGCAAACCAGATCGTGCAATTATCAGCCTATTCTATATTTACTCCTTCAAGAATATAAAAACACAAACTTTTCAGCTACTCAAAAGCTTTATCTCTAATACAAAGTATTGAGATTCTTTTGGCAGAAGAAAACTGGTATCAGATGGAAATTGGGTCTACACAAATAGCACAGAAAGTGCTATGTGGCTAAATATAGTTATGGGTTTTTTTCCCACTTACTATTTAAGTCTCTTTAAAAGGTAATTGTTTAAAGCAAATACACTGTGAGATTTCTATGTACGAGTAAAATATACAGCAAAAATTGCTCACAGGTCCAGAGGGGAGAAATGGAAGTGAGCTATTGTAAGGTTATATACAAAGTTGCAGACATCTTGAAGGTAGTCTGGTTAAGAGAGATGCTATAAAAGCAACCACTGAACATAACGAAGAGTTATACATAATACACTTACAACGGAAGGAAAAAGTGGAATCACAAATACTCAATGCAAAAGGAGGTAGAAAACAAATAGGCTTGTAGGTTTAAACCCAACCACATCAATGATTGCATTAAATATAAATGATCAAACACCCTCAATTATAAAGTACTGATTGTCAAACTGGATAAATGAAGCAAGACCTACATGATCTTACAAGAAACCCACTGTAAACAAAGACAAATAGGTTAAAAGTGGAAGGGTGGAAAATACTATAATTCTACTAAAAACTGAGAGCAAAGAATAGAGGTAAAGAATGTCACGTCATATTAAAGTCAATCACAAAAGCATAGCAATCTTAAACGTTTATGAATGTTGTAGTCTTAAAAAAATATATGAAGCAAAAATTGATAGAACTGAATGGCAAAAATAGGGAAATCCACAATTACAGATTTCTACACTTCTCAGTAATTGATAAAACAAGCAGGAAAGTCAGGATATAGAAGATGACAAACTATCAATCAACTTGACCTAGTTGATATTTATAGAACACACTACCCAATAACAGAAATCATTCTTCTCAAATACACGTGGGATATTTATGGAGGTATTTATGGAGATATTTATGGAGATAAACTATCTAGAGCACAAACAAGTATATACATACTGTATGATTCCATTTATATGAAGCCCAAGAACAGACATTTAACTGTTGTGATGGAAGTCAAAATAGTGATTACCTTGTGGGGCATTGTGCTGGTTATTGATTGGGTCGGGGCACAAGAAACCTAGGTTGCTGGAATTGTGTATAAATCTGGATGGTGGTTACAACTGTGTATATATGTTTTTAACAATCACTGATCTATAGAGTTAAGATTTTTGCACTTCGTGTATGAATGTTATACCTCAAAATAGTATTCACCTAGAAATACAAATAGCAGAATAGAATAAGGAATTACAGAGAAGAATACACACGTATATAGGAATTTTAAATAACTTTATTTGGGGAATAATTTTAGATACATAGAAAACGTACATACCCTTACAGTGTTAATATTTTACATTACCATAATACATTTGCAAAAACCAAGAAATCAATATTCAAACATTACTGTTAACTCCAGATTTTTTTTGAATTCCACCAGTTTTTCCACTAATGTCCTCTTTCTATTCCAGGATCCAATAGAGGGTGGTACACTGCATATAGTTATGTCCCCCATTTTCTTCTGGTTGGTGACATTTTCTCATTCTTGTTTTTCATGACGTTAACAATCTTAAGGAGTACTGGCCAGGTATCCTGTAGAATGACCCTCATTTGGGATTAATCTGTTACTTTCTTTTCGTGATTAGACTGGAAAGATTACTACAGGAATGAAGTGCCCTCTCCTCATCACATATCAGGAGGTGCATAATATCCACATGACATTACTGGTGATGTTAACCATCACTTGGTTAAGATAGTGTTTGCCAGATTTCTCCATTGTAAAGATACTATTTTTTTCTTTTCATACTATATCATTTAGAAGTACAGGCATACCTTGGAGATGCTGCAGGTTCGATTGCAGACCACCACAATAAAGCGAATATCACAGTAAAGTCAGTCACACAAATTTTTTGGTTTGCCAGTACATATAAAAGTTATGTTTATGCTATACTATAGTCTATTAAGTGTGTGATATCATTATATCTAAAATAAAATGTACATACCTTAATTTTAAAATACTATATTGCTAAAAAATACTAACCATTCTCTGACAATGCAGGATTGCCACCAACCTTCAATCTGTAAAAAATGCAGTATCTGCAAAGCTGAATAAAACAAAGTACAATAAATTCCTGAAAGTCATGAAGTCAAGCATACCCTCAAGGCACAAGGGGAATTATACCTCAGTTCTGGAGGGGGGAATATCTACATATATTAAGGAGGTTTGCCTCCTCTTTCCCATTTATTTAATAAATCAGTATGGACTTAATGTATATTTATTTTATATCTGGATTACATTCAATATTACATTATATATTTTGTTGCTCAAATTGTTCCAGTTGGCCTTTGGGAATTCTTTCAGGTTGGCTTCTGTGTCCCTTGCACATGTCCCCATCCTTTTGTCTTTTGAGCACTTCTTTAATTTTTGGTAATACAAGATGCTCTAGGCTCATGTTATATTTTCCCTGCCACAGCCATAAGTCAGCCATTTCTCCAAGGAGCCCTGGTTGTTCTTACTGGAGAATGATATTTAGAAAGCAAGATCTAGATTCTAGGCTATATGGAAATGTATTATTTGATAAAATGGTATTTCAATTAAGAGAAGAATTATGATTTAGCTAATAAATGGTGCTAGCTATTCATATAACCCATCAAAAAAATTAAGCTTCTGTCTTATTACCATTTGCTAAAATGTAAGAATTTAAATCTATCTGATTAAAAGGTATGACTATTAAAGCAATATTTTACAAAATGTAACTTGAGTGTAGAAATTAAGGAGAATCTTTCTTAAGCAGTAATCCTAAAAATCATAAAGGAAAAGATGAACATTTTTCTGAATAAATTTTTTAAATATGGTAATAGACAAAAAGTAAAAAAGGAAATGATAAGGTAGGAAAATGAGAAACAGGCGGTGTCTAACTATCCAAGGAGCTCCTGCAAATTAATAGCATAATGATAATCCAATAGGAAATGCACAAAGATCAATTAGTCGAAGAGGAAGTTAATAGACATGTGAAAATGGATTTAACTTCACTAGTTAGGGAGATCCAAATTAACCGTAAAATATATTTCATTCAGATTGTAAGTATTTCAGACAGCAATAATATACAGAGCTGGCAAACAGAGAAGCAGAAACCCATGTATTTTGAGTGGATATATCTTTGTATGAGCATGAAGAAAAATCTGAAGGAATATACCCCAACCTGTTTATATTGGTTAATTTGGGAGTGAAAATGAGGACGAAGTAGAAGATATCATTAACCTTTAAAAATGTAATCTACATGCTGTTTAAACTTTTTTTGGTTAGCTTATTTTGTTAAAATTTAAAATGATAAAATCAAGGTAATTAAAAAAAAAAAAAAATTGCAGTAGATTAGGTAAACGATGGTAGTGACCTGAACCAGGATAGTAGCTGTGGAGATGGAGACAAGTGAATGTACCTGAGATATATTTTGGAATTAGAATTAATATTACTGGATGATGAATTGGAAGACAGTGATAATGGAAAACAGACTCAAGGATGGCCATTGGATTTCTGGCTTGAGTAAGTGGATGGTATTATTATATACTGCAGTGGGGAATCCTCAGGTAGAACCAGGAGTGGGGAAGAAAATTTGAAGTTCCGTTTGAACATATTGAGGTGTCAATGGGCTATCCAAATGGGATGACAAATAGTCAGTTGGATATATGAGGCTGGAATTCAAAGGAGAAGTATAGGCTGCAGATATAAACTTGGGACACATCAGTCCTCTTCTAAGGATTTATCATGTAAAAATAAGCCCCACAGATATATACACCAATATATACAAAAATGTTATTGTACCATTGCTGCTTATAGCAAAAATTATAAATAACCCAAACATTCAGAAAAAATTTGTTAGACTATTCTTGGTATTTAAAAAGATTATGAAGAATTTCTATACAAACTGACCAAAGAGATAATCACATTTTGTTAAATTTTTAAAAGCAAAGGACAAAAAGTAAGTTGCAGAGTACTTCCAGTAACAATGGGTAGGTAAAGAAATCACAAGGATTTTTCTCCTGTTTTAATCTAGAATATTTATAATTTTAAAATTAAATGTAATTACACTTAATGTATAACCCATTTTGTGTGTGGTGTAAAATAAGGATTGTATTCATTTTTACTTGCATATAGGTACTGTATCCAGTTTTTCCAGCACCATTTGTTGAAAACATTTTTCTGTGTTGAATTACCTTAATACTTTGCTGAAAATTAATTGAATTTGTATTTACATATGTGTATACATATCTTTGTATCAATATCTCTGTATATATTTATGTATCTATAAAAATATATACTAAGAAACAGCAGCAGCTATCACAGGAGAGAAAATGTTGGCATTTTGAATCCAGGCACTGCCAGAAGAAGCCCCCCAAATCAATAATCCTCAGAAGAAAAAAAGTGGAATCCACGGTCACTACAGTATACGAACTTCAATGTCCAGTTTTCAATTAAAAATTACTAGGCATGTAAAGAAACAGGAAGAAAAGTTTGGAGAAAAGGCAGTCAATAGAAAAGGACTCAGGGTACCCAGATGTTTGATTTAGAAAAGACTTAAAGCATCTCCTTTATTTTGTTGAAGTGCTAATTATATTGATTAATGTTTGAGTGCTACATCTACCTTGGGTTCCTGAGATAAATCTTATTTGATCATGAAAACTACATATTTTTTCCACTTTTTCATGAAAACTGTACATTGTTTTTAAAATTGTGTTTCATATAAGATCTTACCTCCATGGCAAATCACAAAAGCTACTGAGATTAGCATTCTTTCTTCTGTTATTTTGGGTAAAAAAAAAAAAAAAAATCAAGAGTTTTGCACTAAAATATCAGCTCCATAAATGTAGAGACTTTTGTGTGTTGTATCCCTAATGACTAGTATAGTGTCTGACATAAGAGTAGGTGCTCAATATTTATTGAATAAATGACTTAAAAACATGCTGAAATTAGTAGTTGGCTCTGTGGAGTAAGAATTGCAGAAAAGGGCCTGATTGTATGAAACTAGTTATTAATTTTTTTATCTATATTTTAAGATTTCTTAATAGAAGTTCAGTAGAAGTAAATAGAATAAATTCATCAACACTAGCTAAATATTGACATATGTCGTGAATTTTTAAATTTATTTATTTATGGCTGTGTTGGGTCTTCGTTTCTGTGTGAGGGCTTTCTTTAGTTGTGGCAAGCGGGGGCCACTCTTCATCGCGATGCACGGGCCTCTCACTATCGCGGCCTCTCTTGTTGCGGAGCACAGGCTCCAGACGCGCAGGCTCAGTAATTGTGGCTCACAGGTCCAGTTGCTCCACGGCATGTGGGATCTTCCCAGACCAGGGCTCGAACCCATGTTCCCTTCATTGGCAGGCAGATTCTCAAGCACTGCGGCACCAGGGAAGCCCTGTCGTGAATTTTTAAATGTAAGATACAAGAGGGGATTTAAATTTATGGATTAAAATTACTTCTAGGGCATAATATCAGTTAAAAATATATAATGGGTGACTACATGGCTTTAAAATATTTTTTAAAGTTTTTGAATATGTGGTCTTTCAATTATCTGACTCTATAACTTTATAGTTATAGTCTATTGATATTATAGTTATAGTCTATTGATTAAGCAGACACTCAAAGGAAAACAATGACCACAGTTACGTATTAATGATTTAGGCCCCTGCGAAAGATATCAGAGGTTGCTAAGCAAAGCATATATTTGTTATTTACAGATTGCATAGCATGTTATTAACCTTTTGGTCACTAGAGGGTACTGGTGTTTCAGACCAACAATTCAGACTTTTTCTACTCTGACACCAAAAAAATGCCAATCAGAATCCAACTGCCAGCATTCTATTGTGTGACTCTTCAGATCCCCCATTACTTGTTTGCAAAGTGAATAGCTACAACTTAGGATGGGATGAAGCAAAAAGGAGGAAAGTGTTACACAAAAGATCTTAAATGCAACACATTTAAAGCATTGGTGTAGAGGTGAGTTAAGAGAGGCTAACATTAATTCTTCGATAACTGTATGTTCTTATGCTTGTATCTCTTATGAAATCTAATTTGTGTATACTGCAATGGGGGAAACAAGTTTCAAAGAAGTCAAATATTCATAAAAATGAGAATAATTTTTGATGTAACTGGCTTTGCTTTCTTTGATGTATGAATCATAAAAAGGTCTTAAATTTTAAAATAAAATACATAGTCACACTAGAATTTTATTGCTGTAACATTAAATTTTGACATGTACTTTCATCCCATTGTTTTGGATAAAGCTTGTACCTAAAAATACCATCAAAATTATTTTACTTTTCAAAGGACATTTTAGAAAAACATTTTCCCAAGTATGGGTTTGAGAGTAATTGAAATTAATAAGACAAAAGTTTGGGGAAAGATTTAAAAGGCAAACCACTTCATTCCTTCCTAGCTATTGTTTTCATTAGAAACATGACATTTTAAAAGAGAAATAAATTTCAAAAGTGTAAAAAAATTTTAACAGTAAAACACAAAGTGAAATTAGTGATATGATTAATGTATGTTGTTAAAATAGAGTTTACATTACATTTTTGCTTTTTTCTCCTTTAAAAACTATATAGCCCTATAATGATTTTTTCTTTTTTCAAACTCTCATAAAGAATCAAAACAACAGCATAGAAGGAAAGAATGCAGGGGAACATATTCCATTCTCATTTCCTACCACTGATTTACACCCAGTAAGAATATCAACATGAAGAACTGAACTGACCGGGGCTTGCTCTGAAAGTCAAGCTGAAGTCTGAGTAATGGTCTTCATAGTGCTATATGATTAGGTCTAATTTCTTAAATATGAGGAAAAATGAAGTTTGTAAATTTTAAGATCTTTTCATTTCCCGGTCAAGAGGCAGAAAAACCAGGCTTTCCCTAGATTTGAGAACAGCTGGTCTTACCACTGATTTTCACCTGTTGAGAGTGGTTATGGTACCTATGTAAAGAAAACTGTGCTTCAAATAAGAAGATGGAGAATGGAGAATTGCTGAAAGACTTGGGCACATCCTTTAATTTCATGGAGCCTCAGTTACCTCACCTTAAAAGGGGAATAATAATAATAGCAACAGGACCTTGGAGGATGTCTGAAAAAGAATGGGAAAATGGTTGTGAAACATAAAATATTGGCTTAGTAAAAGATGTTACTAGGCGATTATGCCCATTTTCACTACATGTGAAGGCCTACATAACATCTAAATGCAGTTTCCAGTCCTAATTGCATAGGAATGGGCCAGGGGTGGAGAAAGATAGTTGGAGACTTTGTAAGAACTCGCCTTTTCCCTCCGCCCCACCCCGCCTTCACTCCCAAGGGCAAGCAACCTTTGATTTCAATATCTCAGATGCACTGAGATAGTGGAAGAGTGAGGTAGTGAGTGGCTGCCACCTGCCTCTAGTCACTTTTGCCCTAGCTAACTTTTTTTTTTTTTTTTTTTAATGAAGGAGAAGAATTTAGGCGGGGGATGGGGGTAGGTTTGTAGTTGGGATTTCTTTATTTTTGAATTCGACCATCTGATTTTATTTTGTTTTCCTGTACCTATCCCCTTAAATCTCAAGGCACTATTAGTTTTATAGTTTCAGTGTGCCCCTGGGGACAGAGCAGCTTGGTCCGCTCATGATCATGCTAGAGTCCCGAAGCAGAAAGGGAAAAATGTTCAGGCTCATCTATGCAACGGGAGAGTGTTCTGCTTAGATTGCTCAGCGTCAGGTGAATGACACTTGCCAGGGTTACAAAAGAGCTTCAGGAGGAAGACCTGGTCCTTGCACAAGCTTCTGTGGATGGAGAAGGGGGAGGGCCGGCGCTCAGGTCCGCCTTGGCAACTTGGCTGAGGTGGGGTAGACCAGGGAGACACTGTAGCCCCCGCCGCCCACGGACGCTCCTCTGGCAGAGAACCGGAGGAGGCGCGGAGCCGGGCACGGCGGCCTGGCTGGGCGTCCGCTCTGGCCAGGAGTTGGAACATTTCGAGAGGAGTCCTTCGGGGGATTTGCCGAGCCCAGGCGGCCAAGGCATTGGTCGCGCAGCAGCCGAGAGAGGCGCTCAGTTTCTGCCGCATCCCCTCCCACAGCACTTTGGCCGACACCCACGGGCGCCCCGCCCCCCTCGGGCTTATAGGACCGGCCGGGCACCTCCACACGCCTGGGAGCCGGACGCATCCCGGAGCCGACTGCGCGGCTGCCTGTGTCTCCGGAAAGACCCGCCGCCGCTGCCGAAGTGGCGAAGTGAGGCGGCGGCTGAGCCCCGCATCATGGAGGGCAGCTCCGCCGCGGCCCCAGCCCCAGCCCCAGTCTCCACCGACAACCGCCGCCTCCCGCGTCCGGTCTGCCGGCTCTCGTCGCTGCTCTCAGAGCTCCGTTCCTTCCTCACCTCGAAGACAGTATGAAGGAGACGCGGGGCCATGAGAGTTCCCCTTCCTGCACGCGCCTCAACCACTCCTACCCCGGCATCTGGGCGCCGCAGCGCTCCGCTGAGACGCGGAGCAACCTAACGCGTCCCGTGGAGCCCGGCGAGGATTTCGGCTCGGTGTCTGTAGCCTTCCCGATGACCATGCTGATCACTGGCTTCGTGGGCAACGCGTTGGCCATGCTGCTCGTGTCTCAGAGCTACCGGCGCCGGGAGAGCAAGCGCAAGAAGTCGTTCCTGCTATGCATCGGCTGGCTGGCGCTCACCGACCTGGTCGGGCAGCTGCTCACCAGCCCGGTCGTCATCGTCCTGTACCTGTCCCACCAGCGCTGGGAGCAGCTCGACCCGTCTGGGAGGCTGTGCACCTTCTTCGGACTCATCATGACCGTCTTTGGGCTCTCTTCGCTCTTCATCGCCAGCGCCATGGCCGTCGAGCGGGCGCTGGCCACCCGGGCGCCGCACTGGTACTCGAGCCACATGAAGACGAGCTCCACCCGCGCCGTGCTGCTCGGCGTGTGGCTGGCGGTGCTCGCCTTCGCCCTATTGCCGGTGCTGGGCGTGGGTCAGTACACCATCCAGTGCCCCGGGACGTGGTGCTTCATTAACACCGGGGCAGGGGGCAATGGGACTAGCCCTTCGCACAACCGGGGCAACATTTTCTTCGCTTCTTCCTTTGCTTTCCTGGGGCTGTCAGCGCTGGCAGTCACCTTCGCCTGCAACTTGGCCACCATTAAGGCCCTAGTGTCCCGCTGCCGGGCCAAGGCCACGGCGTCGCAGTCCAGCGCCCAGTGGGGCCGGATCACGACCGAGACGGCTATCCAGCTCATGGGGATCATGTGCGTGCTGTCGGTCTGCTGGTCGCCGTTGCTGGTAGGTAGTTGCAGAGCGTGGGGCGTTCGGGGTGGGAGCGTGCGCGCCGGCGGGCAATGGAGACTTTTGGAAATGGCAGCACCTGCAGGGATGTGTTTGCAAGCACAGAAGTTTGGAGAGGGCTCTGCCTGTGCCATCTTGGTCGCGGGTTCAGAGCTGAGCTCCTCACTTACTTGCTGAGCCCCTTCCAAGTGCCAGGCATCGCATTAGGCTCTGATTGTACACGCATGGGGACCACAGGGCTGCTCACGTTCTAACCGGAGAGAGTAAGAGGATACCCAGGTATCATTTCAGTGCTTGTGCAGAAATAGAGGTTTCTCCCGGGTGCATTGGGAGCAGGATGGCGATGACAACGGTAGCTCGGTGCTCTGGGTGTTCTCCTATTTCAAATACCTCTCGCAGGTTGAGTCGATTTTCAGTCTGCAGAAGTACTTTACCTGCGACCCACTGCAGACAGGCACAGCCGTCTTGCAGTCTCTGAGCCACTGCTTGCCCTCCCGGAGCAGCCAGCGCTCACGTTGCTTACAGGCTCACTCCTGAAGGAAGGCAGGACAGTGAAGAAGCATCCTGCCGCTCAGGCAGCCTCAGTCCCTTCGAATTGTGCTGCATCCTCTCCCTCTAGGAAATGCTTGAACCGACAGTCAGCCAGTGGGCCCTGAGACTTGGTAACTCCCCCTGACCAGCCTTTGCTTGTCCTTGTGGCTACCGCGCAGGGCTGATGGCAAGGCCAATCCTGGGATAGGAAGTAGAGGTTCCTGCACTTCTTGGCTCCCCACGAGGGCCACAGCTCGGGAGCAAGTGAGTTTCCACATGCTCCTAGTCTAACGCTCTCTCTTACATTCGTACTTTCCATGTTTTCCTCTGGGATACTTTTAGCTAGACATTTTGTGTAAGTGCTGTTTACTAATTCCTGATGAATGGTTGCTTTTTTAGGCCCCAAGCAGCCTGGTTTAGTAGATGTTCCTGAAAGAGCGATCTGGTCACTGTGACAGGGTTATAACAGGTGATATATTGGACCTGGAAATTTATTAGACAGTTGTGAAAAACTCCTGAATCCCATGGCACGGTTTTCAGAACCCACCCACGTATATTTTTTCTTTTTGTTTTCTTTTCTCTTCTTCTGTGTTTTAAATTTTTTGGACAGGCACAGCGGCACCCAAGATCTTACTTCCCCCCACCAGAGATGGAACCCGTGCCCCCTTCATTGGCACCATGGAGTCTTAACCACTGGACTGCCAGGGAAATCCCATAGTTTTCTTTTTTTAATTGTGATAAAATACACATAACATGAAATTTGCCATTTTAATCACTTTTAAGTGTACAGTTAAATGGTATTAAGTATATTAACATTGTTGTGCACCATGTATAGTTTTAAATCCCTGCTATTTTATAAGAGAACTGTAGTTCCTTTTCCCTCTCACCCTCCCCTGCATTTGACAACAAAGATATTATAAAATACCTGTATTTAACTGGTGTAATATATTTAGAGCAGGAGTCTTGGCTCCCAATCAGTAATAGATGGTGACAAGGAGAGTTATGTTGGAACCTCATAGCCCACAAATCGCTGTAAGGTCTCAGTTCTGCATTCCGGGAGCTAGAACCTAGGCTGATGTCATCACCATGGCTTATCAAAGCCAGCACCAATTTTAGACATATTTACTTCTGTAGTGTGTAGGTGGCCAAATAGAAGGAAAAAAAGTTCTAAATAATAAGCACTTTGCTAAAGTTGATAATTAACATAACTTTAAAGGCAAACAGAGTATTTGAATTTTTCACAACAGTCATTTGAGGCCGACATATCTGAGTTTGTTCTATCACACTCTTTATATCTGTACTCTATATATCCAAGAAAAAAGGTAAATGATACAAATAAAATGCTTACTTATACAGTTAACCAGACTTATAGTTGATTTTTTTTTTAAGTAGAAGAGAAACTATGTAGTGTGGTTTTTATTTCAAAACTTTTGATCCTAATATGATAAGCATAGCAACCTTAGGAAGACTTTAGATAAGTTCTGAAAATTGCAATCTAGGATGGCCAAACTCACTCTCTTAAGAAAGACTGTATTTGGAATTCATCTTATTTAATTTCAATTAATAGCTGCAATTAAAATATTTGTTGGTTTGCTGCATTTTATCAGATACTTTATTCATTCAGTTCTCATAAAAACATTAAACTTAAATTCAACATGTCATCGTATCAAAGAGAAGAAATTCGTGGTTTCCAAAATAGGTATTTTTTAAACTAAAGGAAATTATTCTATCTTCTGTTTTGTGCACCATTGAAATTAAATCTCCAACTATCTTCAGAAAGATATACAGTACAAAGTTGGAATTATTTCAAAGGAAAGAAGCTGGCAAAACTGCTTTCTTAATAGGTTAGGGAATTATAAGAATGAAAACACTAGAATTTAGTGAATTGAATTTTCAGTGTATTAATGTTGAAGTGAGAGATTGTCTTTTATACTTTTTTCTAACTATAAAACATAGATTCCCTATTAGCTTTCTCTGAATTGGGCATAGGATACTAATCTAATTATCCAAACTCCTTACTTAAAAAGACCCTGAGTATATCTTATCTTGGAAAACTATCATGACTATAATAATATTCAGTTGTCATTGCTGAAAAACTTAGCAGAGTAGAGATACCATAATAAGAAAACATCCCAACTGCTACAAGTTCCTGCTATGCAAATACTTAAATTGAGGGTTTATCTACGGTGCAAACAAAAGCTTTTTTACCTTTTTTTTTTCCAGAAACTTTACAAAGTACAATAGAAAATGTGAAATTAAGTGAGACTACAGTGGGAAATGATGTCACCGTTGGTAGATGGACTACAGTTCTTAGTCGATATTTATATGAGGCATCAAATTCTGTTGGAATCAGACAGTTGACTCAGCAATGCAATCTGTTTGACTTATTATTTTCGTTACATTTTTTGATGAACTCACCAAATAGTCCAGCTGTTTGACTTGAAGCCAAGTTTCCAGAAGCAGGAATAACCTGAGGCTGTTGTTTAGAGGAAGCCATGACTACATTTTATACTTTTGTACACCTGGTACTCCTCAAACAGGTAGAACATGGGCTGTAGCTGTCTTAAAAATAGTAGATGTAAAGTCAACATTGTGAAAAGAGAGGTATGAGGAAGAGTTTCTTGTCTACAACTTTGGAACTGGATAAAAGCAGTCTTAGAAACTTTTGCCTTTAATCTTGAACTAGCAAATTCCCTGCTCAACATCCACAGATGCCGACAGGGATGCTTTGATTCAAGGAGATGTTTTGCAATATAGATGTAAGTTTTCTTTTAATTTAAGGTTATATTTTGACAAAGGAAATTTGTCTTAAATATACTTCATGTGATAAATAGATGCAATACATTATTTTACAGAAGTAATGCTATTTTATAGTATTAAAAATATTATCAAATTGCTAATTTTCTCTGCCTATTAATTTCTGCCATGTTCGGGATGTTGCTTCAGGGAAAATGATTAAACATGTGAATCGACATTATAGGAAAAAACTTCTATAATTTGTTTTTATAAGAATTGAGATTACTCAGACTTTTTTTTTTTTTTGAGTTTACTACAATACATTTTAAGCACTATGGAAGGGATATTAAGTAGACTTATTAACAACTGGTCAAAGCGTTATAATCTGTTCAGAGAAGTAGAATTCCTACATTTATGAGTGAAAAACTTAGAGAACAATACAAGATTGGATGTAATTAATAGTGCCTTTGGCTCTGGGAAGAAAGTCTCTCTGAATTTGCCAGAGTAGGCTTCCAGGAAGAACTGGGATGGCATAGCTTGACCTCATGGCTGAGAATGTGTGTGTCTGTGGACCCAGCCCATGAATACAGAGGGTGCACACTGGAACCACGGGAGGAATGGTTTGAAAAGGTTCCTGTGGCCGGATTGAGGTAGTTAGGATGAACACAGGATGAGGACTGTGTTCTCTTGCCAGTAGGCCATAGAACCTTTATTTTGGGTTTTTGAATAGGGGGATGAGTTTTGAAAACATTGGCAGGGCTGTAGTGTGTGGATAGATTTGGACTGGAAGATGGGAAAGTGAGATCAGTTACAACTTGCTTCTGCAGGTGGGTTAGGCTCTAAGAGTAGATACTGTGGGAAGAGATAAGTCAGAGAAAGAAAGGTAAGAGAGAACTAATGCTGTTAGAAATGGTCAATTTAAGGAGTGATTGATTCACCAAACATTTCTTACACATCTACTGTGTCCTATTCTTTGAGGTGAATATTTTCACATATATTACCTCATTTAACTGCATGCTGTGAGATTGCCACTATTTTCTACATCATTCAGATGAAGAACTCAAGTATAAAGAATATTAGAACCAGATTTCTAATTCAAGATATCTGACTCTGAGTTTATTTTTAATTTTTTATTGTTGTCGTTGATCTGTTTGTTTAGCTTAGATAAAGGCCAAGAATTCTGATCCTAATAGTAGTACTGGGCAAGTTATGTATCCTCTTATCTGTAAAGTGCAAAAGTAGAGCTAATATCTAAGGTCTTTTTCCATTTGTTATGCTCAGGAGAATTATGAGAGATTTGGGAGAATCATAGTTTAATGATCCAGAATGAGAAGTTTGGGAAGGAGACTGCTTGGTCAATTGTTTTTTTATAAGAATGGGGGCTTCTAGGGTTTTGGGACACCATGCATATGGAGATGGCAGATTATCTAAATGATATATCCAGAAGCAAGTATAACTTGAAAATTAATGGCATAAATCAGGGCTTAAAAATGTAGATTTTTTAAATTTTGAGTTTGTCAGAGAGAGCCAAGAATTAAACAAATTCTTAAGCCATCATATTTGAAGAAATTCAGATGGTCTAGAGTTGTAGCATAATTGTGACTCCCTGGCCTTTCTCTTTTGAAAAAGCTGTAAAGGTCAATAACTCAATTATGAAAGTTTCCATAGGATCAGTTTTCTGGGAATAACACTCAGGAATATGCACTACAGGCATTTGTAACAGAGGATGATTGATGATTCGTCTGGGGGAGCCGAGAGGTAGTAGTGAGGGGTACTGGGTGTCGTGTTTCAGTTTTTAGTCCTTGCCTTACAGTGTGGGAAAGCAGGGAGGGAAGTCCTCCCTCAAACTCCTCACATACGGGTAGCATTTTTATAATCCACCAGGATTCGACATGCATCTCATTCTTGCCTTGCAACTCTTAAGATCTACAACTGTAGCATGTCACATTCTGAATCCCCCTTTTCCCCTCAATTCCTTATCATAGAGGTAAGTAAGAAGTTTGTATTTCAACTCCTACCATGCTTCTTGAGGATTATTAGATGGCCTCTCAAGTCCCCATTTTCCCTAGAATATTCCAGTTTTCATAGATTAATGAAAGTAACCAAAGAAGGAACCTAATTTTGGGGATTCCTCTTATATCTTGTCTCTTGAGTATATGCCAACTTTTTAGAGTAAACATAGTAATTCATTCTTACATAGAAATGACAGTTGAACAATGTGTGACTTTTTTCATGAGAGGGACACATGCACACGGAAGTAGCACTATGGAATGATGAATCTGTTCCCTTTACTCAGAACACTTTTGTCTCCATCTTCCCACTTTACACTTCACCCATCAATCATTCAGCTATTGCTGCCGAGCAGTCACCCATCTTGGACTGGTTAAGTTCCCAAGTTAGCAGTCACTTTGTTAGAGGAGCCTTGATTGATCCTCTCTAGAGGATCTTATTAACTGAATATCTGAGCACGTAAATCAAAAGACAGCGTCTGGTCCCAGTGACATACGTAATTCATTGTGTGACCTTAGACAGTTTACTTGATATCTTTGGGAACTATTTTCCTTTTTTTTTTGTAAAATAAGAGTAAAAACACTTACTCGGCCTATTTCACAAGATTGTAATGAAAACCAAAATAAATGTATGTGAAAATAATAGGGAATATTTCTTCCATATTAGGAATACTACTATGATGTTTTACTGGATGATAATGTTGACTTCTTGTCTTCAGATAGAACTTCCCCCCAGGAAACTGGAGAAAAGAGACAAGTGATGTTTCATAGCTTGATTAGTTATAGTTAACTGGTGGGGAAATGTGGTGGAGAATGTGACTTTTGAGAAAAAAATAGAGAAATGCAAATCAAAACTACAATGAGATATCATCTCACACCAGTCAGAATGGTCATCATCAAAAAATCTAGAAACAATAAATGCTGGAGAGGATGTGGAGAAAAGGGAACCTTCTTGCACTGTTGGTGGGAATGTAAATTGATACAGCCACTGTGGAGAACAGTATGGAGGTTCCTTAAAAAACTAGAAATAGAACTACCATATGACCCAGCAATCCCACTACTGGGCATATACCCTGAGAAAACCATAATTCAAAAAGAGTCATGTACCAAAATGTTCATTGCAGCTCTATTTACAATAGCCCGGAGATGGAAACAACCTAAGTGTCCATCATCGGATGAATGGAGAAAGAAGATGTGGCACATATATACAATGGAATATTACTCAGCCATAAAAAGAAACGAAATTGAGTTATTTGTAGTGAGGTGGATAGACCTAGAGTCTGTCATACAGAGTGAAGTAAGTCAGAAAGAGAGAGACAAATACCGTATGCTAACACATATATATGGAATTTAAGAGAAAAAAAAATGTCATGAAGAACCTAGGGGTAAGACAGGAATAAAGACTCAGACCTACTAGAGAATGTACTTGAGGATATGCGGAGGGGGAAGGGTAAGCTGTGACAAAGTGAGAGAGAGGCATGGACATATATACACTGCCAAACGTAAGGTAGATAGCTAGTGGGAAGCAGCCGCATAGCACAGGGAGATCAGCTCGTTGCTTTGTGACCACCTAGAGGGGTGGGATAGGGAGCGTGGGAGGGAGGGAGACGCAAGAAGGAAGAGATATGGGAACATATGTATATATATAACTGATTCATTTTGTTGTAAAGCAGAAACTAACACACCATTGTAAAGCAATTATACTCCAATAAAGAAAAAAAAAAGAAAAAAATAAAATAAGAAAAATGGTGCATAAATTTTTACAAGGTACTGTAATTCATTCCTCCTCTTCTCCCCCTGTCGCCATCAATCTTCTGCATTCTCTCAGCTCTGGAATGCTTTCGCCCACACAGCTGCCAGGTAACCCTCTAAATCTAAAACATGCTGGATCCCATCTCACCCTTCCCTTGAATGTGGAGGAGTGCCCACTACCTCGTGCTCTGAAGGCCTCTGTCTAGAATGTGTCTCTTGTCTTTCCAGTCAGGGACGTGGTGTGCTCAGACCTGTCCTCATGTAAATGAGTCAAATTAATTGTGCATCTAGTTGCTGTCCTAGGTCAGATTACTCTGCAGACCTCTTAAGGATAGAACCTGTGCCTTGGTTGTCCTCATCTCTTCACAGGTGATCAGGAATGTTGGGACTGCACAGAATCTCCACCACTGACTCACAGCCCAGAACTGTGTTCACACAAGCCTTAAATCGGACCACAGCATGAGAAACACAGAGTTGTAAACTGCCTCACAGTTAGACCAGGTCCTGACAAGACATTAATATTATTTGCAATCTGCAAGTAGCACAAAGTGTAATTTTCCCATCCAATGGCCCTCCCAGACTCTTGGGCAACATTTATAAGGAGGACATTTCAGTGGCTGATCTTGTCACTTATTCAAAATCTATATATTATTTTACCATACTGATTTTTATGATAGGTGTTTGAGGACTGTAAATCTAAAAATGAAAGATGCTGGCAGAGACAGAAGAGGAGGTTTGATTTTTCACACTTTAATTCTGTTAGAAAGAAGGAAATTAGATACTAATTAAGGTAAGAGTCATGTAATATACGTATAGGATAAATTCTACACCAAATAGCATTACTATTTTTAAAAATCTTGATAATACAAAGACAGAAGGCCAAATTGGAACTGGAAGCCTATTTATTTTAAGCAATTATTTAATAAAAATAAAGTATAATTTTAAAAATACACTTTTTACTAATCTTTTATTTCCTAAAAGTAAATTTGATTTTTCTGTCCCTCTTTCTGAATACTCAGTGTGTCATTTTCTGTGGTTGAGAATATGCTGCTCTTGGTGAAATTCATGAAAATTTGGAAAAAGGAGTATGTTGTTAATGCTGAAAGAGAGATTCTGAAAGATAGGGCATGTCTTGAAAAATTCACCAGACAGTAGAGTGGAGCTTTCATTGTGGTCTTGATGTATGAAATTTCCCTGATAACATCCTGCTACCAACCACCTTGTTTGGGTCAAGTAGAGCACACACATCCGTATTTCCCCAAATAGACTATTGCCTCAGCAGTCAAAGGCACAAACAGCAGTTAGTGACCTCTGCCTGTGTTTCGTAAGAAGAGCAAGAGAAAGTGGTTGCTTCCATGTCCTGGCTATTGTAAATAGAGCTGCATGGACCTAGAGTCTGTCATACAGAATGAAGTAATTCAGAAAGAGAAAAACAAATACTGTATGCTAACACATATGTATGGAATCCAAAAAAAAAAAAAAAAAAGGTTCTGAAGAACCTATGGTCAGGACAGGAATAAAGACACAGATGTAGAGAATGGACTTGAGGACATGGGGAGGGGGAAGGGTAAGCTGGAGCTGGGACGAAGTGAGAGAGTGGCATGGACATATACACACTACCAAATGTAAAATAGATAGCTAGTGGGAAGCAGCCACATAGCACAGGGATCACCTCGGTGCTTTGTGACCACCTAGACGGGTAGGATAGGGAGAGTGGGAGGGAAGGAGATGCAAGAGGGAGGAGATATGGAGATATATGTATATGTATAACTGATTCACTTTGTCATACAGCAGAAACTAACACACCATTGTAAAGCAATTATACTCCAATAAAGATGTTTAAAAAAAAAAAGAGAAAGTGATGGAAGAAGCAGGTGAGGGCCATAGAATAAGGCACTGGAAGGCAAGAGCCCAGGGTTCTCATCTTGGCTTCTTTACCACAGGATAAAAGTCACTGTATCTTTCTGGTTTTCCCTTTCCTCATCAGTAAGATAAAACAGTTACCACTCTAACCTTCCTTCCGATTCTGACTTCCTGTGGCTCGAAATAAATAAAATCGTTCCTTTTGGACATACTATATTAAATATGTGGGGGAACATACCCAAAGACTTCTTAAGAAAAATCATAGAAATGTATGCAAATGGACAGAGTAGATCATGCATTCTGTTATACAATTATTCTGTGAATATTTACTGCTTGCTACGTGCCTGCCACTCTGGTGATACGGTGGTGACCAGGGCTGACGCCTACGGTTGTAGGTGCTGAACGGTTACATGGCTCTAGGGGGCACTCTTCACATCATGTTCTATGTGCATGACAGTCCTTGTGGAGCAGGGTGCCATCTGTGCTGTACTTGGTAGCCCTGAGAGTGAGCCAAGCAGACATGTTAGCTTCTTCCATGAAGCTTTCAATCCACCAAGGTAGACCGACAGTGAATAAACAATCCTTCCAATAAACAAATGTAACCAGTCTGATGGGTCATTACCCTGGTTGCTTTCACTGCCACGTGGTTCAGCTTTTGCAGGTTGGCCTTGTCTGGGCTGAAGGGCAGTGCTGGTCCACTGCTGCTGTGAGGTCCTGATGGATCACATCCCTGTCCAGGCTGTAGTGGGTCCGTGCTTGGGCGCAATCATTAGAGAGCACATTAATTCACACCCATAACTTCAGCCCCGAAGCTCACCAGCAATTCCCTGGAGCGCAACCACTGTGCTACAGGGTAAGGACCCAGAGAGTAGCTGACCTCAGGCCACATACTGCCTGGAACCAACCTTCCCTCTTGGATCCTTAGGCTCTGGGTTGTACTCAGATCATCCCCACACAAGTTTGTCTTTCTCTTCCAGTAAATTTTCTTTTAAGGCTTTCCATGTCTTTTCCCTCTACTGAATGTAGCCAAAGTTACTGTGCTTTAAGTTTCTTGGCTTCAGATATTGGGAGAGGAGGTTAGATTTCTCAGCCTTTTTTTTCCAGAAAATATGATGGTCTACGTCTTCCCAAGTGATCAGCAGTTTATACCATGTGTGTTGCATGGATTTTCCTTTGTTGTACCACACAAGTTTCCACTGTGTAAATCTACTCATTCTACATTTACCAAAGTAAATGTTTCTTACTTCTGTAACATCTGCTCCAATGTGACTTGCTCTGCCCGCCTGAACAGAGAAGAGGAGGCAGCTTCTGACATTCCCTTACATACATCATTAAAACAATGGGTGTGTTATGAAGGCAAGAAAAAGGTGCTTTGGGAAAGTGTCAAAGAGGACCTTCTCTTGATGTATTGGTGGATGCAGTGGTGGTTAAGGAGGGCTTCCCTAAGAAAATGTCATTTATGGTGAATCTTGAAAGATGTTACTTGAGGAAGAAAGAGCAGCTTGCAAAGCCATCAGTGTAGGAAAGAGCTGGAAACATTAGAGTAACTTAAAGAGGGCCAGATGGGTACATTAGAGTGAGTAAAATGGGCGATGCCTTTAAGGTGAAGCCAGGGAGGTAGACAGGGCCAAACCATGTAGAACCCTGTCATTTTTGTTTGGGAGTTTATAGATTTTTATCTCAAGTATGATGGAAAACAACTAGCTTTGAGTAAGGGAGTGATTTGTTCTGTTTTGTGTATTAAGAAGGTCACTCAGGTTGCCTTATGAATTAGAAAAGTGAGGCATCAGAGCCCTTGAGTACTGAGGTCAGTTGAAGATGTAGAGACATTAATAAGGATAAACTTTTTTTCCTTAAGTGTTGCTTTGAAAGGAGAGACATAGCTTGGTATAGAATTGGCAGTGGGAGTGAGAGTCAGTGCAGAAGCATAGAGGGAAAAATTGAGCCAGGTGTGCTGGAAATGGTAAGCAAATCTGTTTTTGTTGAAGTATGCTTGAGAAAGTCAAGAAATATTATGAGTCAAATAGAGACTGAGGGATAAGGGAGGGAGGAGTGTGTTGGTAGATTGCCTTGAAAATTAGAAATAGGAATTTGTATTTCATCTTGCACAAGCTGTATTTCTTGTCTATACTTCTGTTGTATGTTTGTAAAATAAGAAGGTTGACCTTATAAAATCTCTTGGTTTATAAAAGGTCATTTAGTAAAACAAATGTTTTGTTTGATCTCTTTCTAGAATATTCTTGATGAAATTGTCCAAGCTTTGTTTGAATACTTTACTTGTAGGAAATTTATTGCTTTTTAAGGGGCACAAAAAATTTTCTTAGAGGCAAGCATTGTGCTAGTTTCTTTCTTTCCTTCTTTCTTTCTTTTCCTTTCTCTCTCTCTCTCTCTCTTTCTTTTATGATCAAATGTAATAATATATGTAAAACACTTAAACATCATATCACACTAATAAGCACTTAATAAATGTTAGCTTCATTATCCCACTTCCGACTTGTGACAGATACTTCTTCTCCTCAGTTTCCAGAAGTCATCACTATTATGATTTTCCAGAACACTGTTTTAGTATTGTTTGTGTGTATATTACAAAATGGTGTCATATTATACATATTATTCTGCAGTTTTCCTTTTTTCAATTAACAGTGATGTTTTGTGATTTATCCATGTTGACACAAATGAATCTAGTATATTCATTTTAAGTGTTTTTAATATATTATATAAAATATAAATACTATATATTTATTGTATAATACAATATATACAATATAAAATACTACTGTGTATCGTTTCTTTTTTAATTCTATTTTTAAATTTTATTTATTTATTTATCTATCTATTTATTTATTTTTGAGGATCTGGAAACAACATTAGGCACACAGTAAATTCTCACCCTCTAACATATTCTTTTATTATTATTATTAATTTTTTTCTTTTTACCTTTTGACCCATTTCTCTCACCCTCACCCTCACCTCTGTTAACCACCCATCTGTTCTGTCTGTCTCTGAGCTTGGTTGTTGTTATTTTTTTAGATTTTACATGTAAGTGAGAACATATGATATTTGTCTTTCTCCGACTTATTTCACATGGCATAATGCCTTGGAAGCCCATGCATTTTGTCACAATTGTCAAGTTTTATTCTTTTTTCATGACTGAGTAACTGAGTAATACTCCATTGTGTGTGTGGGTGTATCTTCTTTATTCATTCATCCATCAGTGGGCACTTTGTTTCCGTATCTTGGCTATTGTAAATAACACTGCAGTGAACATGAGCATGCATATATCTTTCCAAGTTATTGTTTTTGTTTTCTTCGATAACTACCCAGAAGTGGAATTGCTGGATTGTATGGTAGCTCTATTTTTAATTTTTTGAAGAACCTCCATACCATTTTCCACAGTGGTTGCACCAATTTACATTCCCACCAACAGTGCACAAGGGTCTCCTTTTCTTCACATCCTCACTAGCTCTTGTTAATTCTTATCTTTTTGATAATAGCCATTCTAAGAGGTGTGAGGTAATATCTCATTGTAACTTTGGTTTGCATTTTCCTGATGATTAGTGATGTCGAGCGTCTTTTCATGTGCTTTTTGGCCATCTGTATGTCTTCTTTGGAAAAATGTCTATTCAGATCCTCTGCCCATTTTTAAATGATTGTTTATTTGCTATTTAGTTGTATGAGTTCTTTATGTATTTTGGTTATTAGTCCCTTATCAGATATACAGAATTACAGAATTCTGTAATCAGAATTACAATTTTTTTTTTCCATTCAGTTGGTTGCCTTTTCATTGTGTTGATGGTTTCCTTTGCTGTGAAGAACTTTATAATTTGAGGTAGTCCCACTTGTTCATTTTTGCTTTGGGTGTCAGATTCAAAAAATCATCACGAAGGCCTATGTCAAAGAGCTTACCACCTATGTTTTCCTCTAGGAGCTTTATGGTTTCAGGCCTTACATTCATGTTCTGGGCTCTTTCTCGCAAATAATTTTCTTTATTTCTTACAACAACCCTATGAGGTTCCAATATACAGATAACGAAGAAACCAAAGCTAAAAGAGGTTGAGTGATTCATTCAAGGTAACACTCAACGTAAGTAGTCAAACTGGGAATCAATGGCCAAGCTCTTTTCTCCAAGCCAATTCATCTTGAGCTGTTCTTTCTATTAGAAAAATTTAATTTCCCTTATATTGGTTGAATTGGAGTATTGCTAATTCTTGTCCTTGGTTTATGTGGAACAATACTAAATTTAATTAGAGATATCTTTTATTTTTAAAGTTATATGACACTATACTTCTAAGTTAGGTATCAAGGAGTTCTACTAAATCAATGTAAATAAACAGTAAAATAACATGAAATTATCTTGACAATGTCAGGGGCAGGAGCCATGATGTGTTAATTCATTTAAGTGACACTTTATTGAATATCAGTTGTGTGCGAGGCACTGTGCTACAACCTGACAGAACAATGGCATGGTCCTTGTCCTCAAGGAATGTGTTGTTTATTGAATGATTCCCTGGAGAAACTTGAGGTTGTGACTCAAAAAAGCAACATTATTTTCCATGTCAATTTTGAATATAGGAAAAAAGCTGGGGACCATTCAGAATTTATCCATTCATGCATTCAGTGATTGTTTATTGAGTAACTACTATGTGTTAGGCACAGTTCTAGGTGCTGGAAATATAGTAGTTAAATAGGCAGACTAGTTTCCTGCTCTCGGGGAACATGCATTCTAGTGGAAGGAGAAAGTCAATCACTAAATTAGATGAAAGCCAGATTGTGATAAATACTGTTGAGAAAATAAAGCAATGTGATGTGATAGAGGGAGCCTGGGAAACTTTTGTAGATGGGGTCTTGAGAGAAAGGTGCCTCTTAAATGAGAGGTAACATTTAAGCTGAGATCTGAGTGAAAGGAAAGAACCAGGTATGAATGATCTCCAGGAAGAACATTCTAAGCAGAAGGAACAGCAAAGGCCCTCACCTCAAGGTGGGCTCAAGGGATAGAAAGAAGTCCAGTGTGGCTGAAGTGAGATGAACATGGAGAGAGTAGAGTACCATGAATTGAGGTCAGAGACCGTGTTGGGATCCAGATTGTGTGAGGCCATGCAGAGGAGTTTTGATATGATTTTAAGAGAACACTGGAAGACTTGAAGCAAGAGAGTGACATTATTGGATTTACATTTTTAAAAGACCCTTCTCAAAGCTGTGTGAAGACTGGATTGCAGAAAGGCCAGAGTGGGAGCAGGGAGACCAGATAGAAGGTGTTGAAGTTCTCCACGTGAGGGTCGATGACAGCTGAGGCTGGAGTGGAGAAGTGGATATATTCACATAGAGCATTTTGGAGATAAGAGTTTATAAGACATTCTGTGATTTCTCTAACCCTTGTCCTGTAACTATGACAAGAAATAGGGTCCTGTCTTCCTCTCTGAGCCTCTGGTAGGGAGGTGGCTATCTGTCCACAAATGACTTTCCTTGTGACTCCTTAAAATGGAAGTGACCGCGCTAGGCTTACACAGATAACAATGGGCAGATTTAGGATTAAGTTCTATCTAATGGGCGCTATTTTTTTTTTGTTTTCTGAGATGTGAATTGGAATAGTCAGAGAGAAAGGGAAATAAGCAAAGTTTGCTTATACAATAGTAGGATGTTATAAGAATCATCATCCCCAAAGAAGATCCAGACCAAGCTAAAGCAAGCTAGTTTAAGAAAAAAAAAAGGGTGGGGGGAGGATTTCTTGATTTACATAAATTGCTGGGGGTGCCCAGAGTGGAGGTGGCCTTGTGGAAGACAGAAGCCAGGACTCTCTCTTTCTGTATCTCTCACTTTGACTTCTTGCCTGTGTCAGAATCTCCAATTCAGGCTCTGCTTCTAAGGAACCAACCTAAAATATAGCTTTGCAGCTCATTGGCCAAGTCCCATATACTTTTTTTCAGAGCTTTAGGTTAATAGGTTTATATTTACAGCCTGCATGTAGGGGTTTAATTTTGCCTTTGTAGCAATACAGTATTTCAGTGACAATGTCTTCTTGAAGGACTGTTTCAACAAATTTCTTTTCCTTCCTTCCTTCCTTCCTTCCTTCCTTGTTTCCTCCCTCCCTCCCTCCCTCCTTCCCTCCCTTCCTGCCTCTCTTCCTCTCTTCCTCCCTTTGGCCCTCCCTCCCTCACTCCTTCTTTCTTCTTTATTATTATTTTTTTTTGTAAGTACAAGAAACAGTTATACATGACATAAAGTTTCAGGACCGCACTTCATCTTCAAAGACTATTGTGAGTTTTGTTAAGCTATGATAAAAGATTTAGGCTCAGAGAATTGTCCAGAAGTGAGCTAATAGTGTAATGTGAAGTTTCCAATGGAACAGAGGTAGCTGTATAAGGCTCTGAAAGCTCACAAATATGCCATCAACACCACAGTGAGGCAACAGGAGAAGAAAAAGGAAGCTCTTTCTTGATTTTTCCATGAAGGGTGAATTGCAGTCTGGGTTTGATGTTAATCTGTGACTTCCTCTTTATAAATCAGTGGATGTGCTAACAGCCCACAGGCTGGGTGGCATATTTTTGAATTTACTTAATGGTAATAATTTCCTCCAGAATAGATTAAGGATTTGCCTGGATCCAGAAGTAAATTTCTTAATTTCTTCTCTTTTGTTCTATAAAAGATATTAGGGAACACCTTGATTTTTTTTTTCTTTAGCATCTATTTGTAATTAAATTCTGCTGTAGATCAATTTCAGGAAGTGTGGAAATATCCTCTGACATCAGATCTCTTGTCTTCTCCCTCAACTTGATTCTTGGTTGCAAACAGCAGAATCTGACTCCAAGCACAAAGGGCCTATGTGAAAAGGATATCGGAGGGAAAGCTGGCAGGCCAGGTTTAGAAGAGGCAGGACACAGATTATTCTAGATACTGAGCATGAGGCCACACTGCCAAGATCTTGCTGCAAAACAGTTTGCTGCGTGCTGCTAGGATGAACTACAAACTCCATTGCTTTTTGTGTCTCTGTGTCCTGGGGGCAAACCTGACTGCTTTTTTCCCCCCCGGCTATATGAAGGGGTTACTAGAAGAAGGATTAGGCACGTGCAGCAACTTGTTTTTGAAGTAGGAACTGATAGTGAGAGGTATATGCTGAGATTTCTCTCCCACCCAGAATATATAGAAAAAGTTTGTCAAAATTGGGGCATTAATAATAAAAGATGGGAGTTCACTGTTATCATCTAATTCATCCTTAGAAACATTATGACAGTAATGTTGTATCTTTCAACACCTGTGTGTGTTGTGTGTATGTGTGTGTTCATGTCATTTATTGGGGAGTTGGAGTGTAGTGAGACTGGTGGAGAGGAAGCTGAAGAAACCCACAAAACAAAAGGACATATTTATTGAATGCCTACTATATGCAAGTACTTGAGAATTAGTTTATTATCTCATTTAATCTTCACAAGTTTATCAGTTTGGTATTTTTATCCTCATCTTTCAGTTGCACATACTAAAATTTAAACAATTAAAAAATTCTCCCCAATCCTACCCCTAGAAATTGGTAGCAGCTAGATTTTTTATGCTGTAAAAATCTCTTTCACGTTGGTTGTCTTTTCTTTATTAGTTTACTAAAACGTTTTCAAGTTACTTCATTGAAAATGTCACACAAAAAAGAACAGATTGATTGAGAATAGTCAATAATCACAGAAACTGGATGGGTCATATAATTACAGTGATTAAAGGTTTCCTGCAGTATCTTCGTTCATTCATTAATTGATTGCCCTTCTTAGGAGCTTGGGTTTCTAGAGAACATACTGTCAAAATCCCTGTAGAAATGACAAGAAATTTTGCTTGTCCTACAACAGACAGTTAAAGGATTCCATTCAACATGATACCTACAATTTAGGAGTTTTTTTCTGTTAAGGGGCACCATCAATTTCATCCTGTCTGTCTCTTCAGGTTTAGAACACTCACATACAGTGGTAAAGTTTTACTAGGCAAATATTTTTCAGCTAGTACAATTCACAAATATTATTCTTTTTACTAAACTATTTATAAAACAAATAAAACTGTTTATTGAGTTCTCATTGCTTAGTGGGGAAGTGTTTGACTAAAGTCAAAATTAGAAAATTTGTTTTGACAGTCTTAAAACTTCTAACATGATACAGTACAATTGGGATTCTTGCAAACCTGCTTTCATCTTTTTTTTTTTTTTTTCTTATAATTATAGAGAAGAAAAAGAGCCTGAACCTTACTGAAACTTAGTGTGTTCACAGTGACTCTCTAACATGGAATTCAGGCATGTTTCCATCCAGCACCGTCTCACCCAGATTAAAAAGCTTCAGATTCCTTAGTTTAATCCTTAAGATCTTGGATTTGGCCACATTTACCTCTCATTTTCCATTCCTCCCCCAGCATCCCTATCTTCAGTCATAGAAATCAATCTGAAGTTCCTAGAATGACTCGCACAATTTCACACTTAAAAGTGTGAACCCGGTATTTCAAAACTCTCCAGAAGCTTCTGCTGTTTTAGGGGACAGAGCTTCCCTAATCCTGGAGACTGATTCAAATGCTCTGCTTCTATACGCCATAGTGCATGCACATACCCTTTTTACTTAACTATGCACAGTTATATTTACAATTGTCATAGTGGTTATTATGACAGTGAGGATGATTGCCCACAGTGGACAAGTGCTTGCTTTACAACAGGCACTGAGCTTAGCATTTCACAGACATAATCTCATTTTCTTCTGTCAACAGCACTACAAGAGGATACTCTTATCTCCTTTTTCAGATGAGGAAATTGGTTTTGAGATGTTAAGTAACTTTCCCAAGGTCACAAAGTTAACAAAAAGCAGACCTGACCTTCAAATCTAGATTTGTCTGACTTTATAGCCTATGTAATGAACCGCTAAATGAAATGGCCTCCCTCTTGTTAATATCCATTTATTCGTCTGATGTACTATAAACTGTAAACTGCTAAAGAGCAGAGACCTTGCCATATTTGTCTATAAATCTTCGTAGCCCATAGCAGGCACTCAATAAATGATTGTGGAATGAATGAAGAAATGAAGTTGCAATAAACTGAAGAGGATGCTAGATTTGGAATCAGAAAATTGAGATTTAAATTTGGCCTTAAGAGTTTTACATATGTTACATGGTTTTTAATCTTCACATAAATTTTTCAAGGTAGAAAATATTTATCTATTTTATTTTATTATATTACTTTTTCATTTACTGGGTAAGAAACTTGCTTTAAGTCCCACAGTTGGTAAATGGTATTGAGCAAATCAAACCCAACTCTTTTTTATTCCAAAGCCACCAGTACAGCTTGTATCTAATGAAAAATGGTACTAATTTATGCAGTAAAACTGTGAGCATTTTTTAAAAAACTTTACACCTTTCCTTTTATTTGTTAACTTTTATTGTTTCCACATTGTTCTTAGTAATAAAAATTCTTAGAAACACTGAAAAATACAAGGATGGGAGAAACGGCATTGTTTTTGTAAAACAAGAGAGAAGTTATTTAGAAGCAGTGAGTAGAAAACAGCTGTTCCAATGCCTGGTATCCAAAGAAGAAAAAAACAAAATGGATATTTGGAAAGGTGCCCTGGGGATAACACTTAAACAACGAGGAATTTTAGCAACAATAGGGAAACAATAAAACTAACAAAAGAGGGGAAAAACATGCTTCAAAATATGCTCAAAAGTTTCAGTATATTTATGTTGCCCTCAGTTGTTATTAGAGATGGTATAATATGGTATCTTCAGAATAAAAAACATAACTGCAAACCCAGAGTTGGGGCAGCCTTCAGAGTTGATTAATCCAGAAGCTCAGCATTGTCATCCAGCTTGCCCCTTCTTTTGCAGTCTGGCCTCATCCTATGGCTTGTTCCCCTCAGGTAGTAGGATGGTTGCTAGTACATGCTTCCTAGTTCACCTCTAGCAGGAGAGAGAAGCTGTGTTTTTTTCTATGGCTCTCCCCTAAAAATGAAGAAACTTTTCCCCAGATGTCCTTAGGGAACCTCCTCCTAGGACTCATTTCCTAGTATGGGGTCATATCATCATCCCTGATGCAGACACTTCCAGTAGCTAGGGATGGGGTCAGCCCTGAAGCACTTAGTCTTCAATGAAAATAGATGTGATGGGAGAAGCAGAGATGGGAGACTGGATGTTGAACAGGCAACCAATAATGGACACTATAGTGATGACATCTATGCAGTTTAATTGAGAGAATACAGGTGGAAGGCCGTCAAAAAGTATAAAGCACTAGACATGCACTGTCCCATATGGTAGCCCGGAGCACTTGGTTATTGGACACTTGAATATGAATACTCCAAATTGAGATATAAGTGTAAAATACATATCAGATTTTGAAGATTAAGTACAAAAAGAAAGTAAAATGTCTCATAATTTTTATATTGATTACATGTTGAAATAATATTTCAGATATATTTGATAAATTAAAAATATTATTAAAATCAATTCTACATGTTTCTTTTTACTTTTTAAAATGTGGTTACTATAAAACTTAAAAGTATACATGTGGCTCACATTTGTGGCTTGAATTATTTTCTTTTGGACAGAGCTGCATTAGACCAATGATCTTCCAATTGATTTATCTGGGAAAACTACTTCAATAAGTATCTTTAGAGTAATACATACAAACAAAGCTGTTCTGGTTCAATGGGGTGGGGAGCTGGATATTTCCAAGTCCCAATAATATCTGTTCACTAATTCCTGCAAAATTAGTCTTGAAAATATTTACATCAAATATAGGTTTTTAAATGAAATCAACAAAAGTCCCTAAGATAATAACAGGAATAATTTTACAATTACTCCTATTAATTTTTAAGATCTCCCCTGGGAAATTAGTACTGCAATAAAATTCCTCTCGGAACTCACAGGTTAAAGAGAGAGGGAGCTAATGGAGGATCTGTTTATCTTCCATAGAAGCGTATAATTCTCATAAGAGTTTGGTATTTGAGTCATGGGAAAAATAGATTTCTTCTTCATGTTTGCTTAATTCTGGTTCCTATTATTTACTTTGCTGTTGGACTAAATGGTATGAATCCAACTAAATCAACAGATGAGAAAAAAGCAGCTGAATGGGGGAAAACATAGAAAATGAACAGGTTACAAGTTCCATGTTCCTGCATTACATATAATATGAATTTAATCTTCCTCAAACTTTGCTCAAATCTGGTAAAAAATTGTAAGTGTTAACTATAATTTATGTGATTTTGTAAAGTCTGATTTCCTGAAAATGGAAAGGAGAATCTTTTCAGAAGAGCATTTTGAAAAATAAAGTTTATCATTTGTAATGCAAATATCACATGGTACTTGATGGTGTTCATCTGCCATCTACATAGTGCCTGAAAGGAAAGAGTGATTGTGAAGATGTATTAAAAGGCTGCTACATAAACCTTAATGGATGATGGAGTCAAAAAGGGACTTGTACCTCTACTGGACATGGCAAGTTACCATTCTGTCGTGTGTCATAGCCACATTCTTCTTCATTGGAATTCATGTACTAGCTAAGAGGTGACAGTGAAGGGACCTTTTTTGCTTCCTTTTATTATATTTAACATCTGAATGTTAATAATACCACAACAATAACAACTAATACTTGCACAGTACTTACTATAAGTCAGGTTACAATATACGTCCATATCTGTTAACACAGCAAACCTGGAAGGTGAATGGGTTGCAGGAATCAATGTCTTCAGTGCTGCTACTTGGAAACCCAAAAGGATAGTCATCAAAAATTTTGGTTGTCACTTTCCCCCCTCACAAAGGCCAAGCAATAAAAGTGGAAGTTAAACCCAGTTAACACAGTTCTCTTTAAAAAGGTTGAGGCATTGGAGGCTGAGCTTCCTGTCACAGTCAGGAAATCATAGAAAGTTCTTCTTAATGTCAAAGAAAAAAGGATGCCACTGTGTGACACTTTACTCCCCTCAAGTTGTGGATCTGGCATTGCACAATTACCTAGCCCCTATTTATAGTCAACAACAGAATGAGAATTAACTATAAAGAAAGCTGGTAAATTTTATGAAGGAGTGTTTTGTGTTGGGAAAAAGAAAATAATGTCAGGAAGTTCCCATGCTAATACTAAAAGAATATATATATTCTTTTTCAGATTCTTTTCTGTTATAGGTTATTACAAAATTTTGAGTATAGTTCCCTGTGCTATACAGTAAGTACTTGATGGTTATCCATTTTATATATAGTAGTGTGTATATGCTAATCCCAACCTAATTTATCCTGCCTCTACCCCTTTGGTAACCATAAATTTGTTTTCTATGTCTGTGGGTCTATTTCTGTTTTGCTTTTTTTAATCTTTTTATTTTATATTGGAGTATAGCCAGTTAACAATGTTGTGATAGTTTCAGGTGCACAGCAAAGGGACTTAGCCATATGTTACATGTATCCATTCTCCCCCAAACTCCCCTTCCATCCAGGCTGGTCCACAACATTGAGCAGAGTTCCCTGTGCTATACAGTAGGTCCTTGTTGTTTATCCATTTTAAGTATAGCAGTGTGTACATGTTGATCCCAAACTCCCTCACTATCCCTTCCCCCCATCTTCCCCCCTAGTAACCGTAAGTTCATTCTCTAAATCTGTGAGTCTGTTTCTGTTTTATAAATAAGTTCATTTGTATCTTTTTTTTTTTTTCAGATTCCACATATCAGTGATATCACATGATATTTGTCTTTGGCTTACTTCACTTAGTGTGATAATCTCTAGGTCCATCCATGTTGCTACAAATGGAATTATTTCATTCTTTTTTATGGCTGAGTAATACTCCTTTGTATGTACATATATACCACATCTTCTTTATCCATTCATCTGTCTTTGGACATTTAGGTTGCTTCCATGTCTTGGCTATTGTAAATAGTGCTGCAATGAACATTGGGGCACATGTATCTTTTCAAATTATAGTTTTCTCCAGATATATGCCCAATATTGGGGCTGCAGGATCATACGGTAACTCTGTTTTTAGTTTTTTAAGGAACCTCCATACTGTGCTCCATAGTGGCTATACCAATTTACATTCCCACCAACAGTGTAAGAGGGTTTTCTCCACACCCTCTCCAGAATTTAATACTTGTAGACTTCTTTGATTTTTATTTTTTATTGAAATGTAGTTGACATACAATATTATGTTAGTTTTAGGTGCACTATATAATGATTTGACATTTGCATACATTAGTAACCATCTGTCGCATACAAAGTTATTACAATATTGTTGAACATATTCCTTATGCTGTATATTACATCCCTGTTACTATTTATTATATAACTGAAGGTTTGTACCTCTTAATCCCCTTCAACTATTTTGTGCTCCCACCTCCCTCCCTTCTGGCAACCAATTTTTCTCTGTATCGATGAGTCTGTTTTCTATTGTTTTTTTAGTCTCCATTTCATTTATTTCTTCTCTAATCTTTATTATTTCTTTCCTCCTAATAACTTTGGGTTTTGTTTGTTCTTTACTTTCTACTTCCTTTAGGTGTAAGGTTAGATTGTTTATTTTAGATTTCCGTTTGTTTGTTTCCTGAGATAGAATTGCATTGCTATAAACTTCCTTCTTAGAGTTACTTTTACTATGTCCCACAGATTTTGAATTGTTGTATTTCCATTTTTATTTGTCTCCAGGAATTTAATTTCCTCTTTAATGCTTCAGTCCCCCATTGGTTGTTTAGTAGCATTTGTTTAGCCTCCATGTGTTTGTGTTTTTTGCAGCTTTTTTCTCTTAGTTGATTTCTAGTGTCATTGTGTTGTGGTCAGAAAAAATTCTTGATATAATTTGTTTTCCTAAATTTATAGAGACTTGTTTTTTGGCTAGCATGAGATCTATCCTGGAAAATTTTCCAGGTGCACTTGAAAAGAATGTGTATTCTGTGTTTTTTAGATGGAATGATCTATATATATTTATTAAGACCACCTGGTATAATGTGTCATTTAAAGCCAGTGCTTTCTTATCAGTATTCTGTCTGGCTGTTCTATACATTGATATAAGTGGGGTGTTAAAGTTCCCTACTATTATTGTGTTACTGCAAATTTTTCCCTTTATTTTTGTTAATATATGCTTTATGTAGTTAGGTGCTCCTATGTTGGGTGCATATACATTTTCAATTGTTATATCAATCTCTTTATCATTATGTAATGTCCTTCTATGTCTCTGCTACAGTCTTTGTTTTTAAGTCTATTTTGTCCCTTTTATAAGTATTGCTACCCCACATTTCTTTTTGTTTCCATTTGCATGGGATGCCTTTTCCCATCCCCTCACTTACAGTCTGTGTGTCTTTAGATCTGAAGTGACTCTTTTACAGGCAGCATATGTATGGGTCTTTTTTTCTTTTTTTAATTCATTCAGTCACTATATGTCTTTTGATTGGAGCATTTAGTCCATATACATTTAAATTAATTATTGATAGATATACTTGTTAATTGTTTTCTGGTCATTTTTATAGTTTTTTCTTTCTTTCTTCTTCTTTTGCTCTCTTCTGTTTTTATTTGATAACTATCTTTAGTGTTATGTTTAAATCGCTTTCTCTTTTTTGTGAGTGTATCCATTATAGGTTTTTGGTTTGTGATAGCCACAAGGTTCATGTTTATTATGTTATACATGATTATTTTAAGTTGATGATCTCTTAAGTTCAAACATATTTTAACAACCCTGTACTTTTACTACCCTCTACCACTTTTAATGTTTTTGACATCATATTTTACATCTTTTTGTTTTGTATATACCTTAACTACTTATTGTGGATATAGATGATTTTACTACTTTTGTCTTTTAACCTTCCTACTAGCTTTATAAGTAGTTGATCTACTACCTTTGCTGTATATTTGCCTTTACCAATGAGATTTTTCCTTTTGTAATTTTCATGTTTCTAATTGTGATTTTTTCTTTTCTTCTTAGAGAAGTCTCTTTAACATTTCTTGTAAAACCAGTTTAGTGGTGCTGAACTCTTTTAGCACCAATAAACTCTTTATCTCTCCTTCAAATCTGAATGATAGCCTTTCAGGGTGTAAGTTTTTTCCTGTCATCATTTTGAATATATCATGCCACTCCCTTCTGGCCTGAAAATTTTCTACCGAAAAGACAGCTGATAGTCTGATGGGAGTTTCCTTGTACATACCTGGTTGCTTTTCTCTTGTTACTTTTAAGATTCTCTCTTTATATTTAATTTTTGCCATTTTAATTATAATGTGTCCTCATGTGGACCTCTTTGGATTCATCTTGTTTGGGACTCTGTGCTTTTTGGACCTGAATGTCTGTTTCTTTTCCCAGTTTAGGAATGTTTTCAGCTATTATTTCTTTAAATAAGTTTTCTGTTTTTTTCTCTCTCTCTCCTTCTTGGACCTTTATAATGTGAATGTTGGGATGCTTGATGTTGTCCCAAAGGTCTCTTAAACTATCTTCATTTTTTTAAACTTCTTTTTTCTTTTTTATGTTCAGCTTGAGTGATTTCCACTACTCTGTCTTCCAGTCCACTGATCCTTTCCTCTGTATCATCTACTCTACTCTTGATGCTTTCTAGTGTATTTTTTATTTCAGTCATTGTATTCTTCACCACTGTTTGGTTCTTCTCTGTATTTTCTAACTCTTTGTTAAAATTCTCACTGTGTTCATCCATCCTTCTGAGTTTGTTGAGCATCTTTATGATCATTATCTTGAACTCTTTATTGGGTACCTTGCTTGTGTCCACTCACTTCTTTCAGTTTTTTTTTTTTTTTTTTGAAGTTTTGTCTTGTTCCTTTGTTTGGAATATATTCTTCTATCTTCTCATTTTGCCTAACTCTCTGTGTTTATTTCTAAGTATTAAGTTGGTCGGTTACATTCCCTGATCTTGGAGAAGTGGCCTTATGGAGGAGATGTCCTATGGGGCCCAGCAGCACACTCCCATCTGCTCACCAGAGCTATATGCTCTAGGGGTACCCTCTCTGTGGGCTGTGTAGGCTCTTCCATTGTGGCAGGGCCCACTACCATGGGTACACTGGTAGGCAAGGCTGGCTCTGACCCAGGTGGCTGCTAGACTGCTGGTGGCAGGACCAGGTCCTGGGGCTGCTGGCTGTGGGGAACTGGGGTTGGGGGGGGGTTGGGTCTGGGCTGGTGCAACACACTGGTGGGCAGATAAACCCCTGGCATTAATAGGCCAAGAGAGGATTCCAAAATGGCACTTTTCAGCACCAGTTTCCTTGTGGTAGAACAAGCTCCCCAAAATGGCTGCTGCCAGAATCTGCTGCTGTCCCCAGAGGGTGTCCCAGTTGCCTCCTCCCTCTCTGGGAGGCTCTCCAAGATCAGCAAATGGGTATGACCCAGGCTCTTTTCAAATGCCTGCCTCTGAGCTGGGATTTGGAGAGTGTGAGATTTTGCATGCACTCTTTTAGAGTGGAGTCCCTGTTTCCTACAGCCCTGTAGCTCTCCCATACACAAGCCCTGCTGGCCTTCAAAGCCAAACATCTAGGTGCTCATCCTCCCAGTGCAGGACCCCTGGGCTGAGGAGCCCTATGTGGGGCTTGGACCCCTCAGTCCTTGGGGAGAACTTCTGCAGTTGTAATTATCCTCCTGTTTATGGATCACCTACTCAGGGGTATGAGTCTTGACTATACTGCATCTCCATCCCTCCTACTTGTCTTGTTGTGGTTCCTTCTTTATCTCTTTAGTTGTGGAAAATCTTTTCTCTAGTCTTCAGGCAATTCTCATAGATAGCATTCTGTAAAAAGTTGTAATTTTGGTGTGCCTATCAGAGGAGGTGAGCTCAGCGTCTTCCTACTCCATCATCTTACCCACACCTCTGTTTTATTTTAAATATTTGCTTCTCCTGTTGATTCTATAGCCCAACCCTCCAGCCTCTTCCAGGTTACTTCTGTAGCTATGAACATTCTAGTTAAAATTATGAGTAATAAGGTGTGCTTAGTTCTATTAATACCTAAATTGAAGCTGTCATCTTGGCTAATTATAATAACAGAAAGGAAAAAAAAGAGACCAGAGTCTTGAATAAGGATAAATATTAATGAATTTGTTCATTAAGTGAAACTAAAATCTGTTACCCACAAATGGGTACTAATAATAGTAGGATACACTCTACTATTATTATTCATTCATTTGTTAATTCAAAACTATTGGTTTATTTTTTAAAGATTTATTTACTTATTATTTATTTATTTATTTTTGGCTGTGTCGGGTCTTAGTTGCGGCATGCAGGATCTTTGTTGAGGCATGCAGGATCTCTCATTGTGGCACGCAGTCTCTTTGTTGTGGTACACGGGCTTCTTTCTAGTTGTGGCGTGTGGGTTTTCTCTTCCCTAGCTGTGGCACACAGGCTCCAGGGCACGTGGGCTCTGTAGTTGTGGTGTGCGGGTTCCAGAGTGCATGGGCTCTGTAGTTTGTGAAATGTGGACTCTAGTTGAGGTATGCAAGCTCAGTAGTTGTGGCATGTAGGCTTAGTTGCCCTGCGGCATGTGGGATCTTAGTTCCCTAACCAGGAATCGAACCCGCATCCCCTGCATTGCAAGGCAGATTCTTTACTGCTGGACCACCAGGGAAGTCCCTCAAAACTATTTATAAATCTACAGTGTAATATATTCTGGGCTAGGTCTGTCCTGAGATATACCTAAAAGGATAGAAGTAAGCCCTACTCTTGTAACAATTTTCATCTACTAGAAGAGGCTGGCAATTAAGCAACAATATAAAGTGTGTAGGAGTGATAAAAGTAGTCAAGAATTTTGGGAGTACATATTACGAATTATCTGCTAGGCTTTTGGCAGGGGAAACATCAGATAAATTGATTTTTCAAATATACACAAAAAATAAGTTGGACTTAGTCAAGTAAAGAAGAGGAGAGTGAGAGTTATAGGACCTAGGGATCCACATTTATAAAAGTCTAGAAGAAAGAAGAACTGGCACTTTTAAAGAACTCAAAGAAGTTCAAAGTAATTGGAATATAGGTGTGGGAGTAACAAATGGTGAGAATTTAGGCTAGAAAGCTCTACAGGGGCCAAAAGATAATGAGCCTTCAATGCCCATTTTAAAGGGTTTAGACTTTATACTCAGGGCAATTAAAAGCCATTGAAAAAATTTTTCAAAGTGGAATAACACAGTCACATTTTCATTTCAGGAACATCTTGTAAACAGCACGGAGGGGCCCAGAATGGAGGCTAACGAATCATGTAATAGACTACTGTGGTAGTTTATATAAGAGATGATGACGGTCTGAATTTAGGGTCAATGGGAGTGAAAATGAAAGAAGTGATAGATTTTAAAAGTATTAGGAAGTTCATTGGAGAATTTGTGATTGATTGGATGTGAGGAATATGACTAATGAGGTGGAATGAGAGAGAAAAAGCTAGACAGAGAGGAACATATGGAGATAAATAAATCAAGATGAAGCAAGGATAACTCTTCAGTTTCTGTTTCAGGGGACTGGGTTTACTGAGACAGAGAAGATTAGTGGAGGAGCAGCTTTGAAGAAGATAATGATTTCAGTTTGAACCTCTGCTGAATTTGATGTCAGACATCTAGGAAGATCTGGGCTTTAGGCAGCTAAATCAATCAATCTGGAGCTCAGAGAAGAGGTACAGCCTAGAGCACATAGATGGGTTTTGAAGTCATTGGGCTAGAAGAAATCGCACAATGAGTTTATGCGTAGTAGCTCCCTCCCATTATATGATATAGGACTGAAAAATGCTAACACTTTCAGGATGGATGGAGAAATAGGAGCCATAAAGGAGACTGCAAAGGGGCACTCAGAGAGGTACCAGGAAAATTAGTAAGAAAATCAGAACAAATGGTAATCTGAATATTTGAGAATATTTGGGTAATGGCAACCTGAACTTATTTGGCAACTTGAATCTTAGGGAAGAGAATGTTTCAAGAAAGGCTGGTAAGTGTCTGGTGGATTTCAAAAAGCCCTTCTTGAGGATTTATGGGCACTGAGGTCAGGCTATAGTAGGTTTAGAAATAAATTTGAAGATAAAGAGGATAGACGACTCTTTGGAGAAGTTCAGCTGTAGCTTCTGGAGCAGTATGTGTAGGGAGGTAAGAATTCCACAGGACGTTTTATTTTCTCAAGGTAGGATAAATTTAGATATGTTAAAATGATAATGGAAAAAAGCCAAAAGTTAAAGATAAAAGAGGAAGGAGATAATTGAGAAAATAAGGCTTCTAACATTCATGAAGGATAGGATCCAGGGCACAGACAGAGGCTGGTCTTAGCTAGGAGACAGGACACGTCTTTTGTTTGAACAAGAGGAAAGGAAGAATGGAGAGCTACAATGCTGAATTTGGTCCTAAGAAGGTGAAAAGACCCTAAACAGCTTTTTTTTTCTGTGATGTGAATTAGAACAGTAGAAAATGTGTAAAATAGCCCCTGTGGTGAATGAAAGCGAGAGAGAGAGAGAGAGAGAGAGAGAGAGAGAGAGAGAGAGAGAGAGATGAGCTAACTAGGGAATGAGATAAGGAGGCTGGGGATCATGGATTCAAAAAGAGATCCCAGTGTGCCCATATTTACCCAGTGCCCATCCCAAGTACATCATGTGTCTATTTGGATCCCCCTATGAGGTAAAGTTCTCCCACAGCACAGATCTAAAACTGAGTGTCATTTTGACACGAAACAAAGTTAAATAAGAAGTTATATCAGGTTAGAATCACAGTATTAGCCTGTGTTGTATACTTACTCTGGCACAAGAGGGGATTCTTTTGCATATCATGGCTGTACTGTCCGTGAATCTCAGATGCCAGTACTTTACCAATAAACATCACATTCCCTTTAATAAATCAAACTGAATTTGTCTATTAAGTTAAATGTTTTGACCCAGTGTAAGAGTGTCAGACTGTTTACCTATTAGTTGTTAAATTAGTCACACATTGACTACCTAAGAATTCAACGTAAAATGACCACGTGATGGTTCTAGGATGGATTGTGGCGCTAAAATTTTGCCAATAAATTATATAGGAGGTTATTTTTTATACCTAAGCTTTCAAGTACTCTAATATTAATGCTTCTTTTCAAAGTGTGAAAGTAACACATTTGTTGTGGAGAATTTGGAAAACAAAGAAAAATATAGATAAGAAAATAGAAATCAACCTAATTTCCTACTCAGAGTTAACTGCTTCTAGTATTTTTCTATATATACACACAGAATTTTTTTAATTGGATTATATTATGTAATAAACATTTGTTTTCGCCTTTCACATCCTGAACATTTCTTCACGTTATTAAATATTCTTCAAAAACATGATTTTAAATGTTAACATTGGAAAGCATACTATATATTATGCACATTGAGAGATGTTCCGTAATTTGAACATTGTCCTTTTGTTGGCCATTTAAGTTTTTAATTTTCTTTTATATTGAGGAGAATATCCCTGCACACAAAACTTAGCCCACATCTCTGATTCCTTCCTTAACCATTTAGCTACTCTTACTTGTCACTAATACTGTGGTTCTCTCTGAGTGTAAGATAGTAGGATAAGAGCATTTGGGGTTTAAATGAAACTATATTTTGGAAGAAAACAAAACTATCCTAATTCTAAACATTTGTAAACATTAATGTTCCTTAAACCTTGACAAAGACATATTGTCTAGACTCTCTTGATACCTGAGATACAAAAGTTTGAAATATAATAAAGATACCTCTTCTGACATGAGTATTACAAAGCTAATCTATCATCCATAATCCAAGGAATGAATGTTTTTATAGAGTAGATTTTGCCTTCCCCCTTTCAGCCAGAATTTGAATACTTGTTACTGACATTTTTTGACTATTCTAATAGAAAGATAAATATCTATCTAGACATATGTACTGAGCTATACTGAGCCACACAGATTTCACAGTTCATACTAATTGAGAGAAGAAAGTAATTCCTAGGTACCAAATAATGTGGTGGCAGGCTGCAGCCTTCTTTACAATTTTGAGTTCCCCTGTGTAGTGATTGGATAATTCTGCATTACCAAACATTTTTAAAGTGCAAATTTGAAGGTTTTTTTGAGATAACTCTACTAGGTAGAAATTTAAGGAAAGCAGACTTATAGATCATACATTCATTTCCTTGCACTATTCCCCTAAGTGTCCCCTATTCTTTCTTTGAACCTCAAAGCATTCTGTTTCTAGAAACCTATACAATAGTGCAGTAGCTTGGGGCTTGGGGAGAGGTATGCTGTGTAGATTGAAGGTGTTAATTATCCTTACCTCATTTTAATTTTCACAACTGCACTACTAGATGGAGAAGATGCTTAGTAAGCATGTATTAATCATGTTTTAGAGAAGAAGAGAAATCAAGATTCAAAGTTAGGTAACTTGTCCCCAAACTAGAAGCAGAGCTGAGTCAGATTTATGGCAGGTCTTTAACTCTTGATCAGTGTGTTTGCCTAAGCCTGAACTTCTAAAATATCTCCTCCTAAAGTTTCATGAATTCTTGTCCCTTGTCTTCTTACACTGTCCACTTTCTAACTTTGTAGTTTTCCTCTCTCTTCCATTTCCCAAAAGACACATTTGGGGTTTTCCTGCAGAAGAGTTTTGTCTTTTGTTCCACATTTTTTACTTTTCAGTTTCTTTTCTTTTTCAAATTAAATCCTTATTCATTTTCCAGTTTTGCCCCAGAATTCATCAGAAAAAATTTAGCCATAGAAGTATATGTAAGAGACCATCCAGTCCAACCCCATGGTTTGCTAATAAATTTAATAGAGCACAGAGAGTAAATGACTTGCTTAAATTCAAAATTGGTGGCAGAGCCAGGGTAGGATTTGCTTCTTCTGATTCTTAGTCCATTGTTGTTTTGAAACATTTAATAAAATTGCATAATAGTAAAGATGAAGTAATGCAACTTCTAGTAACTTTTCTTAATGTGTATGAACTGTTTATTTCCAACTTTTCCAGATTAGATAAAGAGGAGAAGCTTCTGAAACAAAGTCTAGAATGCTGAGATGATTTGGCAATCTGAGAACAGAGTTGTAACCAGATTGAAAAGACTACAATTATTTCTTAAATCTGCAGTGAAACTTCTTCTCATGAAAGTCCTTCAAATTATGTAATTAAGTGGTTCAAAGCTCCCAGACTGGTTTCAATGTATTATAATGTAGCACATTTATCAAACTATACAGGGAGTTTCCAGTGGAGCAGGTTATTCTCCCATAACCTGACAACCGGAGATTACGGAAAACAAAACATCATAAATAAAAATTGGCTGTGAGGAAAGTTCTCTTACACATTATATTAGGAATAATCTAGAAATGCATAAAAACCACGTAATGGAGCCTAAGGGAAAATAAAAATTTTATTCCCTCCCCACAAATTAATTTTTCTGGGTTTTCTCATTTATCATCTTCAATAGATATATGTAGCCTATAGCCCAAGGCATATTTGAACCAAGAAATAAAGTACTGAAGGTTTTTAAATGTGTACTTTTAAATCCTACTGTAGTAAAATAAAGTCCAAATGCAGAATATTAAAAACAATCTTCCGGGGATTCCCTGGTGGTTCAGTGGTTAGGACTCCACGCTTTCACTTCCAGGGCCCGGGTTCAGTCCCTGGTCGGGGAACTAAGATCCCACAAGCTGTGCAGTGTGACCAAAAAAAAAAAAAACCAAAAAAAGGTCTCCCTGGTTAGTGTTTTGTACATTTAAAAGATCATTATCACTGTGGAAGGGACAAATCGGACAAATCTTCCTTTAGGATGGAGAAAAGTAATTGCCCTTGACACTAGGCAGGGATGGAGAATTTAGGGGTTACTGATGTAGTTGTGTTCCTCGCTGTCACGGTACAAAAAGAACTCTCTCTTCCTGCTGATAACCGGAGGAGAGGCAAGAGGCCTGGGAGAGTCACATGGAGCCTGGAGAAGATGCTGACAGAAGAGCGGCAGCTCTGTTTAACCACAGCTGGTCTCACGGCTCCCTTGACCAGATTGTTACATGAGGCTGTTTAGAAGGAGCAATTGTGCAGCGTGTTTGCTGTAAAAATAGCTTCAGTGGTGGCCAAGCATCCTGGTTTTTGTTTGTCCCTTCTCCCTTGTAGAATGGGACTAATAGGAATAATCTACCAGAAGTCTATATATTGATGCCAAAGTTTTTCTCCCAAAGTCTCATCGTCTAAAATATATTTGCAAAAATTCTCATCACTGTTCAGCTCCTTAAATAGAGGGATGTCTAATATAGGACACCTAATATCAAGGTGTCCACAGGGCTCTATTCACTGCTGGAAGCTCTGCCGGAGCATCGGAGACTCCTTTCCTTGCTTTTTTCATGGATGTTAACTTGCATTTATGTTTAAAATTAAACAGGGAATTAAGAGTTCTACTTCCATCCCTGCTGCCATTTGGAAATGGCGATATCATGCTCACTGCCTCTAATTCCAATTATCTTCATGCTGCACATCTCATGAGTTCTGGGAAAGCTCGAGTGTCTCTTCCCATGTGCCAGCTATTGCTTACAGAGCTTGGTTTCATAATTTCATAATCAGTGCATTGTCATTAGAAAATTATGGGAAATTACAGTGGACTAGCCAATGTAAGGCATATGAAACCTGTATTAGCCTAATAAAAATAATTTTAAATTATTAGCCTCATAAAAATTAATTTTTAAATAATCAAGGAGGACTGTGTAAAATGACTGAAATTCCATTTTAATAAGTAATTTTATGAATTTTCCTGATTATAAAAAGTTGGAGAAATCCAACACTTTATTTTGTAAAAGAAAATGAAAATGTAACTTAAGTGAGTTTTTAAATCATTCTAGATGAGGCTCAGAACACTTCCTGAAAGATGGTAAGTGGTCAAATATATTTAATTATTGGATGAGGTGAGGGACTGAAAGAGTTAGCACCAATAGCTTATAAAAAGAAGACAAAAGAATTAATAACCACATGTTTTTCTTAAAGGCAACTGAACTGAAAATACAGTTTTATACCTTTTAGTCAAAGACTGAGATCTAACTGATGTAACTTGAATAACAGGAATGCATTTTTATATGTTGCAAATATAGAAATTGAGATAATTTATATAAGAGTTAGGATGAAGTTTACTTTTACTTTATGTTAAAAAAAAAGTTTCCTAACAAAGTGTACAAAGTAAGGAAAATTGCTAGGATGTTTTATCTGTGAGAGAGAATAAGTTGTTTTCAAGCTCATACCTCCCCATCCCCTTCCAGCATTTGTTGAGAACTCACTCTGTGGGAGTATTAGTTTTCTACTGTAGCTCTTTAACAAATTACAAACTTGGTGGCTTAAAACAATACAAATGTATCTTACAGTTCCGTAGGTTGGAAGCCTGACATAGGTCTCACTGGGCTAATATCAAGGTATGCACAGGGCTGCATTACTTTCTGGAAGCTCTGAAGAAGAATCAGACTTGTTTCCTTGCTTTTTTTTTTTCTTTTCCTTTCAATTTCTAGAGGTCGTCTATAATTCCTTAACTCATGGCTCCCTTCCTTCATCTTCAAAACCAGCAACACTGCATCTCTCTGACCGTTCTTCTGTGGACCCATCTCCCTCTGACCACAGCTGGAAAGGTTCTCAGATTTTAAGAACCCGTGTGATTACATTAAGCCTACCCAGATAATTCAGGATAATCGCCCCATCTTGAGGCCCTTAACATTCATCACATGTGGGAGGCAGTGTTCAGTTCACAGGGCTCTGAGCCAGCATCAGAAGATACTAATGTAGATATATTTATTTTAAATAATTTTGGTGTATTTGGTGTATTCATATTTATTAATGAAGGGAATAATCAACTCCCTTTAAACAAAAGACTTTCCTAAATTGCTTGAAATGTTTTTATGTACATAAAAAATTTAAAATAATTTAATAATTGTTTAATAATAATTCCATTGCCTTCTGCAAGTCTACATATTTTACATAATTTAATTGTAATAACAATACAATTATATATACATGATAGTATCTTACATTCTGTTCTTTTCACTTACTTCATATATATATTATTAAGCAAACAGGCTGTATTTTATTAAACTTTACTCCTGATACTAGAGATTTACTTGTTTGCAGTTTCTTACTAGATTAGATAATTCTTCACTGAACATTCACTTATTTGTCCAGCTTTTTTCTTTTATTGAATAAATCCCTTGGAAAAAATTTCTTTGAAAGAAATTACAGAGTCAGAATGTATGCCTACCCATTTTTCTCTTCTTATTTGTCTATAGAGCCATAATTTTGTCCAGGTATTAGGTGGTAAATTGGTCAAGGACCAGGGTGTAAGCCCCAGAGAATGTATTTGTCTTATAAGCCAAACCTGGAAATTTCCATCTCCTGTGCCAGTGATTGGTTTAAGAATTACCTGTGACTTAATTCTGTCCAGTAAGACCAAGCTGACATTTTCATAGCTGGTGAGGATTTGATCAGAGCCGAGATTTAGAACACCGAATCTGTGTAGTGCTGACATCTATTTGCACCATCGGGGTGTCTGTTATCACTATAATTCAGATGAGAGGAGGAGCTGAATGGGGATGAGACTGGAACAAGAGCAAATGGCAGTGCAGAGGACAAGGCAAAAGAAGGATTCGAAGGTGACTCTGACGTGTTGAGCCAGGGTGACTGTGTAAGAAAGAAAGTGCCATTGTTGGGATGGTAGGTTTGTGGGTGTTTGGGATGCCCAGGGATGTTGGGACCCCTTCAATTTGGGATGTGTGACCTGAGGACAGAACATCCAAATAAATGTGAGCCTTAAGAGAGAGACATTTTGGGTTCAGTAGAAATGTACCGTGAGCAACACATACAAATCACATATATAATTTTAAATTTTCTAGTAATGTCGTTTTTTAAAAAGTAACAAGTGAGGCTAATTTTAATAGTGTACTTTATTTAACACACTATATCAAAGATAGTATCATTTCATTAGTCATTACATATTCCAGCATCTCAATTTTCTCCAGCCACGTTTCAAGTGCTTAATAGTCATGTACGTCTAGAAAGACCAGTTTAGGAGCTGGTAATAAAGTCAGCACCTTTCTTTGTTTGCAGGTGTGAACCCACGTTCGGGTTGTTCCTGCTTTTTTTCTGCTGTTACGAACAATGCTGTAATGAACAGTCATATACACAACTTCTGGTGCAGCAGTTAGGGGCAGTGTACTCTTGGGAGTGGGACTTGTGCACAGCAGCAGCAGAGACAGGCCTCACTGTCTTCCCAGGTGGCTGCTGCAGCTCACGCCCCTGCTAGTAGGATGCAAAAGCACCCACATGGCTCCACACCCCAAAGTCACGTTTCATTTTTGTCAAGCTAGTGGGTGTAAAATGGTTTCTTACTCTGTCATAATATTCATTTCTCTGATGATTAATGAGCTTGAATACCTTTCCAGATCCATTTGAATCTTCATTTTGTTCTCTTCTGTGGTAATCACAAATATTTATTCATTCAAATATAAGTATATTTATATTATGTATGTTATAGATGTCATATATTATATTTGTATATGGATCATATATTCATTTACAAATGGTTGTTGAACACCCTCTGCTAAATACTGGTCTAGGTACTGGGAATGAACTAGTGAGGAAAAAATGATATAGTCCCAAATTCTGCCTTCATGGAGTTTACATTCTAGTGTGTGTGCAGTGACCAGGGAGAGACCAAAAAGAGGTAAAATGCTGTCTGACGTATGTCAGTGAACCTGGGTTTAAGTCTGGCTCAGCCATTTTACGTCATTAAACCTTGGTTTCTGCAATTGTAAAAAGGAGATGGCAATAATATTTATCTTCTGTTGTTTATTAAATACATATGAAGAACTTGACACAGTGTCAGGCAAATTGTAAGGATTCGGCAAATGCTAATGACAAGAAGAAGAAGAAGAAGGAGAAGAAGAAGAAGAGGAAGAAGAGGAAGAAAAAGAAAATATAACTACTATTTTCCCCTTTCTTGCTTCTATTTTTTCTTCTAGGTTTTTTTTTTCTTTTTTTCCAGTTACAACTACTGAAGTTTCAGATTACATATGTTTTGTTTTTTTTTGAAGCATTGGCTCTCATTTAGGTGTCAACCTCCTGGTATTTTCTGCAGCAAGACAGACGACTTTGACTAATTTTGAGATGTGTTGTTTTCCAACTTCTTAAATCCCAAGAACCAAGAGCCTGAGTACATGTACTTTTAAAAAATCTGCATCACGTTGAATAGGCAAAAAAGTGGGAAAATCCAGAGGAATATCTTATATAATTCAGGGCTGTGTTCTGTGAGTATAAGTGTTGCTTGAATTGATCATTTCAATCCAATAACCAATTGATTGTTAATTTATGTGCAAAGTACCGTGTAGGGGAGATGCATATGACTTTATTAATCTTTGGAATAATAATTTGTCCCTTTTTCTTAGATAATGATGTTGAAAATGATCTTCAATCATACATCAGTTGAGCACTGCAAGTCGCACACAGAAAAGCAGGAAGAGTGCAGCTTCTTCTTAATAGCTGTTCGCCTGGCTTCACTGAACCAGATCTTGGATCCCTGGGTTTATCTGCTGCTAAGAAAGATCCTTCTTCAAAAGTTTTGCCAGGTAGCAAATGCTGTCTCCAGCTGCTGTAATAATGGAAAGAAAGTACAGACGATCTCACTATCCAATGAAATAACACAGACAGAGGCATGAAAGAGAACTCTTAATCAACTTGCATGTTCACAGCTTTTGGCAACAAATAGCCCTAAACCTTACTGTGAATTTAGGCATATCTGGCATGCCACTGTTTATGCGTTGAAGTAGAATTTTTGATATAAGGCTAAATGGTCTCAGAAGCATAGATAATCCCCTATGTGCCAGAAGTATTCAAACACAAACAAAGGAAAATAGATTAATAATAGTCTAGTGTTTGGGGGACTCTGTCATTTGTAGCTGAATATGTGATTATTTATTAGGTGAAGACTATTTCTTCTATATAAATTATCTTGGTCTGTGATGGGGGTGGGATGGGAATAGTTAATATTCTAGTATTCTGAATACATGGGGAATTTAACGCACAGATCGTTGAAGACAAGGTTTGTTTTTGCTCAAAACCTTGGCCTTCTGCTTTCTCTTTTACTCTCTCTTTCTCTCTGTGTCACTCTTATTCCCCTTACATTTTTTTAAAAAGTTGAGTTAGGAGTAAAAAAACATCTATAATGTATCCACAAGTGTTCATTGGTACTGATGTTATTTAAATACTGCTCAATTTGTAAATTAGCTGCTAACCTTAAAAAGTTTAAGTTTTGGTTGGGTTGGTAATTAGGTTTATTCATTATCTGAATAAGAGTCAGTTCCATTTATTTCAAAAATGACAGAGTTTGTGACCATCCAAATTGCTAAATGTTCTTCCTTTTGATTACATTTTTAATTCCTACAAGCCTGCAGAAGATTCGTAAAACTGTACTTGGGAGTCAGTGAAGTGATTTTTCAAAATGCTATTTAAGGACTGATTTGAGCACTAAATATAGGTACTCTGGCTAATTATCTTCCCTGATTTTCCACCAAAAGTATTCTCTTCAGTATTTTGGGTATTTAAATACTAACTCTGATTCTAACACCAGTAAATATTTTGAAGCTTCCATAAAGACTTTCCATAGTTTGGCCTATTTATAGGATTAGGAAATTAATAATATTGATCCCTCACAGCACTTTCTCTGCCCTCTTCTCAAAGTAGCTCTATCTAAATATTTATTCTTAAAATGTTTCTCTCAGGGTCTACATGTGTACAAACCTTGATAGCTAAGCTTGATATCTTTTTGGCACAAGTAGGTCACTACGTTAAGTTTTGAGAATTACACTTAAACAGAAGATTTCCCCAACAAACACAACAATCTTTCAAATCAGACCTACATAATATGTTCTTCATACTCTTTAGAGCATTCATTTTGCAGACTTACTAACATTTTCTCATGAAGATTTTAATTTGTTTTTTCCTTTATTGCTTTCCTAGTTTTAAGAAACTTGAGATTTATTTATACTCCTTTATAGTAACTACATTTGTGTTTGTGTTCAGTAAGCATTTGGGGAAGAATTAATTTTAAGAGGTGCAAAATATCTATTAGATTAATAAGTACACCACTCTAAGTCAATCAGGAGGAATCAATTTAAATGACCATGTCAAATTGAGTGAGACAGCAAGATCTGCTGGGAGCAGAAATAGAGACACAGATGTAGAGAACAAATGTATAGACACCAAGGGGGGAAAGTGGTGGAGATGCGGGGTTGGTGGTGGGATGAACTGGGAGATTGGGATTGACATATATACACCAATATGTATAAAACAGATAACTAATAAGAACCAGCTGTATAAAAAAATAAATGAATAAATATAATTCAAAAATTCAAATAAAAGAAAAAAATCTTCTGGGAGCACTTTTGTAACTCATGATCATTCCACTAGTCTAGGTTTTGGAAAAAATGATGATAAATAACCTATACTAAAACCCCATTATAAAATCTCTCTATGCCATAGAATTGGATTATCCTACAGGTCACCTCATGGAGGATGAAAGAAAACTACATACTTTTTTTTTCAGGAAAAAAGTGCACTTAAATGATCTTATAGTGAAGAGGTTTTACCTCTTGAGTGGTCCTCAGACCCTAGGTTTAGATATACACATAGTATAGATCCAAGTGGTATGAGCTTGATTGGGTTATCTCTTCCAGCACCTAGTACAGCACTTGGAATATAGAAAGTGTTCAATAACTGTTTGCTCAGAGAATGAATGAATCATTATCTGCCAAAACCAAGTGCACATTGGTGGGGTCCCAAGATATGGTTGAAGCGCTTCATGCCGTTACAGACCATCAAGCTGATAAAGTGAATGATCTCTGCTTGTTTAATTACAGAAACACAAATTTATCTTCAGATGTGCAGTGTCATATTGCTGCATAACAAAGAGCGTTATTTGTATTAATAATTTAAGAGACTGCTACTCCCAAGTGGTAATTGAGATTATTGTCAAAGAAATAGCACTTTTCATCAAACCACAGAAATGCATAAAGACAAAACAGCCTAAAACTCATGCTTAACTACAAAACAAATTCCTGCCCAGGGATACATGGTAGTTGTGGATGATGGCAGTTTTTGAACAAGCTTGAAAAGGAATCTAAAAAAAAAAAAAAAAAAGGTTCTGAAGAACCTAGGGTCAGGACAGGAATAAAGACGCAGACGAGGACACGGGGAGGGGGAAGGGTAAGCTGGGATGAAGTGAGAGAGTGGCATGGACATACATACACTACCAAATGTAAAATAGATAGCTAGTGGGAAGCAGCTGCATAGCACAGGGAGATCAGCTCAGTGCTTTGTGAACACCTAGAGGGGTAGGATAGGGAGGATGGGAGGGAGACACAAGAGGGAGGGGATATGGGGACATATGTATGCATATGGCTGATTCACTCTGTTGTACAACAGAAAGTAACACAACATTGTAAAGCAATTATATTCTAATAAAGATGTTTAAAAAAAGAAGAATTAATGAATAGGTAAATAATTGAAACAAGTAATTCTGGAAGAAAGATCTGGACATAAGAGGCTATCTTTTTAGTAGAGACTTTAAAATATAATATTATTGTCAAAAAAAAAAAGGAGATGGAAAAGGAAGAATTATGTAAACAGCATGTGAGTTTTGTTATGTAGGCAGCCATTTGTTAGTACATGGAAAACCTGATAAGAAATATAAGTCCTAAATGATATCAGTCTTTGGATGATAGCTGAAGTTAGATCTCAGAGATGTTGTTCAGAGGCCCTAGATGTGGTTAGGAAGTAAACATCTAAAGTCACTGCAGAAGAGTATGTCAGTTTCCACATTTAAGTTCATTGGCCTTTAAATTCACTCGCATATACTTAGTTTATTCATGCATATATCTGAGCAGGAAAAAAATGCATGCATAAATTATGAGAATTACAAAACTTCTCAGTATTGGTTAAAAAAAAATAGAGACCTAGGAAACTAAATAGAAAGTAGTGAGTGAACGCAGTGTAGAAATATATGTAATGTCAGCTGTCGTAGATTTTACGAAACAGTTTTGATTTTCCAAACAGTGAATTTATACCGCTATGTTGTGTCACAGAAGAGAATGATGACACGTCAACCAATTAGAACAGTTTACTTTTCAAATAAAATAAGTATGGTGGATATCTTTAAAATATTTTAAATTGAAGAAACAAAATGTGTTATCGCAAGATTTATCAAATTTACCTAATGCTATATATGAAGTTATTAAATGATTGTCAATTTTAAAGTGCACATATATACTGAACACTTCTTTATTATATAAAAGACCTTTTGACCATGTTATGGAATAAAATTGTGGAAGCTCATGTAAAAGTTAACTATAAAAGACCCTGTAACCACACTGGCATTGAGTAATAGACAAACTAAAAACTTTGACAAAACAGTATTTTAATAAGGTGGACAACCTGTGGCAATATTCTAATATTAAATTTTCAAGAATTAGGAATTTTATTTATTTAATACTTTATATGTCTTTGTTGGTTTTGACCCCAGATTAGTGATCTGCTTTCAGTCTTCCCCATGTCAGTTATCATAGTTCTTTGTATTGGGATTAAGTCAGCTACAGAAAATAGAAAAATTTTGTTTTATGAAATTTTAGGCACATATATTACCCATTTATTCTCATATTTTAACCCCAAAGCTTCTCTTGAAATATACAGATTACTAGAAGATGAGTGACACAGAGAGACTTTATTACTACAGAGAGTATTTATTACTACAAACATATAAAAAGCTTAGTATGGAATAATTAAAATGTCCATGATTTACCTCTGTAAAAATTTAGGTCACCAACCATGCCCAATCTTCATAACTACTTGTTTATTGCTAGCTTTGTGATTGTGTTATGTCTCAAATCTGCAAAAATTGAGGTCTAAATAAATGAAAAGAATTGTTCAATGAATGAGATTATAACATTTTTTAAATGAAGAGTAATATTGTGGCTAAATCGACAGAACTGTTTTCTGAGTTGCAATACAATGCTAATAAGAGGTGACATAATCTGTGATGTTTCCTAACATAGGTTATGATAGAGTCTATTTACAAAATTGGAAATCAGTCTAAAACTCACATGCAGATTTGTTAAGAAGCTGCTATCTGTTCAGAATTCTAAGACTACTGACAGGTGGTGATTACGTATGAAGCATGAAACAGAGAATTAGGGAAAATTCAAAAATTAAACTCCATTATACTGGTATCATTAATATAGTTACTAATTACATGTAAAAGTTCATTTCCCCTAGATTTCTCTCATGCAAAAGGTTTCAATTTTATAATGATTCATGTTGTAGTTATTAAGTAAAATTTTTCACATGCCTTCCCTGAATGCCGTTTTTGGATTGAGTCCACCTATAAAACTGAAGAAAGTAAAAAGAGTAGTACCGGGTGACTTTGTTCTCAAAGTGACAAAGGGAAAACTGAAACTATACATATTTATGAAAGACTTCAACAAGTCTAGAAGTGAGGCATTTTTTTTTTCTAAAAGAGGTCGACAATTATTTTTTTGTACGCGGGCCTCTCACCGCTGTGTCCTCTCCCTCTGCGGAGCACAGGCTCCAGACGCGCAGGCTCAGCGGCCACGGCTCACGGGCCCAGCCGCTCCACGGCATGTGGGATCCTCCCAGACCAGGGCACGAACCTGTGACCCCTGCATCGGTAGGCGGACTCCCAACCACTGCGCCACCAGGGAAGCCCGCATATAGTCTCTATTTTATAATTCCTAAAGTGAGGATTCTATTTAAAGGCTTATAATTTATACAAGTTGAGTTGTAAACCATTACATTATGATACCACAAGACACGTACATTTTGATTCTCTAGAAATGCAGTTCAATCAGACATATACCACATTTATTCATATATAAATCACACTATCTATTGAGAATGAAAATTATTTTATTTTCAGAAGTTTTACATCAATCTATTTCAAAGCATAACTCAAATATCCACTGGAATGCTTATTTCCTCATTAGGAACAAGACTGTTTCCCCAGTGCCCTTGCCTCCAGCCTGTTTTTCCATTTTCTCACGGAGAAAAAGTAACAGAAATATTTACTGTGGTGAAGCTGGGATTGTTTTTAAGAGAGAGAATGGTTTCACATTTCTAATGTGCTAATGTCCTAATATATGAAACATCTGAGTCTGCTTTTTAATATCTGCTTTGATGAAATAATTTTATTATGGGAGTAAAGATAAGAAGGAAAGAGGTTACCATCAGATACAAGTTAGCCTTTTCAGGCTTTTTGAGCATTTTAGAGATGATAGCACTTCTAAATTTTTTTAGAGAAGATCTTAAATCCTTTTGTTAACTGTTTTAGAATTAGAATATTTTGACTTTTTAATTAAAGTGAATCAGATATCTAGCCAAAAGCTAGCTAATCACCAGACTTTAATAGTTATTTGAAAATAGTTTCTTTCTATGGTTTTCAGTTTCTGTAGAAATCAAAGCTGTAATGTTCAGCAGGAGAAAATGTGTATGACTTACTGATGGACTTCAATGTTCTTTCAGCTTTTGAAACGACACTCATATGGAACAGGCACGGAGGGTGGGACAGAGAACAAAGAGAAAGAGGTGAAGGAAAACCTGTGTATTTCTAATTTGTCAAGATTCTTCATCCTTTTAGGCCATTTCACAGAAGCAAGGAGAGGAAGAGGCCACATTTATCTTTTCATAATTGAGCATCAGTAGGACAAAGTGAGGAGTAGCCAGTGTTCTTTTCTGTAAGAGTGAATGTTAAATTCACTCAACTCATCACTGACTGCTAAACTCTTTTTCTTCCCAATCTTCCTGCATATATATGAAATATCTTACCTTCTCCCTCTTCTTTAACCAAACAATTTTGTACAAATAGCATAAAGTTGAACATTTCTTTAAGGAAACAAATTAAAAATAGGCACTGATTATTTTGATCTGTTTACAACAAATGAATATATTATTTTCAAAATGTATCTAAGTAAGAATTGAAATCATTGGCACTTCAATCAATCATGTAAAACTCAGTATAGAAAGTGTACATTTCTCCACCTCTCCTACTCAGCACCCCATCCCTACACACTTGGTTAAATGGGAATGTATACTGTTGTCACCTTTATGTAGTTAGTTATCTTAAGTGTATTTAAACATATCTTCCAGTATGTTTTAAAGGGTAGTCTTCAATATGGTGGAGACGAAAAATAAAAGAGACTATGAAAAGTACATCAGAATTTTGACGGCATTCTAGTCAGAGCCAGTCTGTGTACTTAACAAATGTACGTTATTTATGTTGTGCGTGTCAATGGAAAATAAAGTCGAATATTCTGAAATGTCCCTGTCTTTCTTTCCTGATGCCAACTCATGTCAGGAATGTTTTACTTATAATCACATTAAGCATTTTGCTAAAATCCTATTTGATGTGCTTTGCCAAGATAACAGCACAATGTAATGCAATAGCATCATCCTATCTGTAACATTTAAATCATTTTGTTTTATATTCCATAATAACATATAGTACAAATTATCACTGATGTGCTATAAACTTGAGAGGTGCTTTTCAATATGATACCTAGTCATGTTATAATCTCAGAATTTTTGTTTTTAATACAAAAGCACATTTATAAATTATTCTAAACTTAGTTCTACTTTCTTGTGGATTTGAGTATAATCTACAGGCAGCCAACATGAGAATTGCCCTTGTTTATAGTCAGCTCCTTCAGCAGACTTGTACCTGTGTATTGGTGTGAGCTGATTACTGGTAGAGATGTGTTGGGCTACCCAACTACCCTATTCCATGTGCTTATTTAGCTCAACTCTACTTCTTCCTCCCTCAGTGATGGGAGAAGTTCTGTAGAACATAGACTGCAAAGCCAAGCTCATTATAAGTAACACGCCGAGCTCGCCCTCCTTCCTCCTAAGAAAAGGCATTTAGGGAGAGTTCTGCTGTAAACCGCTGACCAAATCTTTTTTTTTTTTTTTTGGCTCCACTGGGTCTTTATTGCTGCGCACGGGCTCTTTGTTGTTGTGGTACGTGGACTTCTCTAGTTGTGGCGCACAGGCTGCAGTGCGCACGGCCTCAGTAGTCTGAATAGTTGCGGCACACTGGCTTAGTTGCCCCATGGCATGTGGGATCTTAGTTCCCCAACCAAGGATCAGACCCACATCCCCTGCATTGGAAGGTGGATTCTTAACCACTGGACCACCAGGGAAGCCCCCGACCAGATCTTATGATCTCTACAGTCTTGTAGCATTTGAGGTAAACATCATTATGGCTATCTTCCGGTACACCAAGAATTTCCACTACAACGCTGATGAACCTACATGCCATGGAATGACATTGCCCAGTTTCATGTTCTCAGAGGACAAGGAGTCAGGCATCTTTAGATATCTTGGAGGTTGTTGTACTCACCTAAAAGTCTTGAGTAAACCTATTTTGGAGGAAGGTGCTCAGAATCCAAGCCAGTCCTCCAGAGTTGTTCTTTTCTTCAACATATATTTGTTGTGTACCAATTATGGCCTAAGCATTCTGGTAGGCACTAAGACACAGGGATTTAAAAAACAAACAAAAATACCCAGCTTTCAATGAATTTATAATCTAGTAGGGGAATAGCAAATCATTTGAACAGAGCTGCTATTGGGGTAAGCCTATGGTAATGAAAGCATATGGGGGAGGTGATGCTGAAATAAGAAATAGTTTCCTGTAGGAGTTGACATTTAATCTGCATTTTGGAGAAAGGAGTTGCTATTAACCAGGAAGGTGGAGGCACATTTTAAGATATTTTTTCACTCCACTCTGCCCAAAGCAGTACAATTTCCAAGGCATTCAAACTGACTAAATTCTAGTGGCCCTGTAAAAAGTGTGGGTCTGAATCGTGCATACCTCTGTAATCTCACAGAGTGGGGAAAAGTGACTTGGCCTTAGGGCAGGATTTCTGAAACATGGAACTCTTTTCGTTTTTTGTTTTTTTGGGGTTTTTTGCGGTACGCGGGCCTCTCACTGCTGTGGCCTCTCCCGTTGCGGAGCAACAGGCTCCAGATGCGCAGGTTCAGCGGCCATGGCTCACGGGCCCAGCCGCTCCGCGGCATGTGGGATCCTCCCGGACCGGGGCACGAACCTGCGTCCCCCGCATCGGCAGGCGGACTCTCAACCACTGCGCCACCAGGGAAGCCCTGAACCATGGAACTCTTGACACATTGGGGCAGATAATTCTTTGTTGTGGGGTGTTGTCCTGTACATTGTAAGCTGTTTAGCAGCTACCCTGGCCTCTACTCACTGGATGCCAGTAATATCGCCCTAGTTGTGACAATCAAAAATGTCCCCAGACATTGCCAAACGCAGCATGGAGGACATATTGGCCCCTAGTTGGGACCCTCTGCCTTAGGGCAAGGGCCATGGCCTCTAAGAGGAAGCTATGTGTGAGGGTTTTCAGGACAAGGCCATCTGTGGGATCTTGGTCCTGACAGGCACCATTCTGGCATTTCTCAAGGAAGCAGGCATTAAAATGCCAGTTTGTGTCTGACTGCACAAAAATGTGGCACTACCACTACAGCAGTGCCCTGATCACCGTGGGCCCTGATCCACTTCCGTAATCACATAAACCTATTCACAGACAAAGAGGTACAATTTCTTAGAAAGTATCCTCTTTCTATTGATGCCTCCAATCCCTATTTTGTTCTTGATAAGAGGCCCTAGGGTTATATGTCTCTCAAAGGGATATCTAAAGATGGTCCATTTCTCTCAGGACCTCGAAAATCTGTTATAATTCCTCTTAATTAAGTTCACATTTCCAGGCAAGGTGCGTTAGTAAGAGAGAACTAATTTACCAAATTCTGTCTTTAATGGAATTTTTGCATGTCTGATCTGTGTTACAGAGTTGTAAGAGCTTTATTTAATCTGAGACATAATCTTTATCAAAGAGCAGTCAAATCTGGGGCAAATGTCTCTTTATCAGCCTGTGCCTTTCTGAGTTTGTGCCAGTCTGCAGTACCTCAGGTATAGAGCTATTACCATACATTTTGCTGACAGAGTTCAAGTCATGATCTCTATAACTGACATTTAAACTCTAGTTGGCATGAAATGGGAATTTGAAAAACTTAAACCACAAATCTGACCCAAAATTAAAATGAAAACAAAGGTACTCATTAGTTTACTGTAAATTTCTGAGGCAAAGTAGGGAAGGTCTATGGATAATCAGTGCTTATGCCTAATATTATTATGCAATCCTTTAAAAAGAAGTCTTTGAATATAACATGCAAGGTTGTTTGAATTCAATTTTGAAAAGAACATTGGAAGAAAATAATTCTGAAACCATTACAACCCATTGAGGCCTTTTAAAATTAGATTTAACTAGAAGTACCCAGTGGAACACTGGTTCTTAAACACTGTGGGGTCAGAGACCCCTCTGATAATCTGGTGAAAGTTTTGGATCCCCTTCTCACAAAAAGCACAGAGAATTTTTTTTTACAGTGTCAGAGATTGTGCAGTCCTCCTAAAGTCTGTCTACAGATGTCTTGGAAATTTATACACACAGGTTAAGAATTCTCAATGTGAGAAAATCTTTGTGATTCAAGGAACCTCACAAGTGTCCATGTTTGGTTTGAAAATTAAAATCGAAAACTGCAGCTAAATCAACATAATTACTTCCCTGTGAATGCCAAAATTCCTTGACATCTCATGTCAAGGAATGACATGCCCATAATAGTCAATCAGCATAATGCCCATAATAGTAAATGAACATAATGGGGGTAGAATTATTAAAAGCAACTACAATCATTTTTTTTTTTTTTTTTTTTGCGGTACGCGGGCCTCTCACTGTTGTGGCCTCTCCCGTTGCAGAGCACAGGCTCCGGACGCGCAGGCTCAGCGGCCATGGCTCACGGGCCCAGCCGCTCCACGGCATGTGGGATCTTCCCGGACTGGGGCACGAACCCGTGTCCCCTGCATCGGCAGGCGGACTCTCAACCACTGCACCACCAGGGAAGCCCAAAACTGCAATCATTTTTTAAAATTGCCATCATGTGGGGAAAAGAAACAACACCATCCCAAACAGAAGAGGAGCAATATAGGTTACTTGCCAAAAACAGGTTGAAAAATGAAAGGACCATTTTTTGGAAAAGAATTACAAGTTATCCAATGACACATTTGCCTTACACAGAGTTTTAGTTTTGCCTTGTGTTGATCCAGCAAGAGAGATTTAAAACCAACTATTAAAAAAAAAATCAGTTAAAATAAATATCACCTCACCTGAAAAATGCAATCTCTAAAATGGTTAGAATCTAACTTCCAGTTATTTTCTGTTACGTGAGTTTATGTTATGTTATGTATATGGATAAATATATTTTTACACTTCTGCCTGTACTATAGTTTTGTGTTGCTATTTAGAATGAAAGCAACAAGGAGGACCTATTGATTGAAACTTTCAGTAAAATGCAAGGCATACACTTGCAGACCTTACAAATGTAAAATTAATGATGCTTTAAGCCAATGCTTGAAGCTATTAGTGGAATGCAGTATTGATGTTTATAGTTTGCACTTCTCTAGAGGGAAACATCTGGAGCAATTAATGACATTTATCTTTGCATTTTTCTTGCCTTATTGAGGAAAAAAGTGCCATCTTAGAGCACTGAAATATTTATATTTTGGAAACCCTACACTTTGATACCAGAGCATCCTACATTCTGGATGTGTGTATGTGAATTGGACAGCTGTACATAGTATGCATGAAATTGCAAGTTGATTTTCATAAGTCAGTGGTTTGGAGTCTTCTCCTTAGAAGATCCATGAAAAGCCATTTTTAGAGGAAGAACAATTGCTCTTTGTTACTTATTTTCAACATTCCTTGACCATTAAATTTTTTTGTTGTTGTTGCCTGGCCTCTTTATTTTAAGAATTGCAATGACAGAATTAATATTTACTTGAAAAATTTTGGAGAAATAATATTCATTTATTGCCAAGCTCTGAAGGGGAACTGCTACCTTAAATGTTTTGCAGCCCTAGTTAGACATGCATGGCTCCTCTCCTTATGACAGATTTTCTCCCACCATAGCCATTTTGCATATTTCTGCTACTATCCCTTCAACAGAATTGTCATTGAAACCTAAAATAATTCATTTATTAATTTAATTAATTAATATTTGACCACTACTGAGAGATTGCATGTTTAAAGTATTTTAAAGCATTTTTAAAGCAACATCATTTCTCTAAAATGTTCTCTAAATTTTAGTGGGTCATAATGAAAAAGAAAAACTCCCAGTGTTGGACAAGGAGTCAGAACACTTAAGTCTGTTTATCTAATTTGCTATTCAGTGGTTGTTTGCCCTTGACAATTTACTAAACCTCTCTGAACTTGAATTTTCTTATCAGCACAGGATTATTAGGATTAAATAAGAATGAAGATAAGGACACTTTTGAAAGCACTATACAAGTAGGTAATGGTTAATATTATTTTATTATCTGGATCTCATCAATGGAACATTAAATTTAATTATGACTTTTCTCATCTCAAACCACTATAGTACAGTCTGGCTAACTTAGTATTGGGCATTCACCAGAACAGACAAGTGATATTAGAAGTCTAGTTCTGGTCCCACATAGGGAAAGATACATAGCTTTTTTAAGTTTATTTGCTTCATCTGTACAATCAGAGGTTGGTTGATCTATGTGTTATCCTGTAGGTGAAAAAACATGATTTTCCTTTCTCTCTGGAATGTCATGAAGCTCATCTTGTCAGCTAAACACAGACAAGTTTTTCTCTTTTGAATTTTGAAAAACAGCTCATAGGAAATCTCTAGGCGACATGGACAGAAATGCCTATAAAAGGTTTCTGTTCCTTTTCTCCCTAAAAAGAACTTTTAGTTTTCCAGCCTCCTTCTCCTATGAGATTGTCCTCTTACCAGACTGGAGGATCATTGAATTCAGGGGCCATGCCTTCCATTTCTTAAGTTTTTCTGCCTCCTTTCCTTTTCCTCCTCATCCAAACTACCAAATCCTATAATATTGATTGTTAGATGACAGATCTCATTTACTTCTTTATTTTTGGCTCAGGAAATATTACAAAGATTAGATTGTGTAGATTTTCATACACTTGGGCTTATCAATGTGTGTGTGTATGGGATGTCCATTATATCTTAAATGTGTATTTCTTTTCTTCAGTGTTTCATTTTTAATAACAATATTTTATGTTCATGCCTTTAAAAAGTCAAGTGGCACTAAATGTTTATTATGACAGCTGAATGGATAAAGAAGATGTGATACACACGCACACACACACACACACACACACACACACTGGAATACTACTCAGCCATAAAAAAGAATGAAATTTTGCCATTTGCAGCAACATGGATAGACTTGGAAGGCATTATTCTGAGTGAAATAAGTTGGACAGAGAAAGACAAATACTGTCTGATATCACTTATATGTGGAATCTGAAAAATACAACAAACTAGTGAATAAAACAAAAGGGAAGCAGACTCACAGATATAGAGAACAAACTAGTGGTTACTAGTGGGGGGATGGGGGCAATATAGGGTTAGGGGATAAAAAAAGGGTTATGGGATTACATGAAATCATGTATGTGAAACTTTTGAAAATTGTAAAGCACTATAGAATTTAAAGAATCTTTCATTCAGTTATAAAAAGCTAATGATACCCACACTCCTCATTCTAACCCTCCCCCCACCAGCCTGCTCTCCAGCTTTTTTTCAACATTTCTTCTGAAATATACCATCATATTTCTAAATAACATATTTATGTTTTTGTATCCTGCATAATCAACTTTGGACCTTGTAGGCTAATTTTCTATTTTGCTGGATTTAACTCTCTCCTCATGCATTGTCCCATTATGGTTCTAACACAATTTTATTAAATCAGAATTCAGTGTTTGCGTTTTTATGACAATGTAAATATTCTTAACTGCAGAATCAGTAGAACTGTCATCATGTTTCTTTTCTTGGACACATTTTTTTATTTTCTAGAGTTAAAAAATTATCAAGTTAAATTTGCTTAACTTTCTTTGTGCTAATGACCAAATCTTAACAGTTTTCCAAGTGCTCAAACCTATCAGATAATCTGTACCTCCTTTAGAGCCTAAGATTTTTTTTAAAGTTCCTCTTCTATTCAGCCTATTGCCTCTTTTTTATTAGATACCCTGTTTCCTAGATTCCACGTTTTGATGTATTTCTTGAATAATTCACTCTTTTGATCACACTGGCTTTAAAATGGGCTTTTTAATAGAAAAAAAAGTGTTCATGTATATTTAAAATCATTTTCTTTTCTAGGAGTTTGGTTCCAACAATAGTGATAATAACAATAGTGGCAGATATCATTTTATGAGCACCTATATTTTACATATGTTATCAAATTCTCGTGTCAATGCCACAAGGTAGATGTTATTACCACTACTTTCCAGATGAGAAGTCTGAGGCTTGGGGAGGGTAAATCACGTGGCCAAGTCCACAGAGTTAGTGAGAAGTGTTAGCTGCGATTCTCACCTGATTTCAGGTTAGAATGTAATTGCTGTGAATTCACTTAGTGAAGAACTACTACTATGATTATTTTCTGAAGCATCAAGTTTATCTTGGAGAAATCCTCTAAGTCCCCATGAAAGAAAGGCTTTGACTCTGTTCTGATGCCTGGGCATTTTTTCCGCAGCCAGAAATAATCTTGGGCAGCAGTGGGAAGGTGGTTTTTCCAACAGTACTGATTAGATTCAACAAACAAGATTTTCAGCAAAAATGTAGTCCTTATGTCCAATCTAGGCGTGTGCACACTACTGAGAACATTCAGACCTTCCCTGTTGGATGCAGAGCCGCTTCTGCAGTGGAGAGAATATCACCACTGGCAGCAGATGGCTGCACAAAAAGAGGGCACTTCCGCTTGCTGCCCAGGCCTGTGAGTTTTGCTAAAAACTAAGAGCTTATCATGATCTGGGTTACTAAGTATGCATCTTTTTCAGTCCTTTTTTTTGTTTCTTTTTTTGTTTTTCCTTTCATACTTTCTCTCCTGTTTGTAAGGTAACTTAGGATCGGGCTTAATGAGAAGGTGTTTTTGCTTCCTAATGACACAGGGACTCCTGGGAGAATTTGTAAAATTCAGGACCGGCCAGAGGGAGAGCCGGTCATTTGTCTGCAGTGAAACCATTCTGTTTATCACCTCCTCCTGTTTTATTTTGAAATTTGCTCTAGCTTCTTCCTGCAAAATACAATGCAGTTTCAGAGCGGAGCATATTTTATCTTTGAGAAACAGAAAAGCTGTCCCCAGTTTTTGAGTCTTTCTTCCCTTGTTGCTAGCAAGCAAAATCTATTTGGTATATTTGACATTTTATCCCTTTACCAGTTTTCTCTTCAACTGGCTGCTCTGTTTTCTTCAGAACTGGTCAGGCTGATTAGAACAGTGCAGAACATTTTGCTCAAGGGAATAAAATCTCAGCATCTCCAAAACTTGAATTCTATGTTTTCAGATGAATGCAAATGGCAACGCACCTATAGCAGTTTAACTTGAAAAATCGAAAAAAATCAGTGCATCTTGGAATTTATCTTTGGTCTAATTTTGCACATTATCTCTATTATTTCAATTGCAACAATAGTCAGCAATTCTCAGGCATCTCAGGGGTCGATTAGCATCTATTCAGAACGGGCTTAACCCAATTACACGTAAACCTTTATTAAAATATATATTTTTTATTTTTTATTATTTTATTATTTTTTATTAGTCATCTCAGCACTGTTTCAGCTTCCTTCTTGATCTCCCTTATAATGCCTTAAACTGGAAAACAAAGCCCATAGTCACAGATTTAAAAGGTGGTCACTATATTTATTTGGTGCTATTTGCATTTTTTTAGCTCTTGGAGTCTCTACTTTTGCTAAAGGCTAAGGTGATAATTGTACAGTCTAAACTTAGTTATTTTTTAAATGTCTTTAAAAATCTTCTATACAGAACAAAACTTCCTTACAAGTCTATGTTCTCTGCTGGCTGGGTCAGGGGCTGGGAGGTGGAACAGTAGAGGGTAGGTTCTTAAACTTACAGTTGAAGGTATGTTGTCCATCTGTTTTCTCAGTTTGCATTAACTCAGTCTCTTTGAGCGATGTGTTCTTTCTTCATGGTTTCTCCCAGCTCCTTCTTTCCTTAGCCAAGATGGCATCTGTGTGAAGGAATAAACTTATATTCCCTCATGGCAATGGGGGCAGATAGAGAGGCAGCTTGTCCACACAGAGGACCTGGTTCTGTCCGCTGGGTCCTCCCTACCCTCTCTAGAGTTGATTTTGGTCTTCCTGGTTGCTGGGTAGCTGCTGGCATCCCCCGTTGATTCAGGGCTGCTGAAGCCTGTGAACTATTTCCTTAGCACACTTGAGCCCTGTGGTCCTACTTTGCTGACTCGGCCCTATTGCTGTCTCACCGGCACAGCAGATCCTCAAGGCTCTGCCACTTCCTTCCTCTGGAAACTGCTTTGGGCTGTCCAACCCATAGGAACTGCTATCTCTGCCAGGGTGTCACTCTGGTCCTGAACATAGCAGCTCCATGGCAGCTCTTCTGGCGCTTAGCTTTCTTCTCTTTTCCATGAACCCCAGGGAGACTCTGGGGGACCTTCTCTACCATGTGAGGGCTGGGGACACCCAGACAATCATCATGGCCTCTCTCTGCTATTCCCCTTCCCCAGAAGTATCCATACATATGTGCCAGGGCACACTCTGAGACTGTGTCCTCAAAGACTTGTAACCATCCCTTCTTTCTACTTGAGGTTTCTATTCTTTTGTCACCCTCCCACTTGTGGGGTTTGATGCTGAGGCAGTTGTGGTGGAGAAGTAAAGACATCTCTCCTGCTTCTCTTCCTATATCATCCCCACCTCCTAGCACTAGAAAGGCTTTTGACTGCCTCCATGCCATTTCCTCCTTCTTAAATTGGTCTCATTTGCCTGGGACTATGATGATGGAACGGTTCCCATGGCTGTGGGGAGGAAATGGGAAACAATACTTTTACTGATCCAAAAAATAATTAGGAGGTATTTAAAGCTTCAAAGAATATTGTTGTTGTTTCCTCAAAATACTTCCCCTATTTTTCTGAACTGCACAACTTCTTTTTTTCCCACCTTTGAAAAAATAAGTTTAAAAAATATTTTCCCTTTCAATTGGCGAGTAGGTTGTGAGTTCCTAGGTTACCTTTATTTTCTCAGTAATTTTGAAAAGTTAAAATAATTTTGTTATTTTGATCAATCTAAATAATGTTATTATTTAAATGAATTAGCAACATAACAGATAGCTACAATAGCTAGGCCATACAGTACTGTATACCCAGTAACAACAAGTTTTCATTATTCAAACCGACAGTTATGGACATTAATAGGCCTCTGGCCAGCTCAAGTTCTCCATGACAATAAATCCCTGCAGGCCAGGATTTTTCAGGAACCAAGCTCAGATTAAAGTCTATGTCTGGGTATAGGGCTATATCCTCCTGGTTCTGAGAACCAGAAAATTCCAGATGTGGAACAAACCAACCAAATTCAGTGAATCAGAGAGCAGCAAGGATGGTGTAGGAAAGGGTTAGTCTCTAGTCTACTATCTTGTTGATGCCAATCAATTGTTCTTCCTTTTGCATGGTTTACCTTTATAGACCTGGGGAGTGCATACAAGATAAGGCAGGTTGTGAATTTGACCAGGTGTGCATGGTTATCACCAAGCTTAAAGAAAAAAAATCTCCCTTATACATACATAGTGCATCATAAGTCAGCCAGCAAATACTAACTAGTGCCACTCTGTGTCATACATCATGCTGGGCTCTTTGGAGTTAGTTAGAGAGTATTTTATAGTACAGGCCCTGCTTTTAAAGAACTAGGATCTTAATGAAAAGATCATGCATGCATTCATTCACTCAGCAAATATTTATTGAGTTCATCCTTTGTTCCAGGCGTTGTGATATGTGGGCATGATGCAGAAACAAAATAGATGTGAACCCTGCTTCCATGGAACTTACAATCAGGAGATACTTATACTTCTAAGTGACTTTGGCTATGTCCGAATAACCCCAATTCTAGCCAAATGGTAGGAAGAATGTTGCAGCCCACTCACAACTGATGTTCCCAAAGTGGGAGGCCAGGTGTAAGACTGTAATAATTTATCTAACAGCTCTGTGTGATTATACATATTGCTGTAAATGTACCTGGTAGAATAATCTCACTGAGGAAAAGTTCCTCCTGAGTTGGTACCAGAGGCAGATATATGGTTAAGCTAATGAAGCTCAGGCCTCAAAGCCCCTCATTTCACAGGCCTTTTCCGAGGTCTGGTTTTATATTCATTTCATTAAAGAAAGTTGTATATTCTTCAGGTTCTGCAAGCCTGGATCCAGTTCTGTCTGGTATGGTACCCAGGTATGCATGGAGAAAGTGGGATTTGACCTAGCTCTTGAAAGAAAAGTAGGCTTTGCATATTCCCCCAAAGAATGAGAGCCCAACATATATACAATGGAATATTACTCAGCCATAAAAAGAAACAAAATTGAGTTATTTGCAGTGAGGTGGATGGACCTAGAAACTGTCATACAGAGTGAGGTAAGTCAGAAAGAGAAAAACAAATACCATGTGCTAACACATATATATGGAATCTAAAAAAAAAAAAACAATGGTTCTGAAGGACCTAAGGGCAGGACAGGAATAAAGATGCAGACCTAGAGAATGGACTTGAGGACACAGGGAGGGAGAAGGGTAAGCTGGGACGAAGTGAGAGAGTGGCATGGACATATATACACTACCAAACATAAAATAGATAGCTAGTGGGAAGCAGCTGCATAGCACAGGGAGATCAGCTCGGTGCTCTGTGACCACCTAGAGAGGTGGGATAGGGAGGGGAGGTGGGATAGGGAGGGAGGGTGGGAGGGAGATGCAAGAGGGAGGAGATATGGGGATATATGTATACGTACAGCTGATTCACTTTGTTATAAAGCAGAAACTAACATCACTGTAAAGCAATTATATCCAATAAAGATGTTAAAAAAAAAAAAAAAGAGGGCTTCCCTTGTGGCTCAGTGGTTGAGAGTCTGCCTGCCGATGCAGGGGACACGGGTTCGTGCCCCGGTCCGGGAAGATCCCACATGCTGCGGAGCGGCTAGGCCCGTGAGCCATGGCCACTGAGCCTGCACGTCCAGAGACTGTGCTCCGCAACGGGAGAGGCCACAACAGTGAGAGGCTCGCGTACCGCAAAAAAAAAAAAAAAAAAAAAAAACCCCAAACGCCCCAAAAAAAAAAAAAAAAAAATTAAAAAAAAAAAAGAATGGGAGCCCATTCAGGATGAGGAGAATTGTAGGGACAGTGTACAGGGTGAATTGGAGGGCAGTGAGTTGATTGATGGGCAGTAAGAATTGCTAAAGTAGGGATCCAATTACCAACTCATCAACTAAGGTGTCTGCAATGGCCAATGTTGTTATTTAGTCTCTTTGCGATGTAAGAAATGGAGCACCACTCAGGTTAGCTCAAGCAGGGGAGGTTTATTATAATGGAATATCATGGCCTGGAGTTGGAGGATCCAGAGAATCAACTGTTGGAATAAATGAGCTAATCCTCCAGCATCATTGGACCTAGCTATTTTCTACCTGTTTGATCGTGTTTCCATTACCAACTGCCAAGTCTTTCTCTCCACTGTCAATATAATTTCTTAACTTTATAATTTTTCTTTACTTACAATATCTGCTTCCTCATGGCACTGGTCCTGCTGCTAACTGCCTTATCTTTTCAACATTTTCAAATTCAGATTCTCAAGAGAGGAAATATCTGCCTTGTCAGCTCATTGTTCCTTGACTGGCAAGGCTATGTCTTAGGTTTGTATACCTTGTCCAACTGGGTATTCCTGGGATATGCAGAATCCTTGTACAAAATATGGTAGCCTGTGGATGTGGATACCCCTTCAGTGGGGCTGTGAGCAGAGGAACTTCCCTTATAAGGGTCTGTAGGTGCAGGTGTTATAACGAATGACATGTCCAATGTAGCTGAAATAGCTAATACTTCCTGAGAGCTTACTCCGTGTCAATTTCTGTTTTAAGCACTTCCTATACATTCTCCCTTTTAATCCTACTGATAATATTATGGGGTAGAACTACTGCTGTTCCCATTTAACTGAGGAGGAAACTGATGCCATGCAAATTCAACTAACTTCCTCAAGGTCACACAGCTGATAACTATTGGAACCAGGATTCTAACCAGGTATATTTTAGAATCCATTTTTTTTCGATGCCATAGGCTGAATGTGGGATTTTATGAGGGCTGGGTTATGGCAGACGCTAGAGGCAGAGAAATCACTTAGGGGACTAAAGAAGGTTGCAGTGACACTGTGGGTGGGTAATAAAGGAGGAACTAAGAAAGATGCAGAATGGTTAGGGAAGAAAGGATTTCCCAGATACATTAAAAAAAAAAAACCCAAGAATCACTTGGATTTGGTGATAAGTTGGAATTGGAATTTTGAAATAAATATTCAAGTAAAATGCATTATAAGTGCCCTCCTAATGAAAAAAATCTAGTTGGAAAAGAGATTTAAATTTTCTTAGCAGTGGAAAAATGACTAAATTGGCTCTTGGGAAGTATAGTATCCAAAGATTTTATCGAATGCTGTGGAAGAAACTATTATATTCTTCTTACAGAGAAGTAGTATTCAGTCAAAATTTCCCCACCTCTGGATATTACCCACAAAAGGCTGGCTAGATTTCAGGGTATTGAGAAACTCTCGTATTTCATTTATATAATGTAAGCCAGATTTCTGAAGGGAAAACTCCCCCCCCCCACACTTACTTTGTAGCATGAAATAAAGAAAATTTCGGGGGTGAGGTACAACCTCAGTGTTGATCCAGCTTCTCCAAGTCTCCTGAGAAGCCAGATGTGAGAGCAGGTGTTGCAGGCACTGTAACAGGTATGGCAGAGGGGTGGATAGTATTCCCTGGGAGCCAGAGGCTAGAGCAACCATTGCTCCCTGTAGAGTCTGGGATGCTCCTCCCAGAATGGGATTTTTTTTTTTTTTTTGAATTTTTGAATTTCACTTTATTTTTTTATACAGCAGGTTCTTATTAGTTATCCATTTCATACATATTAGTGTATACATGTCAATCCCAATCTCCCAGTTCATCACACCACTACCATCCCCCTTGGCCACTTTCCCCCCGGCCACTTTCCCTCCTTGGTGTCCATATGTTTGTGCTCTACATCTGTGTCTCAAATTCTGCCCTGTAAACCAGTTCATCTGTACCATTTTTCTAGGTTCCACATATATGCGTTAATATACGATATTTGTTTTTCTCTTTTTGACTTACTTCACTCTGTATGACAGTCTCTAGATCCACTCACGTCTCTACAAATGAGCCAATTTCGTTCCTTTTTATGGCTGAGTAATACAGAATGGGATTTTTAACATTTAGCCTTCCTTCCTGCTTCTGGCTACCAGTTATCAGTCTGTAATTCCTCAAATTGTGTCAAAGTCTTAGACTTCTCTGAGGTGGGAAGCCGTTCTGCCTCCTCAGCTGCTGCCCAGCTTCACCCAATCTTAGTCCCAAAGTGAAGTGCCCATTACTGCCAGCTGCACTTGTGCTTTTCTTTCTTTTTTCTTTCTTTTTTTTTAAATTTACTTATTTATTTAACTTTGGCTGTGTTGGGTCTTCGTTGCTGCACGCGGGCTTTCTCTAGTTGCGGCGAGCGGGGGTTACTCTTCGTTGCGGTGCGCAGGCTTCTCACTGCGGTGGCTTCTCTTGTTGCGGAGCACGGGCTCTAGGCGCGTGGGCCCCAGTAGTTGTGGCACGCGGGCTCTAGAGCGCAGGCGCAGTAGTTGTGGCGCACGGGCTTAGTTGCTCCGCGGCATGTGGGATCTTCCCGGACCAGGGCTCGAGCCCGTGTCCCCAGCATTGGCAGGCCGATTCTTAACCACTGCGCCACCAGGGAAGCCCACTTGTGCTTTTCTGACTCTTGTACATTCAAGCATGTGTCTTTGTTCAAGCTTTCCCCCTCCTCCCTACCAATTCTTTTCACACTTTATACCTCTTGATGAAACCTCAACCCCCAAAATAATTTTATTTCCCTTTCTCTGAATTCTTAGGGTTTCTACAATCTGTACTATTGTGAGGAAACCAGTGTGAATTACATTTAAGGTCTATTCTCTTTAGAACACATTTTAATGTTTTAGAAGGAGAAAAAGGCAGAACGTCTTTAAAAGACTAGGTTAAAACAGAAGCATTGGAAGTCACATAGCCGAGTTTCAGTGTAATATTTTTGGACTGTAAGGCTGTAAAAACCTGAAGATGAAGTTCTACTGAGGAGGAGATTGTCAGACATTAGAGCCTTTATGTAGCCTTAGCTGCTCAGTCTCAGGGAGAGCATGAGGACCATCGTTAGAAAAAAGGCGCTACACCTACCTCTTTCATCTCTCTGAGAAGAGAAAGATGAAGGGAAGGAAAGCTTTGAAGAGTAAGAAGCAAAACTGTTTCTTTTTTTTTTTTTGCGGTACGCGGGCCTCTCACTGTTGTGACCTCTTCCGTTGTGGAGCACAAGCTCCGGACGCGCAGGCTCAGCGGCCATGGCTCACGGGCCCAGCCGCTCCGCGGCATGTGGGATCTTCCCAGTCCGGAGAACGAACCCATGTTTCCTACATCGGCAGGCGGACCCTCAACCACTGCGCCACCAGGGAAGCCCTGTTTCTTCTTCTTGCTAGTGTGGAATAGGAGGACCCAGAGTAGAAGCGATGCCTCACTCCGAGACCAGCAAGTGCATAATGACGGTAGATAAAGCGGTACGCATTTCCTTAGAATGTTGCTGAAGCTTCCATATCTATCTTTATCTCTTATACAGAATAATTAACTGATTTTTTTAAAAATCAGAAAGCACTATTTTTACTGTTAGGTAATGAACTAGGAGCAAAAGGCCTAGTTTCTAGTCCTGGATCTAGGTCTAGACTTGAGCAAGTTACTTAAATTTGTTGACCTTTTATTTATTTTTTTTCATCTATAAAATGGAAACAATATCCACCCACTTGCAGGCACTCTATGTAAAAACACATAGAAACCATTTAAACATTAAACAGTAATTAAGCTGCATTGTGGCAGGCTCCGGTCTAGTCACTGGTAGTGCATCAGTGAACAAAAACAGATAAAAATCTCTGTCCTTGTGGGGTTCACTGACTAGTATAATTGGCCAGGTCACATTTTAGTTTTTCACACTGCTCAGTTATCCACCTCTTTCTTTTTTTATGAAACAAGTGTTTGATGAATAACTGTTATCCTCTGGGGGTGTTTACAAGTGAATCAAATCTATAGATTGATTATGGGGCCTTATGATGGAACAGAAATAAGAAGGCTGAATTCCAGGCAAGACTTTGCTGCAAGCTAGCTAGCTCTATTTTTTAGTTATAAAAAATAACTTTGTCACATATTTGCACTTCAGTATTCTAAAATTATCTATATTTTTTCTCCTGGAGTAGGTCAAATTCTGCCCCTACTGACTTACATTCTTTACTTATTTCTTTGATCGATTAACCCCTTTTAAAAAAAATTATTTATTTTATTTATTTATTTTTGGCTGCGTTGGGTCTTCATCGCTGAGTGCAGGCTTTCTCTAGTTGCAGTGAGCGGGGGCTACTCTTTGTTGCAGTGCGTGGGCTTCTCTTGTTGCGGAGCACGGGCTCTAGGCACACGGGCTTCGGTAGTTGTGGCATATGGGCTCAGAAGTTGCAGCTCACGGGCTTAGTTGCTCTGCAGCATGTGAGATCTTCCCGGACCAGGACTCGAACCCGTGTCCCCTGCATTGGCAGACAGATTCTTAACCACTGCACCACCAGGAAAGTCCCCAATTAACCCCTTTTTATACATCATGAAAATACAACATTTAGTTCAGCCCTCATCAGAACAATTTGTTCATTCCAAATTAATGAAGTTTCATTATACTTGTATAAAAAGAGGACAATCTTGTAAATATTAGATCTTGGTATGCAGCATAGGTGTATCTAGCTCAAGTACTACAATACCAGAGATGATAGTAAATTCCAAAGTTTCCAAGAGACTAGTTTTACTGTCACTGGGATGAAATCCAATTATAGAGGACATGTAGAATGTAGTTAGCATGTATTCTGGAACCAGACTGTCTGCATTTGAATCCAAGCTCTGCCACTTACCTGTGGGTGACCCTAGACAAGTTATTTTACCTTTCTTTTCCTCAGTTTCCTCATCTGTCAAGTGGAGAGAAGATAGTAGTGCAAACTTCAAAGAATAAACACTTGTCAAATGTTTAGAACAGTGTCCGACAAAGGGAAAGAACTTTATAATTTGGGGCTGTCTTTTAGGAGGGAGTTGAAGGGAGAGGAAATAAGAGTAGTGGATATATCATGTAGAGAAGCTGGTGGTAAAGGGAGCGAGAGATTGGACCACACTTACAGAAAGGGGAAGGAACAAGCATTCAAGAACAGGTGTTTGTGTGTATTTTATTTCCCAAGATAAGGGAAGCCTATGACTTTTGAAGGCAGTGGAATAGAGCCAGTGAACAGAAAGTTGGAAGAGGGAGGGTTAGCTATAGGTGCAGGGTGATCTATAACAAGGACACAGGTAGTTAGAGATGATGGAAGGTAAGTAATCATCAAATAGGTTTCTCTGTGTTCCTCAGGAATTCAGCTAGCCTTTATAATATATTACACATCTGGCATTGAAATTCTGAAGACAATAGATCAGACCATACACCTCAGCTGTTCAGGGTCAAACAGTGGATGGGGAGAAATTAGTGAGATGATGCGAAGTAAACAGAGAGAACTTTAGCAACAGGCTGAAGAGTAGTCTGAACTCTGTGGTGCAGCTGGGTCATTCTGAAAGGAACCTCACAGACAGACTAATGCAGGGTTCACTAGACAGAGGCAGGGTGGCTCCAGGAACACAGGCATACGGCACCCTCAGCCAAACCACTAACAGCCAGGGTCCACCCACAAGCCATGGCAGCAGACCCAACAACTGGGTTGTGCTCCGGTGACTGGAGTGGCCACTCATACATCAATCTTTTTATCACAATTGCCAAGGGAAAATAATTTGGTCCAAGAGTCAAATTCAAAGTGAAGATAACACACACACACACACACACACACACACACACACAGATAGTCTTTGCTATCTTAACAGGAATCTTTAAAAATACCCTGTAATAAGGCTGAGTAAATAAAGCTGCTTTAACTGAAAATTTTTGGGTTCTCATATCCAGAGAGAGGACCAGCTATGCTAGCAGCTTGGGTATTATACATATTCGGTAATTTGGGAAGAAGACACAAAGCTATAAGCTTAGCTAAAACAAGAGGAAGAGGACTTATTTTGAGCTGGACAGTATCTTCATGGTGGTAAGAACTAAGATGTCTAAAAGAGGCCCATTAGCACCTGTAAATCCTACACTCTCAGGAAAGACTCATACTTTGATGTGGATGAAATTCAGTGTCTTAAAAGGGTAAAGCATTAAATGGATTAAACATAAAAGAGTTTGGCATTGCCTGACATGAATATTTCTACCTTTTCTTCCTTCCACCCAAGGTAATTCCCTTTTAAGTATTGCTTCTCAATATAGATTAAGAAGTTTTATTGCTAGCTAAAGGGAGTCCAGGCATCAGTAGCAGGAGTGAAGAAAATTATTTTCAACAGGACACCCCGCTGAACAGAGCTCCCCAGTTTACACACATGGGCAGTCTCCTCCACTACCAGCTAAACTTAACTTGCCAAATATTTGCTTGGAGTGTATCCCACATGACTGGATCCCTACGCAGAACCTGTCGGACCCCGTACACCAGTTCTATACCCAACCCCAGCTTCTGCTTGTTTTGCTGTTAACTGTTCACACCAGTACCTTCAGAGGCTCACCTACAGGCAGAACCAGCATAACCTATGAGTTTTACTCCTCCCCAAAGCAGCAATGACTTATAGGTATGGGAGTAGGAAAGCCCAGACCCTTTGTCTAGAGATGGGATAAAGGCTGAAGTGTAGTTTACACTCCAGAGTTTCCCAAAGCTTCAGACTGAGACTGGAATTACCTAAAATCTCACCACATCATGGCTTCTTCTCCTTCTCTGTCCTACTTTCCCACTCCCTTACTGTTTCTCCTGGGAGTACATCCTTAATAAGTCACTTGCCTACAAGCCCTTGGCTCAGGCTCTGCTTCTGGGAATGCTCAGCACAAGACAGTCCTTACTTATTATTCATTGATTCATTCAAAAAAGTGCACTGAGTGTCTAAGTGCTTTCATCCCAGTCCAGTGAATTAGAGAGATATATAGTTAGGTGAAATGTAACCATGGATATTCTCAAGTATTATATGGGACATACAGAGACTACACATTTCTAGAGTCAAAAGAAACTTAAAATATGAACATATCATCATGCCTGATAAGGTGATTTCTACCTAGTAGGTTCTTATGTGTGCCAAAAGATTTGCTTAGTCCTTGGCCTCATAATGTTGACCACTGAGGAGATCCAATCATTTCTTAGAATGCTGTATTACTCACAAACATTTATTGGGCTCCTGCTATGAATCAGAAAGTGAGAAATCGACACACTCATAAGTATTGGGTTTGCCAAAAAGTTTGTTCAGGTTTTTCTGTGAGATGTTAAGGAAAAACCCAAACGAACGTTTTGGCCAATTCAGTACAATATAATGAGATAATTACATCTTGAATAATGTATACAATGCCATGGTAATATGATAGAAGGAAAGATACTTTTCCGAGAAAACAAAAGACTGGATCTTGGAGGAAAAGTACAATTGATTCTGGACAGAAGTAGAGAGAGGCATTTTAGAAAGGGAATAGCAAACTCCAGAGTAATTAGGTGTAAAAGAGCATTGGCAGGTTTCTGGAAGTGTGAGTAGTTTACGGGATTGAATCAAGGGTCACACGAAGAGGAGAAGCAGGAGATAAACCCAGAAGTGGAGGTTGGAACCACTCAGTGGTACACCTTAGGTACTTCAGAACTTTATCCTGTAGCAGTGGGGAACCTTCAAAGATGTTTAGGATTTGCCAAGGTTTGCCTTGGAAACAATACAAAGGATGTGTTAGAGAAAAGAAAGACTCCAGTCAGAAACACTAGTTAGTTAGAAGGCTGTTATTAGGTTAAATCAGGTATAATTTCCAATATACAACCATTTTTGATCCAACAAAAATGTGAATTTCATATAGTTCAGATTGATACACTGGACAAGAAGAATGAGGGTGAGAATCTGAACAATGACGTGAAGACTGGAGAGAAGGAGTGAAATAAAACAGACACACAGGAAAGAAAATTGGCATGAAATGCAGGGGCAGAGTTATCTGCAGAATTAGGTGTGACCGTGAAGCAAAATTTTGTAATGTGAATGACAGAGTGAATCACGGAGAATGTCCATAAGGGAGATGGGTTCCACCAGGGGAGTGGATTAGGGAGTGGAACAGGGCATAATACCATGCTTCAGAACTCACGGCTCTTCACCTATTACCTTGCAGCGCCTCATTTCTCTTTAGTTCCTTCTTTTCCTGCTACTTGACATTAGACAGGCATATGATACCCAAATGCCTACTGTTATATTTGCTCTTAAAGTTGGGCCAACAAATAATGCAATCCCAAGTGTATTTACTTAGTTAAAGCAGTCCTCTAAATGAGAACCTAAGCAGCATGACAGCAGGAAGAGAAACTTAGCGGTCCTCTAGTGAAGGGACCCAACCTAACCAGATTGCTCTTTAACATATGAAGGGTCTTCTCATACATAGGCACACAGGCGATTCTGAAAATCTCAGAGAATGAAGAGGAAAATCTGTTTTGTTTTTCTTTTCTATTTTGACCTCTACTCTGACCATTCTTCCAGATCCACAATGTTTCTATAAAAAGTGTCCCTGAACATCTTGTGTTTGCTCTGAAATAGATATTGGCCAAATTATATTTTTTTGTTGCAATGAAGACATGTCATTTTATTGTCCTTCAAGTAACACTGCCTTCCTAAAATAAAAAAAATGTTTATTTGTTTAACACAGTCAAGAACTGGAGAACCACATGTCTGTCTGGACATTTTATATAATGTCACACCACTTGGGTTGGACATGCTATTTAAGATGATCTTAACTATACTCTTGAGAACAAAAGGACTCTAGCAATCTGATAAAAAAGACTGACTAAGGATACATTGAATTCAATTTCTTTTTGTTCTTTCTTGTAACAATTTCTTATAAGGATTTCATTTCATTTTGCTAGTTGTTGTAAGAGAATTACTAAGAAATGTATAAAAAGGAAAATTTTTCAGGTATATTTTCTTTTTATGTATTTCAACTTTGTCGAAATGTGTATATTTCAATATTTTATTGCATCGAATGAATTTAAGCGATTATTTGTAGAATGCTGTTGAGGGATGGGCCTCAGGACAAATTATGCAGCATTGTTCATTCAGACCACAAATACTTACAGACGGTCACCTATGTGCTAGGCACTGTGGTAGCTGTTGGAGATGCAGTGATAAGCTAAACCAGGCATGGTTTCTGTTCTCAGGAAGCTTGTAACCTAGAGATAATAACTCGTGTTAAACAAATAATCACACAAGTAACTAGTCGTTACAAACTACAATGAATTCTTGAAAAGAAAATAGTGGGTCACACAGTGGGAGACCAGTCCTGGTCAACGGGGTATTCTCTGAGGAAGTGATTTTCCAAGTTAAGACCTGAAGGACAAGTAGTAGTCAGCCAGGTGATGAGGGAATGGAAGAGCACTCTGGGTAGGGGAAGCTTCAAGTGCAAAGGCCCTGAGGTAGGCAGGAGGATGACCCTGTTTGTGATGTTCCTGGACGGCTAGAGTGGCCTGAGCACACGGTAGCAAAAGGTTCAAAACAAAGCTGGAGTTGCAGCTGGAGGCTAGATCAAGCAGATAATGTTAAGAATTTTGATCTGTACCCTAAGAGCAACAGGAAGCCACTGAAAGCTGGAGAATGGTAGAATTAGATTTACGTATAAAGATCATTTGAAGTCAGTGAGCTTTCATTCAGCATTTAACAAATGCTGTGATAAATGTTCTAGGGCTCCTGAAGTCATATTAGACCCGATTTCTGCTCTCAAGTGTGGTGTGCTCTCTGGTGTGCTCTCTGGTGTGCTCTCTGGTGTGTCAGTGTGGGAAGAAATAGAGTGTGGGTCAAAGCACAGAGGCAGGAATGAGACAGTCTCGGGGAGATGATATCTAAAACATCTTTGTTTTACTCGGTCATAACCGATGGGCATTGATGTATGGATTGGGGCTCTGCTGTTTTTTTTAAAATGTTCAGGGAAGTGTCATCTGATGAAAGGAGTCATAATCAATAATTCGTCCACTGAAACCCTCTGTCTGTTCACAGATCAGGCACCACACAAACAACTATGCATCCAGCTCCACCTCTTTACCCCACCAGTGCTCCTCAACCTTGATGTGGAGTGACAACTTGGAAAGGTGAGATGTAGAAGCGGTCTGGATCTACAGCTTAGCCTTCCCCCATCTCTCTGTTCTGATCCGAGTTCATGTTACAAAGGCAGAATACCTCTAAGAATTAAAATGCAAGCTAAGCACACACATCTGATTAAGGAGGACTAGATTCCCCAGAGGAGCTACTGTTGTTTTTTACAACTTCACTTACATTTCCTCCAATTAAGCTTTCTGAGACTGGCTCCAGGCTGCTCTTGGAACTGACCAACTCTCATGTAGTGAAAGAGCCTGCACATCACTTTTCATAGTAAGAACAGTCTCCAGGAGTATTTCTTAAATTTTTTAAAAATTGAAGTATAGGTGATTTACAATGTCATGTTATTTTCAGGTCTACAGCACAGAAATTCAGTTATACATACATATAATATATATATATATATAAAAATATATATATATAATATATATATATATATATATATTATTTTTCAAATTCTTTTCCCTTATAGGTTATTACAAAATACTGAGTATAGTTCCCTGTGCTATACAGTAGGTCCTTATTGGTTACCTATTTTGTACGTAGTATTGTGTACATGTTAATCCCATCCTTCCAGGAGTATTTTAAAGCTAAGTGACCCCTGTTTTGCTTAGGCACCAGAACTCAGCATGTTCACCATGTGTTTAGCACACTCTTACTTGCTCTTTCGATTATATCTGTTTTGTATAAAACGTATATTTCAATGAATGCACATTGCAGAAAGCAGAACATAATGCCAAATGTGATGCACGTTTGGCAGACTAAATTTCGAGCATTAATTTCCTCCCTCAAACATTTCCTTTCAATATTTTTGTTACTGACTGTAGGGTTAACTGAATGAATAGTCTTCTGTGTATCATTGCATTGTGTGATCTTTTTTGTTTTAATGAGAGCATGTAAAAAGTTTTAATTTATTTTCAAAGATAGCACATGTCTTTTCAAATAAGTTGAACCCTTCATTTTTAATGGAAAGTCAGCATGTTCGTTTTATTTCATTCCCTGGGTGCAGCTGGGTACAATAGCTCCTCTACTCAATATAAGTTGTTATAACGGATGTGGACATTCAAGCAGCTCAATTTCTTTGACCATTTGTTCTCCCATAGTGGCAGTAACTGAGAGATAATCACTTCTGTTCTTCAGGGCAAGATCTAAATGTGTTTTTCAATAAATACTGTGCAACAATGCCCAAAGGATAAGAATAAGCTGGTTGCTTCTGGAACATACCTCAAAAATCACAAGGCCAATAAAGTTTTTACTCAACTCACTTTTACGATCTTATATCCTTCCCCTGGATATCTGCCTGTAATATACATATTACAGGCACTGTTTTGCTATGAACACAGATCCCTTGGAAAACAAAAGAAGGGAAAAGAAAGGAGATACCCAGCTCCCATCTCATTATTGGTAGGTTCATGCTAATTCCACCTTTAATTTTTTAAAGTAAATCTTATCGTACTTCCTCTCATTATATAAATAAGCCAGGCTCTCTATAGGAACTTTGGAAAATAAAGAAAATTAGAAAGAAAGGCAACTTACTAAACTTTACTTCCACTACTCAAGAAAAACCCACCATCATTTTAGTGTATTTCTCTCTTCATTTTCCCCTACACTTTCCTTGATTTAGTTTTACATACTTATGATAATATATACTCATTATTGTGTCTTGTTTTTTTACTTCATTTAACATAAAATAAGCATTCCTCAGATTATTTACAAATTATTTTTAAACTAACTTTAATATTTATGTAATAGCCTATTAAAAGAATATACTATAGTTTACTTAATCATTATGTATGTTCAAATTTGGCACCATGACAAATAGAGTTGTATCTATTACCCAAAGACTGAAATGCAGAATTAAAAAAAAATTTGTGATTGTTTTTACCAAAAGTATACTTTAAGGAATAAATAATATATAAATATTTAATATTCTTGAAAGATGCCTATAGTCTGTCTGCTTTCAAAAAGAATTACTAGAGATTTAAAATTTCTTCAGCAATGTGTGAGAGTTTCTACTTTGCTTTTATTCTAACCAGCACTGTATGTTATCTTAAAACACACAAACAATACTTTGTTGGTTTGATAGGAGAAAAATTGTATTTCATGGCTCTTTTAATCAGTACTCTTCTTGATGTTTTTAGAGTGTGGTTATATACTGATTAGGGCTTGTTTTCAAGGCAAGATTATTTGACCATTCAATGTTTATACAATTGATATAGTTTTATAATTTGATTATTCTTCTGGATTACAATCTTGGAAACCAGAAAAATTGCTCAGAATGAAAGCATACACTTAGTGTAATTAAATGAGCCGGAGGCTTACATGATCCCAAATCCAGAATTATTTAAATTGCTTTTATTTACAAAACACAGATGTAATTACTTCAAACAAGAATGTTTTGATGTCTAGGACATTATATTTCACACTTACATCTTAGTCCTCACACCATACAAAAACAAAAGTATTCCTATCCATGCTTACTATATCTTTTTCTCTTTATTCTAACAGATAATGAAAGAACGGAGTTGGATTTTTTATTGCAATTCCTGCTTCCCTGAGTTTGTGTATTTCTTCCTACTTGAGAAGGAGAATTTTATATTTTGATTTGGATTTTTTCTTCTTTTTCATCTTTTAAAAAATTTTAATGTTTTTTTCTTGTCAGTAATATCCACTGAGACCAAGTTTATTACTGTAATATGTGTCTTTGAGTATTAAAAATTGGTTTCTGGGACTGGATTTTGGGTATATATTTAAGAAGCTGGGCACAATTGCACAGGTGGTGACTGATGAAAAAATGAGAAAAAGAAAACCCCATCCTTCATGAGTTTTACCCCAACTTCAAACCCTTATGTGAATCTCAACTGATGTGGATATCTTTACATTTTATGGTAGTTTTGATTTTACAATATGAGTTTGTAAAATCAGTAAAAGATTTTGTCAGTGAAAAGTCAACTTACTGAGAGCAAGAATTCAATTAATAAGACATAAACTTCACGAGATAGAAAAAGATGCCAAATGAAGGCAGGAGGGTACCATGACCAAAGATATTTATGCAAAATGTGTGATTAATGTTTTGGATATGTGTTCTTCTGGGCTAAGCTGGGAACTAAAAGTCCTTAAGTCTGTATTCTGGTTATATGTCATTTAGTAATTCAGGAATCAGCATAATTGTTATTTCTCTGTCTTTGAAGACTGAAAGGTGTGATGCAACGAAGAGCTGTCTTGAAATGTCATAGAAAATAATAATGAAACTAAGGGGTGAACTGTTGAGTTGGAGCATTAAAAAATCCAGGTGCAGCCTCTGATCCACCACTATCAATTCAGCATTTCTTACAATTTCTTCTTGGGTGGCATACAAAAGACAAAATTAATAAATGACATAGTTATCAACTATCAAGTTTTGTTACTTTTTTTTTTTTCGGTACGCAGGCCTCTCCCGCTGCGGAGCACAGGCTCCGGACGCGCAGGCTCAGCAGCCATGGCTCACGGGCCCAGCCGCTCCGCGGCATGTGGGATCTTCCCAGACCGGGGCACGAACCCGTGTTCCCTGCATCGGCAGGCGGACTCTCAACCACTGAGCCACCAGGGAAGCCCAAGTTACGTTACTTTTTTATGAAATAAAAGGGTCTAGTTTGTCTGAAATAAGAAATTCTGTGAACTTTAAAAAAATACTTTGAGTCATCTACTATCTCTCAGCTAATGTACACTTACCTGCTCATAAATTCAACCAACATTTCTTTCTCTTGTCTTTCTTTCCCACTCCTTTCCTCCTTCTTTTCCCTCACCCCATTCACTTAATTCAACACATATTTATTGAGTGTCCCTTCTTTAGGCACCTAAGGGCCATGCTGTCACCTACGAGGATATCTTAGAAAGAGATGATAATATGGTATCAGTAGTTTTGCAATAGGAGCCTATACTGTGACTCTATTGTCAGTTCTGTCAATGAGATGAAACCAAAATAGTTGAATCATTCCTTCTGGCTAGTTGAACCAGTGTGAATTAGCTTCAAACTACAATTATTTTCATTAAATATGTATTGAAATTCAAGCACCATGTAACTGGCACGAAACTGATGCTGTACACAATCCCTTTATTCAGGTTTAAATTCAACATACTTTATTGAGCAAGTAGAATTTACAGACCATCAGTAGGAATATCCATACTCCTGTTACCTATCTGTCCATCATCTAGCTATGTGGTTGTCTAGCTGTCATCTATTTACTATTTTATTTTTACAAAAGAGGGTAAGGTTTACAGAGGGCTTGCCCAATGTCACTTAGCTAACATAAGTAGGAATTCAGATCCAAGTTTAAGTTTTTTGATTCCAGGTTTACTGTTCTCCCTACAGCACAGTGGGATGTGAGACTTATTACAATGATATTCCATTTATAAGACAATGTGATCTAGTAATAAAAGCATGGGTTTTGGAATCAAACTTGGATTTAAATCTGGCTGTGCCACTCATTAACTCTGTGAACTTGAGAAAGTTAATTAATTTCATTGAGTCTCAATGAATTAAACTGTAAACTAAAGACAATAATACTTACCTGTGGGGTTATTGTGAAAAGGTACGTAAAGTGAGTGTAACACAATAGGTACTCAATAAGTAACTCAGTAATTAACTGTGATTAATTCTTTATCTAGACTTACCTCCAACTGTATAATATGAGTTCTCACTTTCAACTATAAACTGGCTTCCTGACTGTAGTTTGAAATGTCATGGACAGAATCAACGTTATGTAACAACAGATCCCTGGATGCTATTCTTCTTGATTCTAACATCTCATGGTTATTTTTGCCCACACAAAACCTACTCATCTCCCACATGTTCGAATCTCACCTTGTCCTTAGGCCTTGGACAATTTAAGTACAGAAGCCCCTCCTTATCTGTGATTTCAGTTACCAGTGGTCAAGCGCAACCCGAAAATATTAAGTGGAAAATTCCAGAAAAAAACAATTCATAAGTGTTAAATTGCATGTCATTCTGAGTAGGCGTGATGAAATCTCCTAGGGTTCCGTTCTGTCTTACCTGGGATGTGAATCATTACTTTGCCCCCTGTATCCCACTCATTAGTCACATGGTAGCCCACTCAGTTATCAGATCCACTGTTGAGGTTTTGCAGTGCCTGGGTTCAAGCACTTAATATGCTTTTTACTTAATAATGGCCCCAGGGAATTCCCTGGTGCTCCAGTGGTTAGGACTCCGCGCTTTCTGCCACCAGCCTGGGGTTCAATCCCTGGTCAGGTATCTAAGATCCCCCAAGCTGTGAGGTGTGGCCAAAAATAATAATAACAATAATAATAATAGCCCCAAAGCCCAAGAGTAGTGATGCTTAGTCATTCGGATATGCCAAAGAGAAATTGTAAAGTGCTTCTTTAAGTGTAAGATGTTTCCTTTAAGTGAAAGTTCTCAATTTAATAAGGAAAGAAAAAAAAATATGCTGAGGTTGCTAAAATCTACATAAGAAGAACTCTTCTATTCTTGAAATTGTGAAGAAGGAAAAAAAGCTAGTACAATAACGATTGGTTATTATCGTTAATCTCTTACTGTACCTAATTTATAAATTAAACTTTAAAAGAGGTACTTAGGTATAGGAAAAAACATACTATATATAGGATGCAGTACTATCTGTGGTTTCAGTCATCCACTAGGGTCTTGGAATGTATTCCCTGAAAATAAGGGAGGACTACTATGTTTTTGTTATCTGCTTACTTCTCTCCCCAGCTCTGAAGTTATATAGTGCTCATTTCGATAATTACTGTATTATTCCTTAAATATTTTCATTATGCCTGTCTTTTTTCCCTTGACAAAATTCTATTTCATGGTTGACAGACACATTTCTTATATTTTCTTCATGGGTCTCATAGCTCTAGTACAACAGTATTTGACACCACAAAAAATGGGCTGTATAGACCTGGTTCCTGACTACATATAGACCTATGACTTTTGCATTGGAAGAAATAAACTCCTGCCTACTTCTAACAACATTCTATTGCAGAGCCAGTGATTTCATTCAGCACCACTGCAACCCAGTGTGAAACAAAATTAAAAAAAGCAAAAAAAAATCCAGCTATGCTGTTCCCAAACGAGGTTGGGACAGGGTAATGTGAAGAGGCATGCCAAGCCATGCTGAGATCTCAGAGCCAGGGCAAGGAAAGGAAACAGGGAATATTAGAGTTAGAAGACTGAGCTTCCATCAGAAGTTATATTTATCCAAATTCTCCCAAGGAAGGAGGAGTTAAAGTCATTATCTTTTGTATGTAAATGTGTATACGTATCTTATAAGGGGACCTTGGTCCACGAAATATATGAAAATTCAGACAGTGTTGAATTGGTCTACATTTTTAGTGTCTACAAGAACGACTTTTAAAAGTTAAATAAATAATGAAAACTAGGTTATAAGGAAACCATATAAGCTACTTAAGAGAACAAAATTTTTTTTCAACATCTTCAGTAGTTGGAAGCACATTTAAAAGAAGTCTATTGTTAAGATAATTGTAATTATTCAGACACCTTAAGGATCTGAATAAAATATACCTTGCTTGATATGCTTTTAATTAATTACTATGAATACTTAAATGTTTAACAGCTGCCTTAAAAAATATTTGTACTTATGTGTTTCATTAATCCAGGCTTTTACTAAATATTTTAATTCAAAATATGCCTAGGCTTACCCCATGGATTAAAATGTTTCTCTCTTTATTCATGTTCTAAGACTTTATTTTATTGTCATTATCTGAAATGCTTTTTTATATAAAAATAATTTGTACAATATGCATTTTTAAGAGCTTTTGTAGTTTTTTTTTTTTTTTTTTTAATACTCAACCATATTGTAAGCCCCTTGTGAGCAGGACCTCTGCTTTTGTACCTACAGAGCCTAGCACTGTGGTAAGCACAGAGAAATTGCTCAATAAAAATTTGATGGCAAGTCTAAGTGGCCAGACTGCAATCTGAGTGATGCTTAAGACACTAGGTATGCACAATATGGGGAAAGGTAGCATTTAGTTGATAGTTGATTCTTTATTTACTTTTCCTCTTTGATGTGCTGTTTTGGTCAGTCTTTAAATCTGAGTGGTGCAGAGAGTCTTCTTTAGACTTCTTGAAGAAAACAACTGCAAATATTTGTTGAATATGGGGTGATTGCTGTTAGAAAAAAAATAAGTGAGATAGAAACTACATATAAAACTAACTTGTCTTTTGGTTAGCTAAGTTATTTCTTACATTGGTATATGAGCTGAATTTTACTACACTTAGAAGTAAATGAAGGTATTGCTGAAGATATATAGGCTGTGGAATAAAATGAACATAATTTGCACATATGAGGGCAGTAGAAAATTTTCATTTTATTACTTTTTTGAGCAAAGTATAGTGTTTTCCTTTTCGAAATAAGTATACCAGAGCCATAGTAAATGAATAAGAGTCATTAGCTGATTTCTTAAAGAAAGTTAGTGGTTGCTGATCATGTTTTTTTATCAGTGTATTTAACTTATAATTGAAATATTAAATCTTTTTAAATGCTTTGGAAATAGACAAGAAGTACTTATTCAGAATTACTTAGAGAAAATAATAAAGAATAAAATTGCAGGTATACATAGAAAACATGAGAACTTAAGTAATAAGCACTAAAATACTATGGCACAGGAAGGGAAGAAGAGATTATACACTAAAAAACCACAATGCCATGTAAAATACAGGGTTAAACCAAACAGAGACTACCAATAGAAATTCAGGATTAAAACAAAGGGATGTAAATTTGTTATAAAACTAGACAAAGTATGATTTAGTAATAAGTGCTCCATAACTACTTGCTGATTGTTGTGGTGGTGGGAGAGGCTCCTGCTTCTTCTGGTAAAGAAATAGATGTTCGGGCCTCGTCCCTGAACGGGCTGGATGGGCGAGTTGGGCGCAATGGCTCGATCCTGGGTGGCGGCGGCGGCGGCTGGAGGCGGTGGCGCGTCCTCCTCCTTGCCGCGGCGCCGGCGGTGATCCGAGCGAGTGGCCGCGGCCCCCGATGAGACTGCTCGCGGGCTGGCTGTGTCTGAGCCTGGCGTCCGTGTGGCTGGCGCAGAGGATGTGGACCCTGCGGAGCCCGCTCACTCGCTCCCTGTACGTGAACATGACGAGCGGCCCCGGCGGGCCGGCGGCGGCCGCCGCGAGCGGCGGGAAGGAGAACCACCAGTAGTATGCGTGCAACAGAGAGAAATTATGTGAATCACTCCAGGCTGTCTTTGTTCAGAGTTACCTTGATCAAGCAACACAGATCTTCATAAACAACAGCACTGAGAAACCGGGCTGGCCATTTATCCAATTATATCACTCTTTTGTGTCATCTGTTTTTAGCCTGTTTATGTCTAGAACATCTATCAATGGGTTGCTAGGAAGAGGCTCAATGTTTGTCTTTTCACCAGATCAGTTTCAGAGACTGCTTAAAATTAATCCAGACTGGAAAACGCATAGACTTCTTGATTGAGGTGCTGGAGATGGAGAAGTCACAAAAATAATGAGCCCTCATTTTGAAGAAATTTACGCCACTGAGCTGTCTGAAACTATGATATGGCAGCTTCAGAAGAAGAAATACAGAGTACTTGGTATAAATGAATGGCAGAATACAGGGTTCCAGTATAATGTCATCAGCTGCTTGAATTTGCTGGACCGCTGTGATCAGCCCCTGACTTTGCTAAAAGATATCAGAAGTGTCTTGGAGCCAACTAGAGGCAGGGTCATCCTTGCTCTGGTCTTACCTTTTCGTCCCTATGTGGAAAATGGTGGCAAGTGAGATAAACCATCAGAAATTTTGGAAATCAAGGGACAGAACTGAGAAGAACAAGTGAATAGTCTGCCTGAAGTTTTCAGAAAAGCTGGTTTTGTTATCAAAGCTTTCACTAGACTGCCATACCTGTGTGAAGGTGACATGTATAATGACTACTATGTTCTGGATGATGCTGTCTTTGTTCTCAAACCAGTATAAACATGTGGAGGTTGAAGTCTTCAGAGTCCACCCCAAGAATGTATGCTCCGGAAGAGGGTCTGTGTTCTCAATTATGTGAAGGGAGGACCTTTGGGGACTGCCATTCTAAATATCATGTAGGAATTTTAAAAGCCAAAATACTAATTATTTCTTTGTAGTGTGTAAAAGGAATGTTTTTAAAAATCAAAAACCCAACTCTTTGAGGATTTTTATAAACTCTTTACTCGGTAATGCAGGTCACACTCCGATTATGGAAGATATTTTTTGTACTTAATTGCAGTAGGGACTCATTCCCAGGCAAAGCAATAGTCATGACTTCACATGAAATCAATAAATATGGATTGTTTTTAATAAAATGAAGACTGGCAATAAAGCTGTCCATCCAGTTGCAAATATTGGTTATAGGATATAGCCACTGATACTCTTTCATGTTTAGAATTTCTATCATTATTCAAGAAAATGTTTTTAATCATGCTAATAAACTTTTTTGGAGATAAAAAAAAAGAAATAGATGTTCAAGCAAAATTAAGTAAATGTCATACTAAGAGAATTTGGAGGGAATAGGGAAAACAGTAATATTTCTAAATATGACTTCTATTAATCCTACCAGTATTTCTCAATTCTCTACATTATCACTGCCATGTTTTAAATCTATGCCTCCATCATTTCCCATCTGAATTATCCCAGTAACCCATGTCCTGATTCTGGTCTTGGGCCCTTTAATCATCCTCCATATCTGCTGTCAGAGTAATATTTTGTTAATAAAATGAAAATCTGTTTATGCTATTTTCCTTCACAACATCTTTAATCTTTTCCTATAACCTTAGGGATAAAGTTAAAACAACCTAACTTAGTCTATGGGGCTTTCTACAATCTAGTCTCTGCTGAGCCTCTGGTCTCCTCTTCCACATCCACCTTGTTTTCCAGCAATGCCAAACTGCTGTCCAACCCTTTTGTACTTTCCTCATAATGTACCTTCTCGGCTGGATACTCCCTTCTCCTCTTCTGTACATGATTAATCCTAACTCATCTTCCATGAGTTTCAACTCAAGTACCACTTCTATCAGGAAACCTTCTTCTTGATAAAACGTCCATCTGTGTTGTAATTTGTTGGTGTATTTGCCCATCTTCTCTGCTAGCCAAGGCAGGGATATGTTTTTCATCCCTGAGTCTGGTGTATGGCATAGAACTGGTATTCAATAAGTCCTTGCTGGTGAAAAAAAAGAACAGAAAGAAGATGTGAAACAATCAGCAATGAGACTTTGAGCAAAAGCAAAAGTTCAAGATAAATCAAAGTCCAAACTGTCTTTATGTTACTTAAAGCAGGTAATTAGCCACACTTTCTGAATAACCATCCAATTGTTGACTTTCCAGTCACAGAACTAGGTTTGTATTTACACTTGAAGTTGGCAGAGATTCTGTGGAAGTAACTGACAAAACTGAGAGAGTGCCACAACCTTATCTCACTCGACTGCAGTTTAGATGCAATCTCAGAAACTCAAGAAAAAAATAACAAATTGAAATATTGCTCTCCAACTTGATCCTGAATTTCTTCAAAGGCAGAATACTGTAGTCTTGCAGAGACAGCTCAGGCTTTGAAGTTGTATAGTTGGCCTTGAATCCTGACTGACACTAGCTAGTCATGTGACCTTGAAGATTCTATATTTAATCTCATTTAGCCCCAGTTTCTTTGTTTGTAAAAGAGTAGCAAACACATTTTAGGGTTGCTGAAAAGATTAGATATGATATGTTTGAGGCCACTATTCTTAAGATCACTTTAAATCCCCAGAGGTAAAAGATGGTCCAAAGAAAGCCATTTACAGGATGCCTCACTTTTGAGTAAGTGGCTGCAATTTGGATTTGAGGAATTATATGTGTACCAAAGCAGCACATAGGCATAGTTGGGCCCCAATCAATTTTACTACAAGCTCTTTGCAAATCCCCAACCACCCTTTAATCAGTTAACTTGAATTACCATCAACCAGCTGCCGAGCCAGTGAGATTTCCTCTGCAGGTGACAGCAAGGATATTCCTGCCAAAAAAAAGAGAAAGTGGTTTTGAAATAAAACTCCTAGAGTATAACTCACACTAAGTACTTGTGAAGTTAAAGAGGAAACAACCTGAGGCTAGAGACCCCATTAATATTGGAAGCAAGGCATGGTTATGGGATAATAAGGAGCAAAAGAGAAGTATTAGAGTCGCCAGCAAAAGCTACATCACCTGGGCCTATTTCAGTGTGGGCTCTGGACTACATCACAGTACCAGGGCCAGTTGGTATTAAGAAAGACTTCTCCCAGGGCATCTGTCCGTGAAGAGAAGTGCAGTTCTATGGTTGGCCTATAGGCAGTATCAACAGATTAGGCTTAACAGAACTCAGTGATTGTGCTATTCTTAACTTCTTGTACAACTATTGCCATATTGCAAAACCCACCCGTTGGTACCATGTGGGAAAATGACAGATGCGAAAAGGGAATTCATGAAGACTTGGTGCAGTGTTTCTCAAACTTGCCTAATCATACTAATCACTCAAAGTTTATTAAAATAGAAAATATTGGTCCCTTCCCTGGAGGTTATGAGTCAGAAAGTTTGGCATGGGACCTAGGATTTTGTATTTTTAAAACAAGCTTCTCCTAGGTGATTCTTCTCAACAAGCAGATGCGACAACATTGATGTAGTCCAGTGGTTCTCAAAGTACATTGCTAGACCAGTGCATTAGCATCACCTGGGAATTTATGAGAAATGCAAATTATTTGGCTGCATCTGACCTACTGAATCAGAAACCCCAGGGCTGGAACCCAGCAATCTGTGTTTTAGAAGCCCTCCGAGTGATTCTCACATACACTAAAATTTGAGAACTCCATATGTCAAATGTGGTCCAGAGAGCTGGAAGTTGGGAGTGTAGCTGCAGTTTAGGAAACTCACTTGATCCAGATTCTCCTAGGACTAGGAAAGTTATGACTTCAATCCAGGTGCTGACTGCTGCTTTTCCCTTGACATCAGTCCTCCTTTTCTATTTTCTAAAGAGTAGCTTGATTTTGTGGACTCCTTGGTTTTCCAAATGATCAGGGTAGTGCTCCTCTCTCTTTCCTGATTACAAATATACTTTGTTATTTATTTTCCTACTTGAAATCCTCCTGTTGCTTAGCTCCCCCCTTAAAGACACTGGCTGAATGCCCAGTTGGCTCTAACTATTTATGACTGAGGCTCACACTTCTATCAAAATGCTTTTCAGTGTTAGTATGTACCCAGCCAGGGGCTACGATATTTTTTTGGAGGAGGGTGTAAGCAGATAAAATACTGTCTTCTTCTCTCTTCTAAGTTTCATCTTTTTTCACCTTATGGAAGGCCAAGGCAATGCTGAAAGACAATGTCCTTTTTTCAAACATGTCCATCATTTTGAAGGCTAACTGAGAACACCACTAATGTGCAAAATATTCTCATTTAATGTGTAGGAACAGAGATAAAAAGAGAATCACTAATCAGTCAAGGAAACTATTTGCTGCCGCAGCAGTGAAAAATGTGTATTAGTTTGCTATGGTTGCCATAACAAAGTACCACAGACTGGAAGGCTTAAACAACAGGATTTATTTCTCACAGTTCTGGAGGCTCATAGCCCAAGATCAAGGAGTTGGCAGTGTTGGTTCCCTCCATGGACTGTGAGGGAGATTCTGTTCCATGTTACTCTCCTAGTTTCTGGTGGTTTGCTGGCAATCTTTGAATCTCTTGGCTTGTAGACATATCGCCCCACATAGCATTCTCCTTGTGTGTGTGTCTCATGTCCAAATTTCCCTTTTTTATAAGAACACCAGTCATATTGGATTAGGGGCCAGTTCTACTCTAGCAGGACCTCATCTTAACTAATTGCATCTGCAATGACCCCATTTTCAAATAAGGTCACATTGTGAGGTGCTGGGGGTTAGGACTTCAACATATGGATTTGATTGGGGCAGGGGAACAATTCAACCATAACAGAATGGTTGGTTGATTCAGGGAGGAAGCCAAATCTAAACTCCAAGATCACAAGACCTAAATCATGATGCTTTGGGGATTTAATGGGTTAGGAATAAATATCTCAATGACACATGCCAGCCCTGGATCCAATTAGGAAAGACAATTCAAACGTGATCATATTTCTGACACTGAAATATCTGGAAGTTTTTCCAGATATAAATTAAAAAAACCAGTAAAAAGCTCATAAAACAAGTGGTGGGAAAGATATTTGTGTTTGTACCAGGTTTTAAATGAACAAATTAGATGAAAGTCAAATTGCTCTATTTATTTTGGGAAGAGTGGGAGCTTGTAAGAATTCCTGCACTTATGTTATCAACTCAGATTGATTCCACTGCTTAGAATAGTCACATTTTTACTCTGGTAAGTTCCAAATCAGAGCAATATACTTATCTAGAGGTTGAAGTTTGAAGGGAAACCAAATGCTACTCATTTAAAAGAGGATAATTAAGGATTTACAAAGTCATTTGAACAAGTGGGCATTCAAACAGGTATATGATATTATTACTGAGCCCAGAGGGTAATGGTGGTCCAGCTACTGCCTTCTTGAGTCAGCTTGCTTATTTGGAGATTTTTATTTATGATTTCATGCCTGTGCAGAGATAAACCTTCAAAAGAGCATCACAAGCAGTGGTACCTCTGTTTTATCTGCTAATTGAAGTCTCATCTTGGGTAGACGGTCAAGTGCCTGTCCTAGTCTCTTTGATGTGTAGGTCTGACTGTTGACACCAGGTCATGTGGGTGCTCTGGAGGTGTCTAAAAGCTATTCATGATCACACAGAACATTGTTCAGTGTTAATCTAATCCTGATTTACAGGTTGTTCCAGTAAAATTCCATTGGCTGTACTTTTTCATTTCATCGCTGTATTTATGTACGCCCCAAATAGTCTAAAAAAAGAAAAATAGTGATTGAAAAGATGTGGACTTATGTTTCTGGGAAGTGATGCAATAGTTTTTGGAAAAATAATGAAACTTTCAGCATATTTCTAAAGTTCTTTTTTGTATCAACACTTCTTGCTGTGTTTTCACAGTCACAGTGGAAGATTCTGCCAACACCCAACTGTGTTACTAATCTAGTACACAGCTGAACAAATCATTTTCTTGAAATGGTTCCCCAGTAAAACCTAATTGTAAATGCCTGTGATTACCTAGGGTATCTGTCTATATACCAATGATTGTTGGAAATAGAGGGAACACATTGATATGATCCATTTGACAACACTCACCACGTACTTAACTATTTCACATTTCACATTTCAGACTCTGAAACTGTATGAGAAACTAAGCCTTCTTTATGGTGGCAATAACTGCCCAAACCCATAGAGGTTCTCCTATTAGGTGAAGATGGAAATAGCTACCTGAGGTGGCATAAACAGCAAAATTTCAGCTAAGACCAGTCCTAGACTGGGTACTGGGAAATTCCTCTGTCTCATAGGTTTACGTTAGGTATCTGGTCAGTTGTCTGAAAGACAAATGTATAATTGTGTATAGTGATGAGATTAGCAGCCCTAAAATATATTTCTGAGAAAATTTAATCCATTAATAAATGACAAAATCAAACAGGGCTAAAAGTCTTTCAAGAAGGAGGTTCTGCTTTTGGAACAAATGACCAGTTTCTAGTGATATTGTCAGAAATGTTATAAAGAGGTTATATATCTCTTATGTCTCTCCTGGGGAAAGAGGCCAAGGGCAGAATAACTCCAGGGTCTTCCAATCTCTGCTGATAGAAAAATATCAGGTCATTCAGAGAAGGAAAAGTATCTCTACCCTATTTTTGAATTGTTTTTCTTAATAGGGATTTTTCTTTCATTCCCTCCCTCTCTCCCTCCCTTCCTCTTTCCTTCCTATATTTATTAAGTTAATAAAATCTTGACTGTGTGTTACTTCGGAATAGGAATCAGAGAACAATGTGAATCTATATGATGCAAAGGGAAAAGAGAAGTAACATTTTCTAAAATATACAAAATGCTTTCTCTTCACTATTTCATACAATACTCACTACTGTCCTATGAGAATGTTAATGTAAACTTCCATTTTAAAGATGAAAAACTTGAGGCCCATCTCTAAATTAGGATTTAATTACCTTGCTTTCCCAACATATTAGATGATCAAACCAGTGTTCAAACCCAGGCTTGCCTGGCTACAAATCTTGTATTTTCATTGTATCTTTCAAGATGTTTCCAGTGTTTAAAATTGATTGGGAAGAGATAGAATATTAGAAATTATATTAGCCACAAGAAAATAATTATAGTTTCTTTTATTAATATAAATTTATTGATTTTATTTATTTATTTTTGGCTGCATTGGGTCTTTGTTGCTGTACACAGGCTTTCTCTAGTTGGGGTGAGCGGGGGCTACTCTTCATTGTGGTGTGCGGGCTTCTCACTGCATTGGCTTCCTTGTTGCAGAGCACGGGCTCTAGAGTGCAGGCTCAGTAGTTGTGGCACACAGGCTTAGTTGCTCCACTGCATGTGGGATCTTCCCTGACCAGGGACTGAACCCATATCCCTTGCATTGGCAGATGATTTTTAACCCCTGCACCAGCAGGGAAGTCCCTATAGTTTCTTAAAGAAATGACAGGACTTAAAAATTTTGCATCCTTCCTCATTTCCTTCTCTTTTCATTAATGTAGGAAGAGATGAAAATTCTCTGAAACTATGGGTATTATTCTCAGCCAGAACAAATTGCTATACAGGATACCTCACTTTAATTTTATTTTCAAGAGCATATTTATAGTTTTTTTTAACCCTGATGTATCTTCTTTCAGTTACTTTCTAAATGTAGAAAGCATAATTTCACATTCCCAAATATATGACTAAAAAGAAAGATCTTCATTTTATAATAGCATGTGCTCTTAAAGTCAAGAGACATTATCAAATTTGCTCCTCCAGGGACAGAAAAAAAAACTGTGATAGTAAAAAGGAGAAAGTGTGTTAGAATTGAAATCAGAGGTACTGGTTTTGGATATATACTCCTCTGCTTCCCATCTATGTGAATTTGGTAAATGATTGAAAAGCTTTAAGCTTTAGTTCTATCATCTGCAATGAGGCTTAATGTGGAGATAGTGTGTAAAGTCACTGTGAATTTTCAAGTCATGCAAATACACAGTACTAGTCCTGCCAGTCCCACTCCTGAGACCATGGAAGACACTGCCAAACTATCATGGTACTTTTTCCAGCAGGTTCTAGACAGACTTATAAATGGAAGCCTTATCAAAGTCTTCTCTAAAGACTACCCAGGAGACCTACCTGGCTTAGTGGATCTAACAGTTTGGGGAATCCTCTTTGCCATCCTGGGTTTGGGTGAAAGGTAGTACCCCACTGCTTTTCACCTGAATACCATGAGAAGAATACTGTGTTGGAGCTTTAGTTTATTAACTCAAGTTATTTCCTGTTAAAATGCAGCTATTTTAATGAATGATTTAATGAGTGATACATGCCTTCCTGGGAGCAGTGTGTAACAGCAGAGTTAGAAGAGGGCAAAGAAAGCATCAGGGTACACAAAGGGAGAGAAAGGCATGCTCATGACTAGGAGGAAACTTGCAGGGGGAGAAGAAAGGGGAAGCGAGGGGATAAATGGCAATTTTCCCCCCATTTCTGCAGTCTCTTCAGATTCAGTCCTGCCTACATGGATATATCCTTCTAGACCGTTAGTCTATTTACCATTACTCCTCCCAAAAATAGCTATTTTCATTGAACATCATCTATGGTTTGGCAACCTGCTAGGCACTTGACATACTAAGTTGTCATAGCATAACTATGCTATTATCTCTTTTTTACAGCTGAGAAAAAGAAGTCTCAAAGAGCAAGTAAGGTACAGAAACTGGATTAAAACCAGGTCCATTTCAATCCAAACCTCCTCATTTTCTGCCAACTGAACTGTCTGTCATGCTTCTCTAATTTGGAAATTTGTATTTTCCTTCATGTCAAGAATGTGAGGAAACCTATAGCAGTCAAAGAGATGAGATTATGTAGCAGCAGCAACAACAACAATACACCTCTAAATCTTAGTGTCTTAAAACAGCAAAGTTCTTTTGCCCTCATACAATATGTCTGTTGAGGGTTAGTTGGGGAGACTCTCTGCAGGTCATCCTCATCAGGGACTCGGTCTAACAAAGGCTCTGAACATCACTAGACCCTGCAGTGAGGGAGGGGAGAACTGTATAGCAGCTCCTAACTACTTCCAGAGCAAGGACTACGTCATGCCAACCCAAGAGGATGAGGAAGTACAAGCCTATCATGCACAGAGAAAAAGAAGAAATGGAAGTACTGGTGAGCAGAATCTCAACAGTGAAGACAGAATAATAATAAAAAACAAAACTGCAGAAGTACTGAGTTTATGAGAGCAAGGTCTTTCCAGCTTAGCTTTTGAAACCAAACCTGCTTATTTCAAACCTTATTCACGTGTTGATTTACTTGGCGACGTGAGAGATTATCAGCAACCAGTCATTTTAAATATGGGCAGAGACAGGCCTATTTTTAGCAAAGCTGAAAAAACAGTTTGGTCACTCAAATTACCCAATTAAGACTTATGGTAAGAACACCATATGGTTCAGAATTGCTACAGATTGCTGCTTTAGTCAATAGAAAATTTTCCACATGTATGGGGATAACTCAGCACATCCTTGGAAGAAATGCAAGAGTATTTTCACATTTTGTACAGAAAATATATATTGGAGTGCTCATAGAATGTGGTGCCCCTTTCAGATGAAATGAAGTTTTGGATTTGCAAACTGAAAATCTGTAAACTGTCCAGGTAATTAAAGAATATTCTAATTCAAAATCATTTGACTGGCAAATGCTTCTACTTTTAGGACTCTATAAAACCTACATTGACCTTGAATTAATAAAGCAAAGAAGTGTGATGTAGTGGAAAGGGCTTTAAAGAAAGTAGGGTTCATAACCCCATCCTGAAGTTACTATAAGAGTTTAGTTAATCTCCTATTCTTTTAGGCTATTTATCATCTGTTATGTGGGGGATATTAATAAATAAACGTGGCAAGTACTACCACAAAATATATCTCTACCTCCAAAATACATCTTGATACTGTCCACTTCTTTTCATCTTTAATACTCCTAATTCAGGAGAAACTCATCTCTCAGCTAAATCACCACCAATAGCCTCCTAATGATCTTTCCGTTTCTGCTTTTGCCTCCAACTCAGTAGACATAAGAATCTTTCTTATCCCAGGGCCTTTGCACATGCTACCCCACTCTTTTTGCTATTTCCTATCTGGACAGCTCTATTTCTTCCTTTGATTAACAATTAAATCCTTTCTTAAAGCAGTCTTTCTTGATTTTCCTATCTGTTGTTGTTTCCTCTTATTACTTGTTACTTCTGCTCATTTGCTTCCTTCATGGTGTGCCCATCCTAATTTGTCATTTGTTTTTGTTTGTCTGTTTACTTCCTTGTTTTCTGTACTAGAATGTGAGTTTCACAAGGGCAGAGACTAGCTTATTCTTGTTCAGCCTTGTCTCTACCAAGCACAGTGCCTGCCACATTGCAGGTGTTCAAGAAATATACGTGCAATGATATAAGGGGCTGTTGTGAAGAGTAAGTGAGATAATTAAGTGCATAATTAAGTACCTAGGTGGCGCTCAGTAAATATTGGTATTCCCTCCCTTTTCTTTACTAGTGCTGTCCAATCAATCTCCACCTTTTCTAACCTATACATTTCCCTGCTGAAGTTACACTAGCATGTCTCCCCATCACCTATGAATGTCCTAGAACTCTAACTGAATGCAAATGATACTGAAGTACAGAGAACAGAAAAGGTTACTCTTGGCTTTGATACATTTGTCTTTAAATACATCTGTGTTTTTGTGAATTATGCACTTACATCCTTACATGACCTTTTCTATACCAAATTTGGAGATTAGTAATCAGCTAGCAAACATTTATTTCTTACTATCTCTTCCTATAGGTGCTACAGTATCTCTAAATTTGTCTTGATCAATGGTAAGGCAAAATTATTTGAATCTTTTGTTGCCATTTTCTCTTATTTAAAAGAAAATATAAACATGCATAAACTACTGATTAAAAAGTCAGGGTAAGAATACAATTAAGACAAAGGTGAAAAAAGGACAAAGGTGAAAATAATTAAACATAATGGTTAACATTTAGATTTTATTGGACACATTGAAATTAAAATGATTAATACTGCATTTTAAAAGGAAAAGAATAAATTTAAAGAACAACATGAAATGCTAGAATTTATTTTCAGATATTATGTCTGAAAGGTGAGGCATAATTATGAAATTTACATCAGTTTAGCTCTGTGTGGAACAGAATCTCACTCTAAAATACACTTCTTGCCTGTTTGGCTTTAGTTTATGTTTTTAGTCTGGTTTTGTCTGAAAGTAGTAGTTTGCTAATGGAGTGTGCTCCTTTTTCTCCCTGAAAGATGGACGAACCCACTCCCTCAGTTTACTTATGAGGAATTTATGACTCAGTAAGGTGAAGGAATTAGTCCTACAGGCCTGTCTTAATTCTTCTTGATCAGTTGCCTGAATTACTTTAGAGTTGAGTTCTGCAGGTAGAGAGACCAGTATTTATTTAAAAGAAACTCCTCATAGTTCTGGACTAATATTCATTTATAAATGGTGTCCATGCACAGCAAAGGAAACCATAAACAAGACCAAAAGACAACCCTCAGAATGGGAGAAAATATTTGCAAATGAAGCAAGTGACAAAAGATTAATCTCCAAAATTTACAAGCAGCTCATGCAGCTCAATATTAAAAAAACAAACAGCCCAATCCAAAAATGGGCAGAAGATCTAAATAGACATTTCTCCAAAGAAGATATACAGATGGCCAACAAACACATGAAAGAATACTCAACATCACTAATCATTAGAGAAATGCAAATCAAAACTACAATGAGATATCATCTCACACCGGTCAGAATGGCCATCATCAAAAAATCTAGAAACAATAAATGTTGGAGAGGGTGTGGAGAAAAGGGAACCCTCTTGCACTGCTGGTGGGAATGTGAATTGGTACAGCCACTATTGAGAACAGTATGGAGGTTCCTTAAAAACTATAAATAGAACTACCATATGACCCAGCAATCACACTACTGGGCATATACCCTGAGAAAACCATAATTCAAAAAGAGTCATGTACCAAAATGTTCATTGCAGCTCTATTTACAATAGCCAGGAGATGGAAGCAACCTAAGTGTCCATCATTGGATGAATGGATAAAGAAGATGTGGCACATATATACAGTGGAATATTACTCAGCCATAAAAATAAACGAAATTGAGTTATTTGTAGTGAGGTGGTTGGACCTAGAGTCTGTCATACAGAGTGAAGTAAGTCAGAAAGAGAAAGACAAATACCATATGCTAACACATATATATGGAATCTAAGAGAAAAAAACAAAAATGTCATGAAGAACCTAGGGGTAAGATGGGAATAAAGACACAGATCTACTAGAGAATGGACTTGAAGATATGGGGAGGGGGAAGGGTAATCTGGGACAAAGTAAGAGAGTGGCATGGACATGTGTACACTACCAAACATAAAATAGCTAGCTAGTGGGAAGAAGCTGCATAGCACAGGGAGATCAGCTCGGTGCTTCGTGACCACCTAGAGGGGTGGGATAGGGAGGGTGGGAGGGAGGGAGACACAAGAGGAAAGAGATATGGGAATATATGTATATGTTTAACTGATTCACTTTGTTATAAAGCAGAAACTAACACACCATTGTAAAGCAATTATACTCCAATAAAGATGTAAAAAAAAAAAATGGTGTCCATTTTGGAGTGGGAAATATTTACCAGTGTACAACCAACTCTTCTAGATGCACAAAACGAAAGACCCTCAAGGTATCTTCTTCACTTGTTTTCTTCTTGGTTGATCGCTTCATAGGCAATAGGATGTTTACTTCCATCTGTTCTCCTTTAAGATTGATGAAGGTCAACCTGTGGGGACCACACCTTGTGTTTCTAAAACAATTCTTCTTCAATGAATCAGGTCTAGAAGAATGTTTGTGACTTTCCTACAAACCTGCTGTGCTCCCTAACTTTTGCCAGATTCTGCGGGAATCTGCCTCTTGACTGTGATTCATTCACTCTCTAGATTTGGCTTGTCCTGCAGTCACCAAAATTGGCCATGTTCTTAATATTACTCTGGATATGCAGAATGGGTTTTGGAATTATGCCCATATTTCCTAGCATTTGATCCCCAAAAAGCCTATTTTTCCTTCACTGAAATTACCATCCTCATTGCAGTAGCCTCATTTCAAGTTCTCAATGGATTTGTGAACTGCTAGAATTTATTATCAGGTATTGTGTCTAAAAGGTACAGAAATCTATACTGAACAGAGCTGCTCTGGAGTACACAGAGCTTCACTTATCTGTGCCATGTGTGTCTCTTAACATATGACAACCTGACCAAAATGTGAGCAGCCCCGACTGGAATGCATCAGTGACCACACAACTCTTAGCAAGCTAAATCTCAGTACAAATGTCCTTGACATTTTTCTCTTTTCAGTTAATGATGCATATCACTGCTTTCCAAACTCTTTCACAAAGCTTACAAAATCCATCCTGACCTTTACCATTTGTCTAACTTTACCATCCCTCCTTCCCTTAAAGTGTACTCTTCTGAACTACTTTTCAATCCTTGACTCCAATTTTAAACATGTCATTCCTTTTGTTCGGACTGTTCTTCCGTTCCCACTCAGTATCTCAAGTATACTCTGGTGTTGTGGGACACCTGAAGAGGAGGTCCTCCATCTCTCTGGACAGTTTAGAGATGTGGGGTTAATTTGATGTTGCTTGACTATTCATTTCATTAAACATCAGAAAGCGATTTAGGGCTTAGGGAGAAAATGGAACTGTATTTCACACATAGAAAATGATGAAATACTAAACTTCTTAAGGGAAAATATCTTAACTCTAGGGACTTAAACTGTTCTAAGCGTTTTGCACAGAAACAAACATTTTGTGTCTTTATACCTGTAGGCATGTCCATGCGTGTACATGTGTTTATGTGTGTGTGTGCGTGTGTGTGACTCCCTCCCCATCACTAAAAACTTTTCTCTCAAACCCTTTACTCCACACATGAAGAGACATGTGGAGTTCTGTGGATAAGGTATAAATTATGTCTGAATCTATTCCAATATTTATTTAACTCTAAGAGCGTATTCTAATACTGGCAGAGCCTTTGAGAAACACGCTGTAATTCATCTTTTTTTTTTTTTTTTCTTTACGATAGCTACAGATAGAGAAAACATTTCAGCAGGAGAACCATCCACAACAAGAGCAGAATTCTCAGGAGTAGCTCAGCTCCCATCTGGGCTCTGGTTCTTCCTTTAATTCACACCTGACCTCTTTCTAGTTAGCAGCATTTAAAGATGAGGTTAAATTGTAGCAAAGGATGCAGAGAGTTGTAATACCCCCACCGAAGATACTTTCTGATTAGTAATCTTAAATAGATTAGTACTGGCAGAGGAGACACCGCTGCAGTTGCCGCCACCTCCGGGATTTCTGGCTCTTTTCTCTTCGCCTTAAATTCGTGTGTCTTTTATGAATAATCAAAAGCAGCAAAGGCCAACGCTATCAGGCCAGCATTTTAAAACCAGAAAAAGAGATGAAAAAGAAAGGTTTGACCCTACTCAGTTTCAAGACTGCATTATTCAAGGCTTAACTGAAACTGGTACTGATTTGGAAGCAGTAGCAAAGTTTCCTGATGCTTCTGGAGCAAAACTTGATTACCGCTGATATGCAGAAACACTCTTTGACATTCTGGTGGCCGGTGGAATGCTGGCCCCAGGTGGTACACTGGCAGATGACATGATGCGTACAGATGTCTGTGTGTTTGCAGCACAAGAAGACCTAGAGACCATGCAATCATTTGCTCAGGTTTTTAACAAGTTAATCAGGCACTACAAATACCTGGAGAAGGGTTTTGAAGATGAAGTTAAAAAGCTGCTGCTGTTCTTAAAGGGTTTTTCAGAGTCGGAGAGGAACAAGCTGGCTATGTTGACTGGTGTTCTTCTGGCTAATGGAACACTTAACGCATCCATTCTTAATAGCCTTTATAATGAGAATTTGGTTAAAGAAGGGGTTTCAGCAGCTTTTGCTGTAAAGCTCTTTAAATCATGGGTAAATGAAAAAGATATCAATGCAGTAGCTTCAAGTCTTTGGAAAGTGAGCATGGATAACAGACTGATGGAACTGTTTCCTGCCAATAAACAAAGTGTTGAACGCTTCACAAAGTATTTTACTGAGGCAGGCTTGAAAGAGTTTTCACAGTATGTTCGGAATCAGCAAACCATAGGAACTCGTAAGGAACTCCAGAAAGAACTTCAAGAACAGATGTCCCGTGGTGATCCATTTAAGGATATAATTTTGTATGTCAAGGAGGAGATAAAAAAAAACATCCCAGAACCAGTTGTCATCGGAATAGTATGGTCCAGTGCAATGAGCACTGTGGAATGGAACAAAAAAGAGGAGCTTGTAGCAGAGCAAACCATCGAGCACTTGAAGCAATACAGCCCTCTACTTGCTGCCTTTACAACTCAAGGTCAGTCTGAGATGACTCTGTTACTGAAGATTCAGGAGTATTGCTATGACAACATTCATTTCATGAAAGCCTTCCAGAAAATAGTGGTGCTTTTTTATAAAGCTGAAGTTCTGAGTGAAGAACCCATTCTGAAGTGGTATAAAGATACACATGTTGCCAAGGGGAAAAGTGTCTTCCTTGAGCAGATGAAAAATTTTGTAGAGTGGCTCAAAAATGCTGAAGAAGAATCTGAGTCTGAAGCTGAAGAAGGTGACTGAATTTGAAACTACACCCTCAGTAAAGCAAACAGGAATTGTAGATAAAATGTCATGTCTCATGTGTCCTGGATCTTACATCTTCCTACCTCCCTATATCAAGCATGATATAAGGGCTTTCATGGCAAATTTTATTTTAACTGTTTCTATGGTTACTGGAAATGTTGGATTTAGTTTCTAAAACCATGTTTTAAGTAGCTACAGGAGCTATAGATTTGAATCTAATGTTGCATTAGTCTTTTCAGTTATCTTCTACCTCCTGTATTTTCTACTGTAATAATGTAATTTAAGGCCTTCCACAATGAACAGTTCACTTTTTCCCTGGGTTTTCTATATAAACAGTTTTCAAGATATGATTTGGTTAAAAATAATTTGTTATAAAAATTCTGTTTGCAAATTAAACTGTAAAAGTATCCAGAGTCTCAGAAGGCAGTGATTTGTGTGATAATTTGGTATGCCCAAAGCCCTGCTCATTAAAGAAAATCTCATATACAATAATTAGATTCATTAACATGAATCTCGAGTATTTGGACCACTGCTTGCATGTCGATATTTTCTTGCATTTTCAACCCCAGAGGTACTTGAGCTCAATTGTTTGCTCTCTGATTTTCATTCCTTAAAATGAAGCCATGGAGAACAAACTTGAAAGTGAGGTGTTTGGGAAATTGTATGTGGCGGTGGTGGGAAGAAAAAAGTTGAGCTTTTACCCAATGAGAAACCTCTGCATTCAGTTTGCTTCTTTCTAGACAAAACAAATGAATATTCTTTTCATACCGCCATTTTCAAACATACCTTGGAAAAACCTTGTCATTTAAAGTATTTTACAGTTGTCATACACTTAGACTGGTAAGAAAGGACTCATAAAACAGTATAAGTAAAGCAAATGACTGTACTAAACCCAGAAAATTGTTGAAAGAAAAGTGGTTAGCATGTTCTAATTGGGATTCTAAATATAACTCATATTTCCTGTTGGCTTAGAGTATTTGTTGCAAAGAATGAAGTGCAGTGATAATGATTATCCTACTTGGTCATACTGGGCCAGCTTCATTTTCTTCACAGATTCATATATGACTCGAGCATCTGCCTGTTAATTTACCCCAGTTGCCAATATTTTAAATTGCCATGAGCCAAATCTCTCTTCTGTACAGTTGATCCATTTATTTTAATGGCTGCCTTTTAATTTCCATCTTAATTTTCTTGCTGCTACCCAGCTTTATAGGTAGTCATTAGAAAATAAAATGTGGCCACACTTTTTGGTGGAAAGATTTCATGTTAAAAGTGAACATTTTGAAAGCTTTTTTGATTGGTGAAAGAAATGAGCTTGGAATAATGCTGCCAGAGACCGAGTGGGAATTGCCCCTTTCAGAGGTGCCATTCTTAGGAGCTAAAAATTAGGCATTTAAAAGTTTATCTTGAGGGAATAACATGTAATATAGTTTGAAATAAAGGTATAATAACCTTATGAGGAAGAGCATTATAACTGATACCGTTGTGAAGGGGGTGAAATTGTTAAATGAATGACTTTGATAAAACTTTCATGCACAGACAAAATGTATTCACTAGGTTTCTACATAGTGATCTGCTTTTACTTTGTAATTTGTAGTCCTTAAAATACTTTTTTTAAAAAATAAAGTCCATCCTTACACTTAAAAAAATAATAAAATAGATTAGTACTAATATATTTGTGTGGATATTAAACATGAGCTGGCACCTCACCCACACTGCTTCTTCATTGGCTTTCCCTGGTCACCCTGTTTCCATCTTTGAGGTACAGAGACTGAGGACAAAGGTCTCTGCAGGAAAGGTCTCTGCAGGAAATGTGTTTACTTTGTGACAAACATACAAGACATTTTTACTCAAGACTTGAGAATTGAACCTGATGTGCATGTCTCAGATTGATAAGAAAATGGAGAGAAAACTTAGATTTTATAACACATCTGTAGTTGCAATATCATCCTGAAAATGCAGTGACTATAACAAAGATTTTACAAATCCCATTCAAAGGATCCCAATTTGACCAAGATCAGAACATTCACCTCAATTTTCAGGCACTTGGACCAGGAACTCATAATCTTGATTAAGCCAAGCAGGTGGATCGACTTGAGAAATTATTTACAATTCAAGTTAAATGCAGCTGATCATTTTTTTTCTCAGTTCATGCAAGGCCCATTTCAGAAAAGCATGCTTATCTGTTTCTATATAATTAAAAAATATCTTGTTCAAGAAATGAAGTATATAAAAGAATAATCAGACACACTTGCTAAACTAATTGCACGTGGAACTGTGCCGGTCTCCAGTCTCTGTGATTAGATTGTGTCCCTCCACTTTCTTTAAATGTTACAAAAACTAGTGTAAATTAGTATGCAGCTATTTTCAGATTAATGGCAACATGTAAAGCTCAAAGGTTCATGTTCTGTTTTGCAGGGAGTGTTGGTTTTGTATGATAGCATTTACTTGTTCCCCCCAGCAGTGAGGGGTCATCAGGCTCTTTCTCAGGCATTACAGGAAAACTCTACTGTTCCATTATACTCACTACATCTTTAGCCCCAATGAAACCCATGATTGTGTTCTCTGGTACTTAGATTATGTTTTGATTACTATGGACATTAAAAAAAAATAATTTGGTTCTCTTAGGATTCCCAAGCACAAACAATCATGCATCCTAACAAGACAAACCACAGCATGTAAAAGTATAAATTTTTAGAACCCTTATACACAGATAATTAAACAAAAGTGTATGGAGTGTGACTGTTTCTAAATGATATCATGCTGCTTATTTGAGGTGCAAGTACTCAACACTAATAAAGCCATGTGTGATCCCGTCAGCTTTGGTAAGTCCCAGCAATGCAAACTGAAGCTCGATAATCCCAGTCTACAGCAGTGTGAGAACCTGAGTTTGTGTGTGGTCTGATGTAAAAGTTAACTTGTGTTAATTTTCTAGACATATGGAGCTCTCCTTTACTTTTGGAAGCTGAGAGAAAGTAAGTTTGTTGAGCACCTGCTTTAGCCTAAACATGGTGCTAGATATATTCACATATGATACCATGTTTAATTCTAACAATCACCCTAACTGTACAAATTCGTATCCCTATTTTACCAGTGAGAACTAAGTCACTCAGCAGATAACTGACTTCTCAAGAACATGCCGCTGAGGCTAAGATTTAAACCCAGGTCTGAGCCCCTCGAGTTTATTCCTGTTCTAATTTATCATGCTACTTCACGTCACCAAAAACCTTCTTACATAGTTATACCTGGAATGATATAAACCTGCCCAAGGACGTACAGGACCAAATAAACAAGGGAAAGTAAAGTGTAGCAGTACGTGAAACATAAGAGCTGTGACCAGGCACACATGATTCCTGGAGCAAAACTAGTCAGGACCCCAGCCAAACGATATGGGGGTCAGATTTGGGCCACAGTCACATTGCAGACAGGAATGTCAAACAGGAAAACTACAGCAGAAGTCCAGGTATGCAGACTGTGCAAGCAGGGTGGGCTGTTGGGGAGAGCTCATGAACAGTCAGGGCCTTCCAGACATACCAGCTTTATAGCAACAGGCTAGTTTCAGAACCCACAGACTGACTGTGGATCTATGCCTGCTATTGTATGATGTTTTGTGTGGATTATCTTAATTAAACCTCACCACAACCATGAAGAAGAAAAATTATTTGCCACAGTTTACCCTGGCCAGTTGAGTAGAGGTAAAGAGCATGGACTCTGGAACCGAACTGCCTGGGTCTGATTTCTGGCTCTTAACTGGCCTGTACTCTCTAGCTGGGGAAACTTACTTTTTCTGTTACCTAGTTTCTTCATTTGTAAACTAGGACTGATAACGGTGCTCACCTTTTTGGGTTAAGAGTCTAAAAAGCCTCAAATAGTGCCGGGCTCAGTATAATTGCTAGACAAGTGTTTGGTAAATAAAGGAGGGGACTGAGTAACTTGCATAAATTCATAAAAGTAATTTGTGGTGGAGCAGCGACTCAAGTCCAGATGGCATGAGCCCAGAGCCCAGGTCATAGTCCATGGTATCAAAGTATGGGTTCTGATGGGTACACTCAGACAGCGGTGTCTGCTCATGCGAATGTGGGACCTCAGCAACTTCACCCGTGAGGGGTCTAGGGAAAGCAGATGCCAGCACGATCCTAAGATTACTTCTCATTTCTCTCTCATCCCATATTGTCTACCATCTCTATGGAAATCATGACATATCTGAAAGTCATTTCAAAATCTCCTTTACTTAAGATGCTTTCTGGTGTTGAATGTACACTTGAGGTATTTAACTTTGCCTTACTGAATCCATCTCATCTAAATTCAACAATATTTAGTACTCTCTACCTTCTGAGTCCACAATGGTGGACTCTGGAGAGAGGTTTCATGGCAAAATATAAAGAATCTTACTGAGTCTGTGTACACCAATAATTCCTTCTCCACGATAAGAAACATGCCAGACGTTTACATCATGCAATGAGATTTTCAAAGGGCCGTTAGGTGTTTTTTTTCATGCACTTCTATGAATCATGTATTTTAAAGATAAATATAGCTTTTTCTGTGAGGAAGGAATTGCTGTTTTGTGAATATTTTCTTGTTAATTTGACATGAAGCAAACAATAGCAATACATAGCTACATTTGTACAGTCTCAGCACTACATGAGAATGTAAACTTTTGGTAAAAAAACATTCGCACCTATGCCAAATCAAGTCAGATTAGGTTGTATAAGATCTATTGTCCTATGACTCCAAGTCCTTGGACAACATCCCAATTTACTCTATTGGAGTCCTTTTCTCTGGATTTCATATGCATAGACACACACCTGGTAGGCAGAGACACAGTCTGAATTTGAGAGCAAGCATTTTGTAATAAAGACCATGTCCCACAGCTCTAAGTGATAGCAAAATCTCTCATGTGTCACTTTTCACAAAACTGCAAAGCTATAAGGACAACATTAAGTGAAGGGTCTGCAGTAGGGTGTTGGGGTACATTTTCTTGGACCAGATTTTGTGTCTCCCTGTTGTCAGTTTCTCTGAGTTAGAAGGGGCCATGTTTAGTTTGTTTACCAGCTCAGAAAATATAAGAATTACAGAGAGGACCTTCAAGATGGCGGAGGAGTAAAACGTGGAGATCACCTTCCTCCCCACAGATACACCAGAAATACATCTACACGTGGAACAACTCCTACAGAACACCTACTGAATGCTGGCAGAAGACCTCAGACCTCCCAAAAGACAAGAAACTCCCCACGTACCTGGGTAGGGAAAAAGAAAAAAGGAAACACAGGGACAAAAGAATAGGGACGGGACCTGCACCAGTGGGAGGGAGCTGTGAAGGAGGAAAAGTTTCCACACATTAGGAAGCCCCTTCGCAGGTGGAGACGAGGGGTGGCGAGAGGGAAGCTTCAGAGCCATGGAGGAGAGCACAGCAACAGGGGTGCGGAGGGCAAAGCGGAGAGATTCCCGCACAGAGGATCGATGCCGACCAGCACTCACCAGCCCGAGAGGTTTGTCTGCTCACCCGCCGCGGGGGCGGGAGCCGGGAGCTGAGACTCGGGCTTCGGTCAGAGCGCAGGGAGAGGACTGGGGTTGGCTGCATGAACACAGCCTGAAGGGGTTAGTGCACCACGGCTAGCCGGGAGGGGGTCTGGGAAAAGGTCTGGAGCTGCCGAAGAGGCAAGAGACCATTGTTTTGTGGTGCGCGAGGAGAGGGGATTCAGAGCACCGCCTAAATGAGCTCTAGAGACGGGCGTGAGCCGCAACTATCAGTGCGGACCCCAGAGACGGGCATGGGACGCGAAGGCTGCTGCTGCCACCACCAAGAAGGCTGTGTGCGAGCACAGGTCACTATCCACACCCCCCTTCCGGGAGCCTGTGCAGCCCGCCACTCCCAGGGTCCCGTGATCCAGGGACAACTTCCCCGGGAGAACACACGGCGCACCTCAGGCTGGCGCAACATCATGCTGGCTCTGCTGCCGCAGGCTCGCCCCGCACTCCGTGCCCCTCCCTCCCCCCGGCCTGAGGGAGCCAGAGCCCCCGAATCAGCTGCTCCTTTAACCCTGTCCTGTCTGAGCGAAGAACAGATGCCCTCAGGCGACCTACACGCAGAGGCGAGGCCAAAATCCAAAGCTGAACCCCGGGATTTGTGCGAACAAAGAAGAGAAAGGGAAATTTCTCCCAGCAGCCTCAGGAGCAGTGGATAAAATCTCCTCAATCAGCTTGATGTACCCTGTATAGGTGGAATACCTCAATAGACAACGAATCATCCCAAAATTGAGGCAGTAGACTTTGAGACCAGATATAGACTTGGGGTTTGCTTTCTGCATCTAACTTGTTTCTGGTTTTATGTTTATCTTAGTTTACTATTTAGAGTTTATTATCATTGGTAGATTTATTTATTGATTTGGTTGCTCTCTTCCTTTTATATATATATATATTTTTTTTCTTTTTCTCTTTTTTGTGAGTGTGTATGTGTATGCTTCTTTGTGTGATTTTGTCTGATAGCTTTGCTTTTACCATTTGTCCTAGGGTTCTGTCTGTCTGTTTTTTTTAATTACTTTTTAATTTTTTATAATTTTTTATTTTAATAACTATTTTATTTTATTTTTTTCTTCTTTTCTCCCTTTCCTTCTGAGCCATGTGACTGACAGGGTCTTGGTGCTCCAGCCAGGTGCCAGGCCTGTGCCTCTGAGGTGGGAGAGCCAAGTTCAGGACATTAGTCCACCAGACGCCTCCCAGCTCCACGTAATATCAATGGTGTAAGCTCTCACAGAGACCTTCATCTCAACACTTAGACCCAGCTCCACTCAACGATGAGCAAGCTACAGTGCTGGACACCCTATGCCAAACAACTAGCAAGACAGGAACACAACCCCACCCATTAGCAGGCAGGCTGCCTAAAATCATAAGGTCACAGACACCCCATAGCACACCACTGGACACGGTCCTACCCACCAGAAAGACAAGCTCCAGACTCATCTACCAAAACACAGGCACCAGTCCCCTCCACCAGGAAGCCTACCCAACCCACGGAACCAACCATAGCCACTGGGGGCAGACAATAAAAACAACAGGAACTACGAACCTGCAGCCTGTGAAAAGGAGACCCCAAACACACTAAGTTAAGCAAAATGAGAAGTCAGAGAAACACACAGCAGATGAAGGAGCAACGTAAAAACCCACCAGACCAAACAAATGAAGAGGAAATAGGCAGTCTACCTGAAAAAGAATTCAGAGTAATGATAGTAAAGATGAAGGTGATCCAAAATCTGGGAAATAGAATGCAGAAAACACAAGAAACGTTTAACAAAGACCTAGAAGAACTAAAGAGCAAACAAACAATGATAAACAACAAAATAATTGAAATTAAAAATTCTCTAGAAGGAATCAATAGCAGAATAACTGAGGCAAAAGAATGGATAAGTGACCTGGAAGATAAAATAGTGGAAATAACTACCACAGAGCAGAATAAAGAAAAAGAAAAAGAAAAAAATTGAGGATAATCTCAAAGACATCTGGGACAACATTAAATGCACTAACATTTGAATTATAGGGGTACCAGAAGAAAAAGAGAAAAAGAAAGGGATTGAGAAAATATTTGAAGAGATTATAGTTGAAAATGTCTTTAATATGGGAAAGGGAATAGTCAATCAGTCCAGGAAGTGCAGAGTCCCATAGAGGATAAATCCAAGGAGAAACACGCCAAGACACATATTAATGAAACTAAAGAAAATTAAATACAAAGGGAAAATATTAAAAGCAGCAAGGGAAAAACAAAAATAAACACACAAGGGAATCCCCATAAGGTTACCAGCTGATGTTTCAGCAGAAACTCTGCAATCCAGAAGGGAGTGGCAGGAAATAATTAAAGTGGTGAAAGGGAAAAATGTACAGCCAAGATTACTTTACCAAGAAAGGATCTCATTCAGATTTGATGGAGAAATCAAAACCTTTACAGACAAGCAAAAGCTAAGAGAATTCAGCACCACCAAACCAGCTTTGTAACAAATGCTAAAGGAAATTCTCTAGGCAGGAAACACAAGAGAAGGAAAAGACCTACAATAACAAACCCAAAACAATTAAGAAAATGGGAATAGGAACATACATATCGATAAGTACCTTAAATGTAAATGGATTAAATGCTACAACCAAAATACATAGACTGGCTGAATGGATACAAAAACAAGACCCCTATATAGGCTGTCTACAAGAGACCCACTTCAGACCTAGGGACACATACAGACTGAGAGTGAGGGAATGGAAAAAGATATTCCATGCAAATGGAAATGAAAAGAAAGCTAGAGTAGCAGTTCTCATATCAAAAAAAATAGACTTTAAAATAAAGACTATTATAAGAGACAAAGAAGGACACTACATAATGATCAAGGGATCAATCCAAGAAGAAGGTATAACAATTGTAAATATTTATGCACCCAACATAGGAGCACCTCATAAGGTACATTTACATAAGGCAAATGCTAACAGCCATAAAAAGAGAAATAGACAGTAGCACAATCATAGTAGGGGACTTTAACACCCCACTTTCACCAATGGACAGATCATCAAAAAGGAAAATAAATAAGGAAACACAAGCTTTAAATGACACATTAAACAAGATGGAATTAATTGATATATATAGGACATTCCATCCAAAAATAACAGAATACACTTTCTTCTCAAGTGTTCATGGAATATTTTCCAGGATAGATCATATCTTGGATCACAAACCAAGCCTTGGTAAATATAAGAAAATTGAAATTATATCAACTATCTTTTCTGCCCACAACACTATGAGACTAGAAATCAATTACAGGAAAAAATCTGTAAAAACTACAAACACATGGAGGCTAAACAATACGTTACTAAATAACAAAGAGATCACTGAAGAAATCAAGAGGAAATCAAAATATACCTAGAAACAAATGACAATGAAAACACGATGACTCAAAACATATGGGATGCAGCAAAAGCAGTTCTAAGAAGGAAGTTTATAGCAATACAATCCTACCTCAAGAAATAAGAAAAAGCTCAAATAAAAAACCTAACTTTACACCTAAAGCAATTAGAGAAAGAAGAACAGAAAAAAAACCAAAGTTAGCAGAAGGAAAGAAATCATAAAGAGCAGATCAGAAATAAATGAAAAAGAAATGAAGGAAACAATAGCAAAGATCAATAAAACTAAAAGCTGCTTCTTTGAGAAGATAAACAAAATTGATAAACCATTAGCCAGACTCATCAAGAAAAAAAGAGAGAAGACTCAGATCAACAGAATTAGAAATGAAACAGGAGAAGCAACAATTGACACTGCAGAAATACAAAGGATCATGAGAGATTACTACAAGCACCTCTATGCCAGTAAAATGGACAACCTGCAAGAAATAGACAAATTCTTAGAAAAGCACAACCTTCTGAGACTGAGCCAGGAAGAAATAGCAAATATAAACAGACCAATCACAAGCACTGACATTGAGACTGTGATTAAAAATCTTCCAAAAAGAAAAAAAAGCCCAGGACCAGATGGCTAATTCTATCAAACATTTAGAGAAGACCTAACATCTATCCTTCTCAAACTCTTCCAAAATAGAGCAGAGGGAGGAATACTCCCGAACTCATTCTACGAGACCACCATTACCCTGATACAAAAACCAGAAAAGGATGTCACAAAGAAAGAAAACCACAGGCCAATATCACTGATGAACATAGATACAAAAATCCTCAACAAAATACTAGCAAACAGAATTCAACAACAGATTAAAAGGACATTATAACATGATCAAGTGGGGTTTATCTCAGGAATGCAAGGATTCTTCAATATATGCAAATCAATCAATGTGATACACCATCCTAACAAACTGAAGGAGAAAAACCATATGATCATCTCAATAGATGCAGAAAAAGCTTCTGACAAACTTCAACACCCATTTATGATAAAAACCCTCCAGAAAGTAGGCATAGAGGTAACTTTCCTCAACATAATAAAGGCCATATATGACAAATGCACAGCCAACATCGTTCTCGATGTTTAAAAACTGAAACCATTTCCTCTAAGATCATGAGAAGATAAGGTTGTCCACTTTCACCACTATTATTCAATATAGTTTTGGAAGTTTAAGCCACAGCCATCAGAGAAGAAAAAGAAATAAAAGGAATCCAAATCGGAAAAGAAGTAACGCTGTCACTGTTTGCAGATGACATGATACTATACGTAGAGAATCCTAAAGATGCTACCAGAAAACTACTAGGGCTAATCAGTGAATTTGGTAAAGTAGCAGGATACAAAATTAATCCACAGAAATCTCTGGCATTCTTACACATTAAGGATGAAAAATCTGAAAGAGAAATTAAGGAAACACTCCCATTTACCATTGCAACAAAAAGAATAAAATACCTAGGAATAAACCACCTAAGGAGACAAAAGACCTGTATGCAGAAAACTATAAGACACTGATGAAAGATATTAAAGATGGTACAAACAGATGGAGAGATATACCATGTTCTTGGATTGGAAGAATCAACATTGTGAAAATGACTATACTACCCAAAGCAATCTACAGATTCAATGCAATACCTATCAAACTACCAATGACATTTTTCACAGAACTAGAACAAGAAAATTCACATTTTGTATGGAAACACAAAAGACCCCAAATAGCCAAAGCAATCTTGGGAAAGAAAAACAGAGCTGGAGGAATCAGGCTCCTGGACTTTAGACTATACTCCAAAGCTACAGTAATCAAGACAGTATGGTACTGGCACAAAAACAGAAATATAGATTAATGGAACAGGATAGAAAGCCCAGAGATAAACGCACGCAAATATAGTCACCTTATCTTTGATAAAGGACGTAAGAATATACAATGGAGAAAAGACAGCCTCTTCAGTAAGTAGTGCTGGGCAAACTAGACAGCTACATGTAAAAGAATGAAATTAGAACACTCCCTAACACCATACACAAAAATAAGCTCAAAATGGATTAAAGATCTAAATGTAAGGCCAGACACTATCAAACTCTTAGAGGAAAACATAGGCATAACACTCTATGACATAAATCACAGCAAGATCCTTTTTGACCCACCTCCTAGATAAATGGAAATAAAAACATAAATAAACAAATGGGACCTAATGAAACTTAAAAGTTTTTACACAGCCAAGGAAACCATAAACAAGACAAAAAGACAACCCTCAGAATGGGAGAAAATATTTGCAAATGAAGCAAGTGACAAAGGATTAATCTCCAAAATTTACAAGCAGCTCATGCAGCTCAATATCAGAAAAACAAACAACCCAATTCAAAAATGGGCAGAAGACCTAAATAGATTTTTCTCCAAAGAAGATGCACAGATTGCCATCAAACACATGAAAGGATGCTCAACATCACTAATAATTAGAGAAACGCAAATCAAATCTACAATGAGTTATCACCTCACACCAGTCAGAATGGCCATCATTAAAAAATCTACAAACAGTAAATGCTAGAGAGGGTGTAGAGAAAAGGGAACCCTCTTGCACTGTTGGTGTGAATGTAAATTGATACAGCCACTGTGGAGAACAGTATGGAGGTTCCTTAAAAAACCAAAACTAGAACTACCATACGACCCAGCACTCCCACTACTGGGCATATACCCTGAGAAAACCATAATTCAAAAAGAGTCATGTACCACAATGTTCATTGCAGCTCTAATTACAATAGCCAGGACATAGAAGCAACCCAATTGTCCATCAACAGATGAATGGATAAAGAAGATGTGGCACATATATACAATGAAATATTACTGAGCCCTAAAAAGAAATGAAATTGAGTTATTTGTAGTGAAGTGGATGGGCCTAGAGTCTGTCATACAGAGTGAATTATGTCAGAAAGAGAAAAACAAATACCGTATGCTAACACATATATATGGAATCTAAAATAAAAATGGTTCTGAAGAACCTAGGGTCAGGAAAGGAATAAAGATGTAGACATAGAGAATTGACTTGAGGACACGGGGGGGGGGAAGGGTAAGCTGGGACAAAGTGAGAGAGTGGTATGGACATATATACACTTCCAGATGTAAAATAGCTAGTGGGAATCAGCCAAATAGCACAGGGAGATCAGTTCGGTGCTTTGTGACCACCTACAGGGGTGAGATAGTGAGGATGGGAGGGAGATGCAAGAGGGACGAGATATGGGGACATATGTATATGTATAGCTGATTCACTTTGTTATACAGCAGAAACTAACACACCATTGTAAAGCAATTATACTCCAATTAAGATGTTAAAAAAAAAAAGTGATACATCAGCCCTTTCACATCCTCTCTGGCACTTGCATTCTCCCTAGCTCTCTTTGTGTTGCAAGAATGACCGTGTCTGTTCATAAGCCTACAAAATGGATATTTGTTTTGATTTAGATGGAGACTCACTGCACTAATTTATTTATGGTTAGCTGAGTTTTGTACTTTTTGTGGTTCTGGACCGCTATAATCCAGTTTGTCAGTGAACAGAGTCTCTAGCCACATCAACAGGTCTTTTTTTTTTTTTTTTTTGTGGTACGCTGGCCTCTCACTGTTGTGGCCTCTCCCATCACGGAGCACAGGCTCCGGACACACAGGATCAGCGGCCATGGCCCACGGGCCCAGCCGCTCCGCGGCATGTGGGATCCTCCTAGACCGGGGCACAAACCCACGTCCCCTGCATCGGCAGGCAGACTCTCAACCACTGCGCCACCAGGGAAGCCCCCAACAGGTCATTTTTGATAAGGAAGGTGCTCCAGGCACACTTGTATGCCTACTCTGCACACAGCAGTACCAGGGATAGAAATATGAGAAAGATATGGCCTTTTCCATTAAAAAGGTCCCCATTCTATGGACTTCCCTGGTGGTGCAGTAGTTAAGAACCCGCCTGCCAGTGTAGGGGACATGGGTTTGATCCCTGGTCCAGGAAGATCCCACATGCTGTGGAGCAACTAAGCCCATGTGCTATAACTACTGAGCCTGTGTTGTAGAGCCTGTGAGCTACAACTACTGAGCCCCTGCACCACAACTACTGAAGCTCACGTGCCCAGAGCCTGTGCTCCACAACAAGAGAAGGCACCAACATGAGAAGCCCGTGCACTGCAATGAAGAGTAGCTCCCACTCACTGCAACTAGAAAAAGCCCGCATGCATCAATGAAGATGCAACGCAGCCAAAAATAAATTAATTAATTTGAAAAAAAAAAGCTCTCCATTCTAAAAGGAAGACTGCAGTCGAAGATAACGTGTACAACAATAGTATGAATAAGGATTCACAGAGGAGAAATTCATTCATTCATTCATTTATTCATTCATTAATATTTCATGAGGGCTAACTATGTGTCAAACAAAATGATGTTTTGCCCAGATGTGGGATCAGGAAAGATTTTGAAGACAGAAGTGCAAGTGAGCAGTGTTTTAAAGGGTGAAGAGAACTTTACTAGTTGGACTCTGTGGTAGATAATTGGCGAAGATGTCTGCAGTTGTTCCTTTCTTTGTATCTGAGACTGTTTGAAATGAATTCTGTATCTCTTCTCATGAAGAAGTAAAGTCTACATTTTTTCCTACCTTGTTCTTCCCTCCATGGATCTGGGATGGCCACCTGATCTTGCTTTGGCCAAGCGACTACAGGAGAAGTAATGTTGTATCAGTTCTAAGTTTCAACCTCAAGAGGACTTACATGCTTCCACTCTCTCTTTGGAATCCTGAGACAACCGTACAAACAAGTGTAAGCTTGTCTGCTGGATGATAAAAGACATGTAGCTCAACCGCTCCAGATAATAGCCATCCACCTCCAGAAGCAGAGAGCCTAGCTGCAGAACTGCATCAATGATCCCAGCCGAGACCAGAGAGCCATCCAAGTTAGCTCGTTCCAAATTTCTACCACATAGAATCATGAAGCAAATAAATGAGTGCTGTTTCAAGCTGAAAAATTTTGGAAGGGGTTGTTATGTAGCAAAAACTTAATAATAAAACATCACCTGCTAGAGGGTAGAAATAACATATGCAAGGGCACTGAGGCAAGAATCATCAAGAGAGCTTCAAGTGTCTATGAGAGATTCAATGTCCCCATTAGCACCGTTCAAGTTACAAATGTTGGGAATCCAATTCAAGCCAGTTTGAGCCAATAAAGGAAATTTATTGGTTCTCATAGCTGGGAATTGCAAGGGAGTGGATCCAGCTTCAGAAATAATTGGGTATTTTTTTCTAAGTAATGCCATCAAGACCTTGTTCTTCTACACTCGATGCTGTTTTCATCTTTTCAACTAAATGATTATTAGATTCTCTTTTTGTAGTGAGAAGAGGACCATAGAGAAGTTTCAGTCTTCCATTGTCTTCCCTGTAGTTAGTTCCAGGATGACCCTCTCACCTTCAGTGCTCATCTAGGACTTCTAAAAGTGCTCTGATTGTGAAGGAGGTGGCGCAAAATTCACAAGACCACAGGGAGAAGGAAGAGTTTCCAAAGTGAAATGAGGTATTCTATCACCAGAAAGGATAGTTTGGAAGAATGACTGTGAGGAATTACAAATAATAGCCTTCTTCCATTAGTTAATAATTTTTCAATGTCAAGCAATAGAATGCTCATCTCCATCTGATTTATTTAATAAGTAAATTAAAGTAGTTTTTTTTTTGTTTGTTTGTTTGGTTTTTTTTCTGTACGCGGGCCTCTCACTGTTGTGGCCTCTCCCGCTGCGGAGCACAGGCTCCAGATGCGCAGGCTCAGCGGCCATGGCTCACAGGCCCAGCCGCTCCGCGGCATGTGGGATCCTCCCGGACCGGGGCACGAACCCACGTCCCCTGTATCGGCAGGCGGACTCCCAACCACCGCGCCTCCAGGGAAGCCCCTAAAGTAGTTTTTTTAATCATGTAACTTAATACAGGCATTTCTAGTTTTATTGTGCTTATTAGCTTTATTGTGCTTCACGGATACTATATTTTTTTACAAATAAAAATTTTGTGGCAACCCTGTTTTTAGCAAGCCTATCAGCACTATTTTTCCAACAGCATTTCCTCATTTCCTTTCTCTGTGTCATCTTTTGGTAATTCTTACAGTATTTCAAACATTTTCATCATTATTATATTTGTATGGTGATCTGTGATCAGCAATCTTTAGTGTTACTACTACGATGCACTGAAGCCTCAGATGACGGTTAGCATTTTTCAGCAATAAAGTATTTTTAATTAAAAAAAGAATTATAGACAGATGCAATAGATAATAGCAGGGAAATTAAGCAAAGATTTTGAAGTCAGGAACCCTGGGTTTGAATATAAACTCAGCAAATAGCTAATTACATGACTATAGTCAAGTTATTTAAACTCTCGGAGCTTTGGGTTCTTCACCTGTAATAGTTCCTCAAAGAGTTAATGTAAAGGTAAATTAGCTAGAGTAAAGCACCAAATATGTAGTCAGTACTTTTTTAAAAAGTCCCCATTAACATTCCTGTGCTATCTTCATAGTTGTGGAGATTTTAATATTAATTGACATGCCGTGCATAGTGTTAGTTCCCTTACATACATCATCTGTAATTTGTATGACAACCACAGCCAGAAACCATGGTTAGATAGAAGTCTCTCATTACATTGTGTTAAATTGGTTGGAGAAGAAAAGGTCTAGAGCCACGGGAATCCATCAAGAGGCTATCACACGTTCAGATGGGGAGTTCTCTTTAAGACGGTAGTAGTGAGATCGAGAAGGAAAAACTACTTAGGACTTGGCATTTGGAGGACAGATGTTGTAACTGATTGGCTATGGTGGCGAGGAATAGTAAGGACTTAAATAATAACTCTTTTCATCTAATCCCTCTGACTAAAAACCACTCATGATAAAGCACTGATTTGGCAGAATATTCTAATGAAGAGGTAAGGCTGTAAAAAGACATACCCCAAAATGACATACTAGGCAGCATTTGACTTCACTCAGTACTAGCAGATATTCCTCAAGTATCTACTATTTCAGAGTCAATGCTAGGCATTAGGTAGATACACATAATAAAACTTTACCAACTGAAAGATGTACAGAGAAATGATATTGGTGCTTATCTCGGCTTTTTGTTGTAAATAACAATAACAACAAAAAACCCACCCCCAAATTGGCATTCAAAAAGGACTTTTATTGATGAAATAACTGAAGAGTATAGGGCTTTAGAAACATGAATCTTGGTACTCAAATGATGTATGAAAAATCTGGATTTTTATGTCTTTTGTCCAGCATCACTCTGCATTGGCTTCATTCTCAGAAAGGTTCTATTTTCATGATGGCAAGATGACCAGCAGCAGCTCCAGGCTGTCATCCTACTAGCTAAGCAACCTCAGTAGGAAAAAATGCTCCAACTTCTCATAACTTAATAGTTCCAGCAAATATTGCTGATGGAGATATTAGCCTAATGTGGATCATATTTCCCTTCTTGAACTAGTTACTATGGCCTGGGGTTGGCCCTAATGAACCTCATGAACTAGAATAAAGGAAAATGGCTCCAAAAAGGTTGATCAAAGTGTTATTTCAAGAACAAGGGAGAATGTATTTTTTTAAACATCTTTATTGGAGTATAATTGCTTTACAATGGTGTGTTAGTTTCTGCTTTATAACAAAATGAATCAGCTTTACATATACATATATCCCCATATCTCCTCCCTCTTGCGTCTCCCTCCCATCCTCCCTATCCCATCCCTCTAGGTGGTCACAAAACCCCAAGCTGATCTCCAAGGGAGAATGTACTGAGTGATCAAAAATTACAGATGTCAACTATACTATCAAATTGATTCAAGCAAGGACACTTTTTGCTACAAATAGCAGAAATTAATTCAAACTAGCTTAAACCAAAATGGAATTTGTTATCAGAATCTCATGGAATCCAAGAACAGGAAGTGCAAGAGGACCTTACAAGGAACTGAAATGAGGAAATGAAAATTATTAGCATTACCGCTGCCTCTCTCTCTCTCTTTATCTTTATAGCTATGTGAAGTCTTTTTCTCTGCAAATCTTCTGTATTTTGGATATGTCCTGTCTCTGTTTCTCAAGGCACAAGACTGTCCCACAGTTCTGGAGTTTATATCTCCCCCATCTCAGCCACTTGAAAGAGACCAAGATTACCTTCTCTCACTCTCAATTCAAAATTTAGGAGATAGCATCTTATTAGTCAAACATGGATCTAGGGACCACTTTGTTCCAACCAAGTGTGGCATGCAGACTATGTTAAACCCACTCCTGCGTAAGGGGGTAGCTCTTGAAAAAGGAGGCTATTATAATGTGGATAAAATACCAAAAATAGTCCACTTATGACAACCACACCAACTGTGAAAGAAGACCTTGTCCTTGCTATGAAACCCCATCATCATCTTCTGGACCTTAGTAAATGCACAAAGATACAGAAACTTCATTTTTAAGTAATGCCCATACAACAATATAAAAAATTCAAGGCAGAGCCTCTTAACAATGAAATCCAATATCAAAATCAATACTGCATGTTTAGCACCCTGGTCAGATATGTCAGGAGGCTAGACAACAAGGGAAAACACACCACTTGCTTACTTACCTATTGGCAAGTTGTGAACAAGAAATTAATTCATTCTAAAGAACATTTATTCATTTCTTACAAATTTTCAAACGAATTGTCAGAGGTTAATGAAACAGATGAATAAGACAGAATGATTTGCCTCAAAGGTTTATGGACTAGTTAGGGAGACAGACAACTAAACTGATGATTGGAAAGTAGCTATGATATGTGCTAAAATGGCACATGCTCAGAATGCTACTGGATTTCAGAGGAGCAAACATCCTGTCTCAAGGAGTGTATCAGTTTGCTAGGTCTGCCATAACAAAATACCACAGACTGGGTGACTTAACAGAAATTTATTTTTTCACAGTTCTTGAGGCCAGAAGTCTAAGATCAAGGTGTTGGCAAGTTTGGTGTCTTCTGTGGCCTCTCTCCTTGGCTTGCAGATGGCTGTCTTCTTGCTTGGTCCTCACATGGTCTTTTCTCTGTGTGAGGGGAACCCTGATGCCTCTCTAGGTGCCCAAATTTCCTCTTCCTATAATGACACTAGTTGGATTGGATTAAGGCCCACCCTAAAGACCTCATTTTTCCTTAATCACTTCTTTAAAGTCTGTATCTCCAAATACAGTCACATTCTAAGGTACTGGGGGGTAGGGCTTCAATGTGTTAATTTGGGGGAGAGGGGACACAGTTCAGCCCTTACCAAAGAGAAAGAGAAATTTTCCAGAAGGGTGATACCTGACTCAGCCTTACATGATAAGGCAGGAGAGGGTCTAATCTTGCAGGAACAAAGGCGTAAAAGCAAGAGTGAGCAGCATGACTTATCTATGGAATCTCAAGTAGTTTGGTATGGCTGAAACATAGGATACATATGAGAGGTTGGAATTTGGTAAAAGATAAAGTTAGAGAGGTAATTAGGGATTGAATTATAACAGGTTGGAATTTGGTAAAAGATGAATTGGAGAGGTAACTAGGGATTGAATTATAAAAGGTTGGTATTGGGGTGGGCTAAACCATGGTAACAAATATGCTTCAAAATGTAATAGATCAGGGCTTCCCTGGTGGCGCAGTGGTTGAGAGTCCGCCTGCCGATGCAGGGGGACACGGGTTTGTGCCCTGGTCCAGGAGGATCCCACATGCTGCGGAGAGGCTGGGCCCGTGGGCCCTGGCCGCTGAGCCTGCGCATCCGGAGCCTGTTGCTCCGCAACGGGAGAGGGCACAACAGTGAGAGGCCTGCGTACCGCAAAAAAAAAAAAAAAAAAATTAATAGATCAAACACAACAGTTTTTTTTCTTCCCTCAAATAACAGTCCAGGGTGAGTGTTACTGATTCACCAGGAGCTCTCTTCCACACAGTGATTCAGGGACCAGATTTCCTTCATGTTAAGGCTCTCATCTCTGTGGTCAAGTTTGGGTTGCTATGTCCAGCACTTTCTCTTTAAGGTTTGAACCAGCAAGTGGCACACCTCACTCCTGCTATGTGTCCTTGGTGAGAACTAGTCATATGATATCCCCTGATTGCCTGGTTATGGATGTTATAATATCATAAGAGGGGTTAGCTGAATAAACCTTTCATGGATGTAATTCTATTATGGAAAGCATTTTGTACATAGGAGCTGTCTCCATCAGTCTTGTAAGTCATACAAAAGAATTTAGACTTTTATACTGAGAAAGAGAGCATAACTCTGGGGATTTTAAAGCAAGAATGACATGATTAAATTTTAATTTTAAAATAAAAGAAAGAATTTGTGGGGCAATACTAGAAGCAAAGATATAACATTGAGGTTGTTTTGGAAATTCTGGCAGGTGGTTCTGAATTAAAGCACTGCTGGTAGGTGAGGAGAAGATGAAACAGATTCCAGTGATATTTCAGAAATATACTCATCATGACTCCTGACTGATTTCATATGAAGAAAGAGGAAGAGGAGAATTCTAGATGTGTAGTGATTTCTGGCTTGGGTGAATGATGAGATTTTGGTAACATTAAATGAGGGAGAACAGGTTGAAAGAAAGTCTCATTTTGAAATGTACTGAGTTTGAGACTTTTGTGGGCTATCCAAATGGTAGTATCCAATGGGTTGTTGTATATGTGAATTATATTTTCAAGAGAGAAGATGAAGCTTAAAAATTGATTTTATAATTATTACAATAATGGTAAGAGGTAATTGAAATCACATGTGGATGAGGTCATCCACAGTGATCATAGATTTACGTAATGACAGAAAAATGTTGATTTCCAATTTCCTTTTTAAACCCCTAAGAAAGATTTAAGTAAAAGGGGAAAGTTTAAATAATGCCAGATTATGAAAGCAGTGATTAGCTGTTTCATAAGTATTTAACAGCAAAAAGAAAACAAAAAATTCTCACCAAATATCAGAGATTCAAATACTTAAAGAAGATAATTATCATGAAACAGAAAATTGTTTCAATTAAGAGAAATTTTCTAAACTTGACAAGTTTTTACGCCTGAGTATTGCCATTATATATATTTAATCCATAACCCTATGCTCTTGCAAATATCCGTCAAGTATGTTCATAAGCAAGAGGTGGCCAGTTTATTTTTCCATCCATCTTCCTGGCAAATAACCAGCCCCTTTATGGAAACCCTGAGTCACTTACATTTATATTTTCATTAACCTGTTCATTTAAGGATAGGCCCAGTGTAATTACTACTAGATTAAAGATGATCATGTGACCACTGAATTAGAAACATGAATCAAAGACTCCAGTGAAAGTTCCTATTCGGTTATAAAAAATGCCAAATAAACAACTAAATAATATCCAGATGTTAGAAAAATGCTTGAAATTTCTTCAGATGATGCTACTAAATTCAGAAAATAAAAATGTAAAATGTTTTTGAAATATGACACCATCATGGAATACTTCCCCAAATACTATTTCCTTTCAATTAGGAAATTATGATAAATTTTATAAATCATCATTATAATTTTAATAAGGGTCACTTACAAAATATATTTGAGTTAATTGCACTGAAAAACTCTACAGTGATCTGATTTTTGCCTGTCTAACGTGGTGCTCAGGCTAAGTGTGATGTTTGGGCTCTGATTTATATTTGATTTCTTAGATTTTCATCCTCTTTTGAGTTCCGATTTCTATTTTTATTTCTATGTCACAAAGTATTTTAAAGAAGTCTTCTGCTAAAATGCAGTATGATCTTCGCCTTCTTTTTTAAAAAAAGGATATAAATAGTATTTTTAAATAGATATCTGTAATCCATACTGCAGTGGTTTAGTTATAGGATTTGAGTTTGCCTCCTAAGTGCCATCTTTTATTTCAAAGTTAAAGGTTGAATAAGAGTTAACTCTTACCCAATTTGATGAGTATGAAATTATAGAACAAACTTCCTATTCTCTGGGATAATATAAAAGTGAAATATACTTGAAAGCAAAACTAACCAATTGATTTAAATGATGCATAAATATAATAAAATATGATTAATTTTTATGTTCTTAAAAGTAACCTTCATTTTCATGTTTTATATTTAATTCACCATGTAAAATGATAAAAGAAGTATCGTGGATTTCTTTAATGGGCATAGACAGTCTGAGGCTATCTAAATAGGTTTTTTGGGGAGAGACCAACTTCAAATTGGATTGAAGATACCTAAAAAGCGGTCTCAGGTATATCTACATTTGCAGGGTGCTCTTCACCTAAATATTCCTAAATTCACCTAAATATTCTAAATATCTGCTCCCCAGAGATTTAACTGATTCTCTTTGGATAGCATACTCTTCGTGGATTGTGTAGCTTAAATTCACATCCACATGCTAATGGCTCCCATCTCTCTCCTATTCGGATCTCCCACCTGTATAACTAATGGCTGGCTGGACATCACATTCAACTTAACGCCACTCAAAACCTGCTTCCCAAAGCCTGCTCCTTCCCCAGGACTCCCGTGCCCTGGCCACCATTCCTAGAATCAACCTGAATGACCTCTATTCCCTCCTGTTGTTATATCCATATATGTGCCAATTCTGTCTCTTTCATACCTGAATCTGTCCATTTGTCTCTTTCCCCACTGCAGCTAAATTAGTTCAAGTTGCCTGTGTTACTGCTTACACAAATGCTTTCTTGTTGCCCTCACCCAATCCTCAGTTGCCCTCACCAAAATCTATTCACTGTGTAGCCAAAGGACCTCTCTTCCACATCAATTCTCTGTGCGGCAGCCAGAGAGATATTTCTAAAGCATAAATATAACCTTGGCACTTTGTTGATCAGAAGTTTTAAGAGTTTCTCATTTCTCCCAGGATAAATTCCAAACTTATTAGCACCACATATATGGTCCTTAGTAATTGGGGCCCTTTAAACTACTATTCTTTGTTTAGTTCCTTAAATGTACCAGGCTCGTCTACAGCATCTTGGACTTGGAAGAAGTTTTTCCTCACCTCAAATTCTAACTTCCCCCTCTCAACACCCCCAACCTGGTTGCTTTACCTCATACTCTTTTTCAAGACTTAGCTTTGATTTTACTTCCCTGGTGAATTTTTTTCTGACCAGCCGAGGTTGGATTTTATGTTCTTCTTGTGTATTTCTTCAGCACCCTGTTCTTACTCCAGCATTCCACTCATCATATCAAATTTCCTCTTTCTTCATAGATTGCAAGTTTCTTGAAGTCCTCCTTGATGGCAGGGACTATTCTTTTTTTTTTAACCCATGTCTCCTCAGTGTCTAGCACAGACCCTGAAATAAAGTAGGCACTCAGTTAATATTGGTTGATTAAATCAATGGATACCTATTAGATCCTCCTTACATAGATGTGACAGGTGTTTAAATTTGATTATTACCTGCAAACATCATCTTATCTCAGAAAGGATTCTCTTATCAGTTTGTAATTAGTACCTAAATTTTTGACATAAGGGGAGCATTCATTTTGGTAAAAATAAATAAATGTATAGATAAATGAATAAACAAATATATACACTTTTAGTAGGAGATGCAGAAATACATACTCTGGAAGGAGGTGAGGAAACTGGTTTAAATCTTAAAACATTTTGTTTAAGATTGATATGAAGGAATAAATACCTGGATTCCTTAAAAACTCAGTTTCTTCCAGTCCTACTTTCTTACAATTCAAATTATCACCTTTAAATAAATTAGGAATAAGTGGACTTTAAATAGAAACAATAACTGGGACAAACTAAGATAGGGATCAATACATTTAGTTTTTTACATTGTAGCAAATAGTGTGACTATTAGAAAATTGCTGGAGGGAGGAAGCAACTGGAGAATCTGACACCTAGGAAGTTTGAGAAAATAGAGGAAAAAAGGAAAGGCTTCGTCTGGTTCTTTTCAGTGCCAGTGTCTGGAAAAACAACAGCAGTGTTCTCCTGAGTACCCAGAGTAGAAGAAATGTGCAATGATGCATAGAAGCCAGCTCTCACATCAGAACGAGTTGTTGGTTTTTCTTTGGGTTTTCAATGTGCATTTAGGAGTGTCTAGAAGTAAAGCATGGCCTGTGCTTTCTATACTCTGATGACCTAGTCTGAGCTTGTCTGAAATATAATGGCACAAATCACACTGTCCTAAACCCATGAGCAGTAAAGGAATCAGGGTATGGCCATTACACACAGAACATTTATTAGCTGTGCTCTGTTGCTTAAAAAATCTATTATGCTGAGAGAAGATACATGTTGCGCTGCAAGCACTAACTTAAGTTACTGGAGTCAGGTACCTTACAATATACTTCACACCAAATAAGTGATGTTCTTTTAATAGTTTATTGAGAAATGTTACATGGTCGATCAAAAACACAGAGTTATAGGCATGTTTGGTGGCACTAAATAAAAACTACATCAGCTTACATCAAGTCCTGTTCTGAATTTCCAATGGCCACAAGTGATTTTTATCTGCTGTATTTCCTCACCCCAAACTCACCATGTTTATGTTCATAACATTCGTATCTTACTCTGAGACCAGCTGCAGTCTCTAATACTAATTTTCTTTTGTTTTTAAATAGCATCCATCTTGTTTTGGGCCAAAGGAACTCTCTTAAATGGGCAAAATGGGGAAAAATGTGTCTTGGGCAGGAACTCCTCCCCCTTTTGAGTATTTTTGTTGCTACTGCTCCTTCCCCTCTGACTGTAACATTGCTTTCAGACAGCTGTCCATTTCCTCTTTTCCTAGATTTTAATTGATAAAGTATTTATTGTCCCAGAGGATTGATGATAGAAAACCAAGCATAAAGTAGATATACTTGGGAGGTGGGGTCTTTCCTGACACTTTTAAATAACGCAGGTCTTGCCACAAACAAGCATGCCTTTCCAGTAAAGAACACTTAAAAAGAATCTAAACAATCTCTGTTCCCTTTCGTTACTTCAACAAAAGAGCTCCAAGTTCCTTAAATCTTGGTTTATTTATGCTACCTTCCAAAGAACCTACAAATGCTCTTCCATTTTGCAGGCTATTAAAATTAAATATCCCTCTGTCAGATCCTCAATCTGATTTTACCTTCGCAGTCAATTTTTCTTCCAGACTTTAGATGTCTTGAATTCTGGTATTATATTACAAAATAAAATTCCTAGTGTAGGAGTACCATCTAGCTTTGGTATGCTATATTTGTTAAATTTTCTGATTAAATAATGAATCAATAAATGAAACCATTACTGAATGAAACATTGTTGTGCCTGTTCTCTAGATTCCACTATTCTCACTTCAACCTCTACACCTTTGCCTGTGCTAATCTTGCACCTAGCAGGCACACTTTCTTCTTCTACATCAGTGGTTGTTGTGTGCACTAGAATCACCTGAGAGCTTGTCAAAACAAAGATTTCTTGTCTTCACTCCAGAGTTCCAAGGTTAGACCCAAGAACATGCATGTCGAACAAGTTCTCCAGAGATATGAATGACACTGGTCTGGGGACCACACTTTGAGAACACTTACTTACTCAGGTAACTTCTGAGACATACCTTGTATCTCACATTTTTTGGGGGGCGGGGGTGATGTTCTCTCCTATGATTTGAATCTGTATTGTTCTCTACCACTTATAAGTCCTTTTCTTCAGTTTTTTATACTTTTAGAAACTTATCACACATGAGTCTGTTATCCAATAACTTGATGCTTTCACATCCTAACCGCAACCATGCTGAACTTCTCACTTCTCCTTGAAAAGACCATGAATCATTGTGACTTCATGTTATTTCCTTTCCCTAGCTTACCTTTAATCCTTTTCAACTTGGTAAACTCTGAGACCTAGTTCTAGTGTCTCCTCTTTTGTAAAGTCTTCTTTGAATTTCTTGATAATTACCACTTGTACCCCAATTCTTTGGATCACTGAACTTAATCAATACCATTGAGAGTATCTGTATATGTTTATTCTGAACTCCTAAGAGACTGGAAGCAGATCATATTTATAGTGTAATCCCTAGTACCAAGCACAATACCTCACTAAAGGCATTTTTTGAAAGAGTACCAATTTTTGGTAAAATAATTGTGATATAAAAGCAAACACAATCAATAAAATAACAACAAAACAACCAAACAACAACAGCAAAAAGGAATGTGCTATAGATATAACTTCCCCACTGAATTGCCATGTTCAATATTGAAAAATTAGTTAGTAATCTAGGTGGACCCTCTTATTAAGGCAAAATTCCAGATTCTATTAATAATGTAGGCTGAAGACATGGGAACATCCTGAGTACTCATCAACAGATGATTGGTTTAAGATGTGGTATATATATATATATATATATATATAATGTAATGTTACTCAGCCATAAAAATGAATGAAATATTGCCATTTGCAGCAACATGGATGGACATAGAGATTATCATACTAAGTGAAGTAAGTCAGACAGAGAAAGCAAATGTTATATAATATCACTTGTATGTGGAATCTAAAAAAATAAAACAAATGAATTTATATACAAAACAGAAACAGACTCACAGACAGAACACAACCTTATGGTTACCAGTGGAGAAAGGGAGGGAGAGAGGGATAAATTAGGAGCATGGGATTAACAGATACAAACTACTATACATAAAATAGAAAAGCAACAAGAACTTACTATATAACACAGGAAGCTATATTCAATATCTTGTAATAGCCTATAATGGAAAATAATCTGAAAAAAATGTATATATATATAAAACTGGATCACTTTGCTGTACACCTGAAACTAACACAATATTGTAAATCAACTATATGTCAGTAAAAAGAAAACAATTTAGACTAAAAGCATGCCAAATAACAGAATGATATATTTATTTTTGTTTCTAAGTACTGAGCAGAAAGACTAGGTAAGAAGAAATGAGAAATATCTCCACTTAGTCTAAAATAAACTACCTAGATGAAAATTAGAGGAGGATGTGAGGAAATATTTAGATTTGCTGGTATATTATAACTGTGTGCCAAAAAATAAAGCATCTCTAACATCATCTAAAGTGAGAAATTTCTGAAATTAGTTCCCATGACCTCTTATTAACCATTTCCGCCTTTAATGTGCTTCCTCCCAAAGATTTGATTCTTTTCCTCAAATCTCTTGGATGCTTTATTACACGTGACTTCAGGATCAAGCCATCTTGGTGGGCTCACTTTGGACATGAACTTCTCCCTTTATTTTTGGTTTAAAATATAAACCACCTGTAACCTCAATGATATTTTGTACAGGATGGTTACGTTTAGATCTGGTGATCAAAATGTACCTTAAAGAGTCAAGAAGAGAAAGTTTAGAGCTGCTAGGTTAGAGGAGGTCCATTTGAGGAAGGAATCATTTTGACAGCTGACATTACGGCTTCTAATAAAATTGACCAACTGTTTCTTGTGGAAGTTTTGTTTCTGCTGTTATAGCTGCTTCTGTCAGGAAAAGAGATCTGGAGAGTGTTTTAGAAAGCATGCTTGTCATAACTCAAATGATAAAGTATCCTATATAACTATGACATTTATATCTTCACATTGATGTAGGCAAATTCTCTGGAATTTGTAATATTGCGTATATTGCCTTTACTAACATATCAGTGGAGACCTCTAATTTTCCTTACCGTTGATTCATGAGCTTTTTTGAAGTTCAGTATTCCTAAAGCTATGCTTGTGTGGGCAGGCCACTTTTGCTGATATGAAAACCAAACAGGGAGAGACTGACTTTCCCAAAAATAAATGCAGTTAATGTGAAGCTACAGAGTTAAAGGATGTAGAAGGTTAAAAGAAGTTCAGCTTTGGCAAACTAAATTTACTCAGCAGAGGTAGCTGAATTCCTGAAGTGGAACCATTCACTTTGAGATAAGTGTTATATTTATGGTACAACATCTTCACAGTGATGTATATTACTCTTGTGTATGCTCAGAGACACACGACTGTGAAATAAAAGGAATAGAATTTAATAGGTCAATTTATTGGTTAACTTCGGTAAAAGTCTCAGCTGAAGTTGTTGGTTGAGATGATTTTGTCTTGTGGATAGGTTTGTGTGTGGTTTACTGTGTCCCCCTTTCCAGATAATTAAGAATTAAAGTTTCTAATTTTTATCTGTCCTTCTGATGAACTAGGGTAATAAAATTCTGTTCTTAAGTCACAGAGACAAGTATGGGTCGCTTACTAAACATAATAAGACCCTGAAAGAGAGACAATAAAGATTTTTTTCCACCCTAATTTTCAGTCTGAAGTGAATTATATCCTGTGATAAAGTAGTATAGCTACATAATGTTGAGTAAATTTATAAATATTTCTGAGCCTCAGTTTTCTCCTCGTAGTAAGGTGGTAATGCTACTTGGTCTGTAGGATGTCAAGAGAATTACATGAGAATATAGGTGAAGAGATTAACACCAGGATGGCATGCCAAAGTTTTCAATAAATTGAGCTATTATTACATTGTAAGAACAATGAGATCTTTGAAGATTTTATTCTCAGTAACTAGATCCATTCTCTTCTTCCATGTAGTTATTGATTTCAGTGCTTAGAGCATCCTTTAACTTCTCAGTCAACTACCATGAAAGAGACTATCTCAAGACTGCTTGCAGTGTGGTCACCATCTGTGGGGATATGGCACTAAATCAAAAAGTTAATGCTTCCCTAACTTCTGAGTTAAAAAACTACCATTACCCCTTCCAAAGTCATTATTTCCAGCGATACCTAAGCACTGGAAGTAAAAGAGTACAGTGAATTTAGCTATTAAAACTGTATGATTGTAACTGTTCTCACTCCCATTGTTTGCTCAAGGACCAGATCATTGCCCACAGATGAACCAAGTAAAGGGTCTTTGCTTCTCCAGTTATCATTCTCTTCTTTCATGTTCCCAGCACCTGTTTATTTGGCACCTGCTATGTGCTGGGTCCTGGCAAATAAAAATGAGTCTGAGATCATCTTTGCCCTGCAAAAAACCCAAAACATATTGCATTGTTTGATAATGTATATTTGGGGAAAAACTGCAAATATGTAAATTTATATTGGCAAACATCAAGGAGAAACTGTTTTCCAAAACACAGTACTATGTGGAGAAAAAGATAATTGAAGAAGGCATGATTTTTTTCTGACAGGCTAGATGACAGGGTAGATGCAATTAAAATCCAGGAAAGTTAGTGATAACAGCCACAAGCAAAGAATTAATAAAGTGTGATGTGAACTCAGAGAAGACAGAATTTATTCCTATCTTAGATGAATCTGCAAGGCTTCCCAGTTCCTTTGAAACTGATGTGGGTCTTGAGAGATGAGAATAAATTTATTCACTCATCTATCAAGCATTTGTCAAACCATTCAGTTTATTTATCAAACCATTTCTAAGCATCAGGCACTATGGCAAGTATCTGAGATACAGAGAAGCTATAGCTTTGCCCTTCAGGAGCTAACAGTCTAGTCATGGAAGAGACAGACATGTAAAAAGTGACTAGATTATAACAGATTTATAATATTAAAATACAATTAATATATTATGTCATACTGATATAATATAATATAACATAATGTAATGTAATTTCTGAAGGAATTCCTGATTCTATCTTGGGTCTTCAATCATGTGTATGTGTGTGTGTGTGTGTGTGTGTGTGTGTGTGTGTATGTGTGTATTTGTGTATGGAAGGGGAATCAGGAAAATCTTCCTAGAGAAGACATTTGAGCCAAGTCTTGAAGAAGAGAACTTCAGAAAGCTGCCCAGTGGGTTGGAGACACAGGAGCATCCCAAGTGAAGAAGGAAGGAAACTGAATATTCTTAGGAAACTGCAAAAAAGGGAGTGTCAGGAGTATAGTGTAAGGAGATGGGGAAAGAGATCTGGGAGTGGGAATGAGCATGTGAATTATGACGTAGACATGATGGAGAAGAAGCTAAAGCTCGGGTAAGGGCCAGATCATAGAAAGCTTTGTTCTAAGCACAGGGAGTCACTGAGATGGCTGCTGGGAGTCTGAGCCTGCCATGGAGGGGTCTGGGTCAACCCGATGCATCTAGTTCACCTCTGCCACCCCTCACCCACTCCCAGCCAGCTATGTTGAAATATATACCCTCAAATTCAGCCATGAAATCAGAACCTATTAGTATTATTTGAAAATCTTTGGGAACATGAATTAACACTTTACTTAGTTTGGAATTCTTAGCTTCATCTTTGGATACAGATGTTGTAATTTAGGTCTGAAAATCAAGAGACATAAAACAGTCTTGTATAGGTGCATACATTTTTTTTAAACTGATAAGAGATTTTTTATTTTTCGAGTAATAGTTCAGGAGTGGTTTCTTCCACCTTGAATCGCCTAGAATCTTTACTTCCTTTGTTCTTGGAAAATTAACAGCTCCATATTTCATTTACTCATTCAGTTCACTAATCTCCCCTACTGGTAGAAGTATTATTGCAAGCCCTTTTTTTTTGCGGTACGCGGGCCTCTCACTACTGTGGCCTCTCCCGTTGCGGAGCACAGGCTCCGGACGCGCAGGCTCAGCGGCCATGGCTCACGGGACCAGCCGCTCCGCGGCATATGGTATCTTCCCGGACCGGGGCACGAACCCGTGTCCACTGCATCGGCAGGCGGACTCTCAACCACTGAGCCACCAGGGAAGCCCTATTGCAAGCACTTTTAATTCTTCTTTTTCTACTGGAGTTTTTGAACATCAAATAAAGCCGTGGAGGCAACTGCAAGTTGAAAGTAGTATTTATTTCTCCATAGAGTTACCAGTAACTTGAGCAACAGAGACAAGAGCCTTTCCTTGTGAACTTCTGGGAATTTAGTAAAGGATTATCTTTCCACCTATTTCCCAGTTCACCACTCTGATATAAACACCACTCAGAGAAACTTGGTTTAGGGTGAAAGCAATGTCATTTTGTACAGAGTGATGTGTGTCACAAAGTATTTGATTAACTAGGGTAGCCAAAGACAAAGTTAATTATTTGGTCAATATTTTACTAGGTTTTTCAGTTATTACCCACTTTACTTTTAATTACTTTTCCCGCTATTCTCCATCTGATGTTATGTAAAACATCTACATATCTACACATAAAATCATATTTTATCAGAAACCTACAGCTGACCTCATTTTATAAAATCATGTTGTTTGCCGAAAGAAAGAAAATCTTCAGAAAAAGCACCATGCTTTTTTAAAAACCCACATCAGGATGTGACAGCAGGATGATAGACAAGAACTACACAGCTTTTACAGTTTGGAGATTAATGGGAAAAATGCCTCTGAGAGTGGATTTCATGAAAAGTATGGGATCAAAGCACTACTGTGTCTGTTAGCCTTTACTGCTACTTTATTTCACTTTATTTCATAAATTCGGGTTAGTCATTAAAAATGTCAAAGGAGTCATATGTTTTCTACAACAGAACAGAACATTATACACAAGGCCAATTTACAAAGCTCCAGTCTGAGGCTTTACTGAGGAACGGAGTTCTGAAAAATCTGTGTTCTGGGGACTTTCTCAGTTCAAAGCAACTAGCAGGAATTTTGCTTAAATCAAATCTTAGAATTGAACTCCCTAGTTTCTAGGTTGTCACTGTGTGTGTTAAAAAAAATACAGTATCTGTAAATTCCTAAGATAAAACAACAGGCCAATGAAGTAATATGAATTTCTAAACTTTTCTACTGAGTAGCTGTTTTTTCATGATAATTAATACAAGTTCATTCTAATATCAGCAAGCCAAGCAATACAGAAGCATATGAAGATAAATATTATAGTTTCTCCTGCTTCCCTTCCTTCCTTCCTTAAAACCACAAGTGTCTTGTATATGTTCCTCCATATCTTTTAAGACACATCTTATACATTAGGAATTAAAGTTAGATATTTTTAGCATGGCCAACATGATCTACAACTTGGAATTTCTATATAATGCAGTGGTTTTCAATCATTTTTACAGCAAACAGTTCTTTTTTTCCAAATTAAATCTTTCGTGAAAATTAGGGTACTTCCATGCTTAAAGGTTGATCTCAGCTTAAATGTCACTTCCCCTGGGAAGTCATTTTTATCCCATAAACTAGATTCATAACAAATTCTTGAGGGATTTTTTGGGGGGTTTAATGCTGTAGGTTCCTTGAGGCAGAGTGAGTTAACTATCATTCTATTATTAGCAGTCTTGTGACATAATAGGGACTATTTGTAGTCCGTATTATGTAATATATATACAGATAAAGGTACAGATACAGATGAATGAGTTTCTTTACTATCAACAGAAAATATTCTTAAGCACTGTAACAGCAGAACCTTATATAGTGCCTGGGAGACATAAAGTTGCCCAGTATTTGTGGAATGAAGAATAATATTTCTCTAAACATTTCAAGTGGTTATAGCATTCTCTGGTGCACAATTTGAAAATCATTAGCCTAGTGGATAGGGCTCCCACAAAGTAGTAAGATATCTGCTTTACAGGTTTGAGTTTTGCATAGCCTCTCTGTGTTTCAGTAGCAATTTCTATTTCACTTGACTTATCTGGAGGCACTTGACATCATCGGCCACTTGGCTTTCCCATTCTTTCCTGGTTCTCCTCTACACCCCAGAAAATTTCTCCTCAGTGTCCTTTGTGGGGGATGATCTCTAGGAATCCAGTATAGCTCTCTTCACCTTTTTATTTGACATGCTCTTTTTTTACATGATCTTACCTACTTTTGTGGTCTTAGTTACTGGTGTGTTGGTAGCTTCTGGATCCTTATTTCCAAAGCTCACCATCCTCCTGAGTTCCAGAAAGGATTTCTAACTGTTGCCAGAGAACCCCATTTTTATGTTATTTAGATGTTTCAAACTCTCAGGTATATAATGTTATATTTTCTGTCATAATTCTCCATAATCATGTGGGTTTTTTTTTTCTCTTTTCTCTGTCTTGGTTTATGACATTGGTTGTTGAATCTAGGAAACTGACTCATTTTAAATGATTGTCATATCCTTTACGTATCACCAATTCTTGTTAGTTCTACCTGTTAAATAGTTCTCAAACCAGCCTCATAAAATTTGTTTCCAAAGCCACTGTGTTGAGCCAGAACCTCAAGGTCTCTCACATGAATTGTCCATCCTCTGCAATGCTGATAAAATATCTTTTTTTAAAACAATCAGAGGACTTCCCTGGAGGTCCAGTGGTTGGGACTCTGTGCTTCCAATGCAGGGAGTGAGGGTTTGATCCCTGTGGGGGGAACAAAGATCCCACATGCTGCATGGCATGGCCAAAAAATTATTAAATAAATACACATTAAAAATAAATAAATAAATACAATCCACCCATTTAAAAAAAGCTTTAAAAAAATCAGGAATATGAACATTTAATTCCTCTACTTGAAAAATATCAGTGACTTCCATTGCCTAATTTTGTAGTCTCTGTGTAACCCCAGGGGGTACAGTTAGGTTCAGGAAGAAAATATTGGGACTTCTCTTTATATTCATTCATTCATATATATATTGATGGATATTTGGATTCTTTCCAAGTTTAGCTAATATGGACAAGTCCACTATGGATAATATTGTATATTCTCTGGGTGCACATGTAAAACTTTCAGGGATATACTTGGCAGTGGAATTGTTGTATTATAGAATAGGCAAATGTCTAAAACATAATATATTAGCAGTTATACAGGCATATACTTTATTTTTAAATGTATTAAAGATATAATAAGAGTGAGTGCCCCAAACATTTTTTATTCTGAATAAGAGTATGTGATCAAAAGTGCACTGGTTTATAGAATAAAAACCCTCACACCTAGCTCCAAATTCCCTCTTTCATTTCCATTTTTCCAAAATAAGCCTGTTAGGCTCTTGCTGCTACAAGCTTCCATTGCATGTATCACCATAATAGTATTTATCAGGTTGAGTAGCTGTTGTTTATTTCTTGTCCATCTCCTCACCTAGACTTAATGGTCAAGGGCAGACTTCTAGTCAGAATTCTAGTCTCACTCATTTTTGTATCTCTGGTACCTGGCAGTGGTAGCATATGGTAAGCACAAATTTAAATATTTATTGAATGAATGAACTAAGGTAAATGGCAGGAATACTATTTTATATAGCTGAGAAATGAAGTATCACAGGAAAATCCTGTATACTCTGGGAAAAAAGCATTATATAAATTTAAGCACTAGTGCTTTATGATAGAATTTGATCTATGGTGTTCTGTAGCCTGAATATCAAAATGTGTGTTTTAGTTTAGAATTAATCAAGAAAGCCAACACTCTATTTGCTCTTTATCTTCACCTTAGATGTGCTAGCACTGTAGCAGAGTAGTGGAAAATTCTCTTCAGCCTCTAACTTATGTCCTCTTTATCAATATTCCTAGAAGAAGAAGGTTATGTTAGAACAGAAAGATAACTGGGCTAGGAATCAGACAGACCAATATTTGTCTCGGTTCTGTTATTTGTGATTTTACACAAATCGCTCAATTTCTTTGACAATCCGTATAATAATTTAAAAGAGCTATTGCTTATTAGCATGTGTCAGGCAGAGTTATAGGCACTTTCCATGAATCATCTCACTTAATAATAAGCATAAATGTTACCCCATTTTACAGAAGGAGTAAATGAGGATCAGAGAGATCATACAACTTCCTCCAGGTCCTAAGACACAAGTTACAAGTCACTTATCTAGTTTCTTTCCCAGGGTTTTAAAAGAATCAAATGAGGTAATCTATGTGAGAACATTTTATAGTTTTTAACACTTTTTCCATTCAACATATATTTATTTACTACTTAGCACATACATTGTTCTGTACACACACACACCCCCAAAGAATATGAATTATATAGTCAGCAGTTGGAGGGTCTTGAAATCTTGTACAGGAGATACAAAAATCTATAAATGACAGTAACACAGTAGTGACTACTTTTTCCCTGGGAAGAAGATCAGAGAAAACCTCACAAAAGAGATACCACTGAAGTCTAATGTGTTAAAAGATGATTGAGATTTCTAGGTAGATGCTGTGTTAAAGGACATACAAAGAAGGAAAGAGCAAGACCAAAGACAAAGGAGGTAAAACACATGCTCTCTGGGAAATAATAAGTTAGTCATCGTGGAAGAAATACAGGATGTGGGGCAGCACGTAGCAGGAGATAAAGCCAGAAAGAAGGGTAAGTTAGAGCCGGAATATAAAGGACTTGGGGTTTGACTTATTGTATTGAGCTAATGGGTATCACAGAAACATTTAACTAGGCAAGTACTATGATGTTGACAATAAGAATATCAATAATAACTTTTATAACAATAATAATAGATAATATTTACTGAACACTTAATATGTGCCAATAACTACATTAATGCATGGCTGATTAACTTAATCTTCACAGTTACCCCATGAGATAGGCATCGTTTTTCACTCCACTATGCTCTTAGCCTCATTCCCATACTGCCACAATAGCGGTTACTCCAGAATGCCAGCACAGTAAGAAATGAGGTGAGACAATCCTACTCATAGGGATGAGAGGCTAGGAGATCAGCTGGGTTTTTTTTTTTTTTTTTGCTTTGTTTTGTTTTCTGAATTTGTATTTACATAGCAAACACATTATTACTTCTTAATTTATTTGGGATGGCTTGAGAGGACTCTGGTAGAGATAAGGAGGTTACAGCCTTCCTTTCCAAAGCTTTCTCAAGGTGTCAGCACTGGAGAGCAATTTGGAAGAAGAGGGTAGATTTACAGGGCATCGTTACCAATTGTTCGTACCTGCAGCAGCTCAACAAAGCTGATGGAGGACACCAAAGGCAATGAAGTAGTAATAATAACATGGTTGGCCCTAACACAGCAAGCTTTCAAGCATGGACAAGCTTATTTATATGTGTGCCCCCATGTCGTGAAATCACTGCTGACTACAGCTTTGCAGGAGAACAGAAACAGGATGAAATTAGTCATGCCTTTCTCACATGCACAAGGAGTCAGCAGGTAGTTTTAACTCCTGACATTTTACTGCTATGCCAAAGCAAACTACACGTTATGGGCAAATCAGCCCTTGTTTTAGGTAGAAAAATATTCTGCCAGTGAGAAACTATGCATTACATATGCACTACAGGGATGCTGGGTGTGAGTTTGTTCCGTTGGAATTTCTAGCCTTACAGCCCCCCTTCTTTCTTCACATTGGGGTACAAGCTGTACTGGGTCCTCTAGTTAATGAATGTGCTTTTTGAAAGTCATGGGTTGTTCATCAGAGACCCAGAAACTACCTCAAGGAAAACCCTTCTATGTCCAAAGATTTACTTGGCTGGGGAAGAATCTAGACATTTGGACAATAACTTGAACTTAAAAACTAAGCTGATTCTATTGCTTGGTCTGCACAGATACTGGTTGTTAGTAAGATACTAGTTGGAACAAATGATGACCCAGATTTGTTAGCAAGGAAATGATGCTCTGTGGGTGGGCAGTACACTGAGTGCCTGTGTAGACACATACTCATGACACCTCCTCCTTTGTACATTCAGAGATGCTTCCATGTTTTTCTGGGTATATTCCTATCTGCTACAAGACCGTAAGCTCCCTGAGGGCAAAGACTTTCTATTTTGTTAATTGCTGGTACTTAGAATAGTACTTAGGACATAATATGTTCTTAGTAAATCTCTTTCGCTCATTATTCAAAGAAATATTGAGCATTTATCATGTTTATTTACAATTTAAATGAAAAGTGAATGAGTGTATGAATAAAAAAATAAATGGAGGACTTTAATAATCATAGCAATGTATGTAACTAAACTTTACCAGCTTCGTGAAGAGTCTTATCTATAGCCAGTTTATTCATAAGAGTCAGCTTATACAGAATATGTGTAGCATCAACAATATACACAAGTTGTCAGGATTCTTGATTTTTCCTTTAGTGCTTCTTGTCCTTCGACATCTGGCCACATTTGACGGTCAGTAATAAAATACGACCAACAGCTGCCAAAGTCAGTATTCTTGCTTCAAAAGGGAGAACAGAAGCTAACATTTACTTTGTTACTAGGATGTGCTACATTCTTTCACAAGTTATTTCATTTAATTCTTTTTTTTTTTTTTTTTTTTGCCATATGCGGGCCTCTCACTGTTGTGGCCTCTCCCGTTGCAGAGCACAGGCTCCGGACGCGCAGGCTCAGCGGCCATGGCTCACGGGTCCAGCCGCTCCGTGGCATGTGGGATCTTCTCAGACCGGGGCACGAACCAGTGTCCCCTGAATCGGCAGGTAGACTCTCAACCACTGCGCCACCAGGGAAGCCCTATTTCATTTAATTCTTAAAATAACTATCTGAAATGGTGCTATTATCCCTATTTTATATCTATGAAGAAACTAAATTCATGCTTCTATTTAGACACAGAAGCAGCATTTTTTTTCTTTTCCTATATAATTATTTTTTCATATATGTGTCTTCCCCTCTTGACTAGGGTTGTTGAAAAATGCTTTCTTAACTAAGAACAATCCTTGGCTTTGTATCTATAACTAAAATTCCCATATTACTTATATTTTGGGCTATGGACATCGATATTATATGTCCATGTGCAAACATAATCTGGGGGAGAAACAAAGTAAACCATAATTAATCATTAACACCTTGGTTCAATTTTGTTTCTATGAGATTTCTTTTAGCATGTAGACCCTAAGAAAGTGAAAGCCTGGTCAAAATTATTTTGAAGCCCTGCCCAGTCACAGTGAGACTTTGAAATGCAGTCTGAGAAGCTAAATTACAGAAAGGGTAGGAATCTGCCAGTCCCCCATTTTCTTAAGCCCACTGAGAAGACTGTCATTCAAAACATGAAATTAACCAAAAGGCTGGAAAGGCATGGATGACGAGCTTGGTGTGGAGTAGAAAAATGGATCCTCAACCTCTAAACTTTCTCCAGAGACTCTTTTTTTTTTTTTTTTCTCCAGAGACTCTTAATCTGTTTCCTGAACATTCACTTTGCATTGTCACTCATATTCTTTTGAAAAACTCACAGTAGTTTCTACAGACAATAGAGAAATTGAAACACTTGTCAAGATTAATCAGGATCCCAACTCTTAGCCCCAGAATTTGCCACAATCGATAGAGCCTCTGTAGAGGGCAAGGAAGTCACTGTGAGCCAGCCCTGCCCCAGTAAGACCTATGGCTCCTTCCTCTTTTGTGAAGACACTTATCACCTTAGGCTGGTGGGACATAAAACTTGGTAAGATGTTTAATGATGGCTCTGTGCCTGTGATCAATGGGAGTTCACCCTAATCCTCTATGACTCTTTTTCTTAGACACTATAGATGGAACTTTCCCTGGCTTCTAATTAATTTCCTCTCTACTGTACAGGGTATAAAATAGTATTTCCAATAAACGCAGGTTCAGTAGGCAATAGCCATAGCCTATGTTCATTTTCTTTTGTACCCCAGATATAGTAAAACCCGAAATGAAAAATAAATAAATAAATAAAGGCATTTTTCAATAGAAGAATTTTTTTTCAATAGAAATTTAAAATGCCTATTTAACAGCCTGAATTTTAGTCCCCGTGAATGATATGCTGGCCGAATGGTTTGCTGCCTTAATTAAAATGATATCTAGCCATTTAAATACGTACAATCAGACATACCAGAGAGGTGTTTGAAATCTAAATGCATTCTACCTGGGTAAATATGCTCTGGAAGATATGTTTTCCACTCTCTTTGTTTACTGACCAGCTGTGTTCCCAGATTTCTCAGCTCCTCTCAGGTTACTGGAAGCAGAAGGTATTTCGTGATGGGTTCTGAGAATTAGAAAAAAAATCAAGGAATGGACTCTTGATCGCACGAGCCAAAAGACCATCACCTAAATGTACTGACTAGTAAAATTTCCTTTTAGTAAAGGGAAGAATCATCTGGCAAAATTACTTCTTTGTCGCCATTTCAGAATTCAGGACCTCTTTGATTTGGATTAGTTCCCTGCAGACAAATTGCAGGGCAGAGTTGAGTCTCTGGGTCAGACTATCAGAGAAATAAATTTCTATGGCTCTAGCAGGAGTCCGGGAATGGGAAGAAGGATGTAGAACCCAGGCTTTACAGATGGCCTGCTTGAACAGAATGCAGTGTCATTCCAAATGAGCCCAGGGCACTGTCCCTGGCTCTGTGCTGTTTGTGATTCTACTTCTTACTGAAAACCAGAGCTTCAGTTTGTACCTCCGAATAAGTGTCTAAGAAACTATGCCTATTTCACCAATATGGATATTTTAGGATATTTAGCAAATTGTTTTAATTCTTTGCTTCATTTTGCTTGGGCATTTGTATCCCATGTATGTGGTATGTAGGGAGTTCTACCTACATATTAGCTATCATCATTTGCTGTGGGAACTTCAATATGAAGTATAACACAAATTGGAAGCCTATTTGTTCATGTTCAAAACCCAACCATAGAATCAGCATGCTAGTGCTGTCAGAAGCCATGGAATAGTTTATTCTAATGGTTTCCTGTTCTTGATGAGAAGAGAGAGGCCCAGAGTTTTGAAGGGACTTGCCCAAAACTATATCTAGACTTTAAGTACGACCAGCTCTGGGGTTGAGACTTCTGATGCCTAGTTCCTATGGCTCAGATACAGAGTGATCATTGCTTAATCAAAGTACTTGAGATGCTCTAGAGAAAAGGTAAATTTTTGTTTGGGAACAAAGTGAACAGCTTCCAAATTTGAATTCTGACAGAAATTGGTGAGATGAACAATTATATTAGAGGTTCTTAATAATTGCTAACACATTTGGGGACTCAATAACTGTTAAGTTTGTTCTGACTTTCAGAGATTGTTAACAAGTTGGCAGAAGATAATCAGGCTCTCCAAACTATCTAAATGGATACAATTTGACCACATATTCTCTGTTTTTAACCAGTATACTAGATTTGTATCCTCATCACTTCCTTCTTGGTTATTTTATAGGAATAATCATCTCTTTTAAGGTTTTTGTAATTCTTAACCAGTATACTTCCTTTCCAAACTCTCCATTCATCCATTTGCTCATTAAATCATTTATTCAACATGCACATAGACATTATCACATGCCAGGACACAAAGATGTATAAGACAGTTTCTCTTCTCAGAGTTCGTAGCCGGGAAGGGGAACATAGATTGTAACAGAAAATGACAATTCAAAGATCTGAGATTGAAGTTGATATACACATGAAAATCACCTGCACAGTTCTGTGATTTTCTCTAGTAAGGTAGATTACAATGTGCTTTTGTGTAAATGCTTCTTACACTAAGCTTGTGAGGTAGGCAGAATAAACAGAGGTCCCAAAGATGTTAAAATGTTATCAGTAAATCTCAGAGACCATATCTGTCCTGTTCCCCCTGTGACTTGTGCACAAGTTCCTGGCATACACAGGGAGCTCAATAAATACTTTTTGACTGAAAGACTGAACATAGCCAGTTAATATGAAACTGAGCTTTAAACTCAAGTGTCCAAATCTTGAGACCAGCGTTTATTCTGTTGGATCCATATTCAGTGTCAGCTGTGACCATTCCCTCTCTTTGCTCTTCAGAACAATGGTTCTCATCTACCTTGAGTCCCATCTACTTGAGATAAAGCATTCCAATTAATTAATGCTTCTGAAGCTGCTGCCCATATATTAACAAACTTAACAATGGTATCAGATGAGGCAGAAGATGACTGTTTCTCTAGGTATTGCACCTCAGTTGAGTAGCTAACTTTTATCAGAGGGTCCATCAGATCACATCAGAGAGGTGATCAAACTGCTCCCTTGCAGAATGCCAGCCTTGGGAATTCTGTGGCAAGTTTATGAGAATAGTGCAGAGCCAGAGATGAGACATTTTCTAATGACAAATGACTATATTTGTTTCTGAAATGCCCATATTTTTCATCATTAAATGATAGACATTATAAAACTAGGGCTATGATGATGTCAATTATGACAATAATGAAGTGAATAATAAAAAGAAAAATGGGTACCACTTATTTAGACCCAACTACGTTCCAGCAATGTGCCAAATGATTTGTACATGTTATCTTAAACAAATCCTAACAATTCCATGACATTGATAATATCAATTCCAGTTTGCAGGTAATGGAGGTACATTGTCTTTAATTAAATCCAAATATTCAATAAGTACAATTTATTCTTAAAAGATTGTGTTTTTCTCTCTTTTACTTACAGCCACATTCATCTATTTCTCTTTCCACACACACATAATATTAGATAAAGTACAAGTGTATCACCTGTAACAAAGGGCAAACCAGCAGCTGCTTAAACAAAATATTGAACACCATGGAATACTTCCCAATTCATTCTATGAAGCTGGCATTATTCTGACACCAAAACCAGAAAAAGACATTACAAGAATGTTCTAAGGAACACAGACACAAAAATTATTTTACAAGTGTTAGTCAATCAAATCCAATGACATAAAAAATCATAACACATCATGACTAAGTACAGTTGTCCTAGAAAAAACAGGTGGCTTAACATTCAAAGATCAATATAGTTCATATCAAAGGACTAAAGAAGAATAACCATATGATTATCTCAATTCATGCAGAAAAAGCATTTGAAAAAAATCTAACATTCCATCCTGATTAAATCTCTCAGCAAACCTGAGGTTAAATGTAACTTCCTTAATCTGATAAATGGCATCAATGAAATTCTGTAGCTTAATATCATACTTAGTATTTAAATACTGAACGCTTTCCTCCCAAGATAGAGAATGAGACAAAGACATCTGCTCTGTATTTCACATTGTACTGGAGACCCAGCCAGGGAAATAAGGCAAGCACAAGAAATAAAAGAAATATGGATGAGAAATAAAGAAATAAAACTTTCGAGTTGAATAAATCAAATTCTCTTCCCCCCAAAAAAAATTTTTTTTAATTTTTTTTAAAAATTAAAAAAAAGAAATAAAACTTTCTTTATTCATAGATGACTTCATTGTCTATGTAGAAAATCCTAAAGAATTTTTAATAAGCTATTGAAACTAACCAGTGAGTTTAGCAAGATTATGGGATACAATGTTAAATTTTGAAAATAAATAACATTTCTGTACACTAGCGATGAACAATCAAAAATGGAAATTAGGGCTTCCATGGTAGCGCAGTGGTTGAGAGTCCGCCTGCCGATGCAGGGGACACGGATTCGTGCCTCGGTCCGGGAGGATCCCACATGCTGCGGAGCGCCTAGGCCCGTGAGCCATGGCCGCTGAGCCTGCGCGTCCGGAGCCTGTGCTCCGCAACAGGAGAGGCCGCAACAGTGAGAGTCCCGCGTACCGCAAAAAAAAAAAAAAAAAGGAAATTAAAAGACAATACAACTTACAATATCACCAAAAATATGAAATAGGGATAAAGTTGATAAAATATGCACAAATTTGTACGCTGAAAACTCTAAAACATTGTTGAGAGAAATTTTAAAAGACCTAAACAAATGGAGAGATATATTGTGTTAACAGAAGACTCAATATTGTTAAGATGGCAATCCTTTCCAAATTTACGTATATTTTCAAGGCAATTCCAATCAAAATTTCAGCAGGTAGTTTCTATAAAATGTTAAACTGATCATAAAATTTGTAAGAAAATGCCAAGAATAGCCAGAAAAACTTTGAAAAAGAAGCAAAATTGGAGAATTTATACTACCTAATTTCAAAACTTATTATAAAGCTAAAGTAATCAGAGTATGATATTGACATAAGGAAAAACATAGATCAATGGAACAGAATAGGAATTCAGAAATGGTCCTACACATATATAATCAGTTGATTGATTTTTACAAAGGTGCCAAAGCAATTCAATGGTGAAAATAATCTTTTCAACAATGATGCTGGAACAATTAAATACCCATATGCAAAACAAAATAAAACAAAAATAAATGAAAACTCTCCACTCTTACCTCATACCATTTATAAAAATTAGCTCAAAATGGGTCATAGACTTAAGTATTTAAGAGTTAAAACTATAAAACTCTAGGAGAAAACATAGCATAACATCTTGGTCACTCTGGGTTTGGCAAAGGTTTTTTAAAAATAGCACCCAAAAAGTTCATGCTATTAAATTTTAAAAATTGCACCTTACCAAAATTAATATCTTTCACTTTTCCAAAGACTCTGATAAATAAAAAGGTAAGTCACAGCATGTGAGAAAAGATATGTGAACATATAACTGACAAAGTGTTTGGGTCTATAATATACAAAAAACTCTTACAACTCAGTAAGAAGACTAACATTCTAATAAACAATGGCAAAAATTTTGAAAAAAAACTTCACCTAAGAAGTTCTATGAATGGAAAATAAGCACCTGAAAAGATGTACAACCTTATTAGTCATTAGGGAAATGAAAATTAACTACACACCCACTAGAACAGCTGAAATGAAGACTGATCATACTATATGTTGCTGAGGATGTGAAGCAACTAGAACTCTCTCTTTCACTATTGATGGAAATGGAAATTAGGACAACCACTTTGGAAAACAGTTTGGCAGTGTCTTAAAATGTTAAACATAACACACACCATATGACCAGCTATTCTACTTCTAGTTATTTACCCAAGATAAATAAAAGCATGTCTCGACCCAAGACTTGTACACAAATCTTCATAGCAGCTTTGTTTGTAATAGCCCAAAGCTAAACTGGAAACAATTCACAAGTCCATAATGGATAAGCAAAGCAAACTGTGGCATATACATACAATAGAATACTACTAATAAAAAGAAACAAACTATTGATATATGGAAAAGCATGGATAAGTCTCAAAATAATTACAAATGAAACAGCCAGGCAAAAAATGCATACTTCATAATAATATTTGTACAAAATTCTAGAAAATACAATCTACAGTGACAAAAAGAAGATTGCTGGTTGATTGGGGTTGGTGGTAGTCATGGAGGGATATGTTACAAAGGGGCACAAAGAAACTTTTGTGACGGAAGTGTGTGTTCTGTTTCCTGATTGTATGGTTTCATGTGTGTATACATATGCCCCTAGTTATCAAATTGTATACACAAATATGTGCAATTTGTTTTATGTTGATTATACCTCAATGTAACTATAAACATAAAAAGAAGATAAAATAGAAGGCTTCTTCTCTCTCATGTTTCAGAGTGAGTGTAACTATGACACGGCTGATATGGTAGTTCTGTGGTATCTGGTACTCAGCCTCCTACCGTCTTTGTGCTCTGAAATTCTCTACATGCAACTTTCATCTTGTGGTTTAAAATAGCTGTTCCAGAGCTTCCCTGGTGGCACAGTGGTTGAGAGTCTGCCTGCCAATGCAGTGCACACAGGTCCATACACCGGTCTGGGAAGATCCCACGTGCCGCGGAGCGGCTAGGCCCGTGAGCCATGGCCGCTGAGCCTGCGCTCCAAAACGGAAGAGGCCACAACAGTGAGAGGCCCACGTACCGCAAAAAAAAAAAAAAAAGCTGTTCCAGCTCATTCCATTATATTCATATGATAGCCAGTGGAAAAGAGTGGAAAGTAGTGGAAGACAAATCCTTTCTTTTAAGGGCATAAACTGGACTTTGAACACATCACTTATGCTAACATCCCATTGAACTGTGCTACATGACCACAACTTACCAAGGGAGGCCAGGAGATCTAGTCTTTAAACTGAGCTATCATGTACCTAGCTAAAACTCAGTTACCATTACTAAGAGGTAAGAGTTAGAAATCTCTACCCACCCACCCCTGCAAATATAAACATATGAAATTTCACTTGAACCAAAGCAATAAATAGGCTATTGATTATGTTACAGTTTTTAAAGTTCACGGATCAGAAATATTCTCTTTTTCTTTTTTCTAAGGTGGAAAGAGCTAGGTACTACATTGAGGAAGAAAAGAATGGTCTCCTGGATTCTATAATCAGAGTTCAAAGCTGTGTTGGATGTTGAGAAGATGTGACAATTGCCTATGATTTTGCAGCATCTTGTAATTATGTTATCTTCTCAAAAACACCCAAAGTCATTAAAACTTTGAATTCTTTGATCTATGGCCAGCCAGGTCCACCAATATTTCTTTGAGTCTGCATAATGTGTTTAGATCTCAATGAAACATTAGAGAAATGTTTGATGTTATTATCATCTATTTTCTGAGAAACGATTTTTTCCCAACATGATTGTGAATATTTAGGATTATGAAAGTACTAAGAAATGTTATAGCTCTGCTACAAAAAGCAGGGGGTCTCTTTTTCTTCCTGAAGATTCATTAATAGAAGATGAAGGCGATATGCTGAAAGAGAGTAATAATAACTATAAACATTATTCATCTGGGGCCCTTTTATTCATTGTGGAATCAAAAACAAACAAATTTTTATTTCCACTTAAGCTATAATACTATTTACCCTCTGAATTTCAGAGAGTTTTATTTAATCTAACCTCATTTTAAACTTTGGATAAAATGGTCTTAAAAACTCCATGATACAGGATTCTATCTCCCTCTTTTCCCTCCTATTTACAGTGCGGTCTGTTTTTGCCGTTCTACATTTTTTGTCTTCCCCCAATTTATTTTTTCTTCTCCTTTCATAGAACTCACACTTTCAAAGTATTTTGAATTCAAAGCTTAATACTAACCATTTTAAGGGAAAGAAGATTAGAATGAAGAGAAGAAAGATGTATCTATAAGTGTCACATGGGTACTACCAGATTTCCAGAACTTAGGGAAAAAACATTCTTTGAAGATAACCCTCTTCCTTGGTCCTGTGAGAGTATTTGATGTTATCAAAACATGTGCTCTAATTTTTGGTTTGGAAAACAAGAATCATCACTGTAATTATGGGGAAGGAAATTTATAGATGAATATGACTGAGCATAAATGCCAGAAAACAGATGTTAAAAAGGGAGTATAGTGAGTTAGGAAAAGTTAGATACAAGTGTCTCTAATCTAGCTTGTTTGATTGTCTCTCTATAGTTCTACCAGTCTGATATTTTGTTCAGGTTAAGCACATTTGAGTTTCAATCTAGAATGATAAATTTTACACCTTTGACATCCTTGTTTTCGTGGCTTTTGTGATAGCGAATTAGGATCCTACTGCCAGTACACTGTTCATGACATTTTTTAAAACCAGTGCTTATTTGATTTGTTTCTTCTATTTTGTAAATGTCACCCCTTTGTGGGCATTCTCAGCAGAAGGGAAGGTTGAAGTATTTTTTTAAACAAAAATTTAGGGCTCCTGGTTTTTAGATTATTGTTTTTCCCTGGACAAAACAAACGTTCTGAGTTTTTAAGATATTTGTTTAAAGTCAGTAAAACACTTCCTGCCGTCATTCAGCCTCCTGGGTGTACCTGGTTAGACAAGAGGACATGCATTGGAGATGAGCTGACAGATCCCACAGCTGTGACCCTGTCAACCAGCAATGTGGCTTTATGTAGAACACAAGTGTCATTTAGGGTTTGGCAGCAGAAAAAGCAAATGAGTTCATTTTGAGTATGGGGATATTCTTTTGGACTAAAACTGCAGACCAGCAGTTTTCTAGAGACGTGCTTTCCTTTCACTGTTTTCAGTTCCTTGCAATTTCAATAAAGTTGTGATCATGTTGAAATTGTTATTTATTAACGCTTATTGATAACAATAATAGGTAACAATTATTGAGTGCCTGCTAAAGTGCCAGGCAATATACTAACTTCTTTGCATGAAATATCTCAAATGATCCTCACATTAATTCTATGAAGCTTGTACTACTGTAATGTGCGTTTACAGATGGGGACACTGAGCCACAGTTGGTAAGTGGTGAAGTGCACACAGCAGTTCAGTCCTCTGATTCTTAATGGATACATTTCCTCATCAAACTCCCTGCAATAAGAGAGAATGAAGAAAACTAATGCTCCTTATAGGCACCCATCATTAACTTGAGATATATTCCTTTTCCTTCCTTGTAATACCCTATATGACACACATTCAAGGATATTTTTTAAAACCTACAATAAAAACATCCTTGTCAAGTAGCTCTTGATAGGCCTGGATATTTTACTTCACTTGTGGGTTAATGTTTCTACAGATCATCTGATCTCAACCTCTTCCTAGCTTCATTTCCTGCCAACTCCACACGTCAAATTGTGTGCAGTTACCCCACATCCTGTGAGCTCTCATACTTCTGGACCTTCAAATATGCTTCTGCCAGGAGTGACCTTCTTCTGCATTTAACCATCCATGAGGCTCTTTCGTGGGGCCTTCTGAGACTCCTCCAGGCAGAATGACTTGCTCCTTCCTCTGATCCCAAGTCAATTCATATAAATCTTGATTATACAATATTTTCAGTATAGCTTTTTGAAAGAATAATATATACTTATGTTAAATAATTAAAACAGTAAAAATGGTTTACAATGTAAAGTATGTCTCCCTCTCATGCTTGACATACAGGCAGGCCTCTCTTAAGGCAGCAATTATTCCCATGATAGCTACACACAGAAACATATATGCACACATAGCTCTGGGTTGTAAAAGATTGGAAGCCTGTCTAGGAAGCACAGTGTTCTGAATCTTGCTTTCTTCTCTTGACAATATCTTAGACTTCTTTCTATATTAGTATATAAGCTTTATTATTTTTAATAGCTCTAAATATTTTAATATGGCATACTGTACTTTACTTACCCATCTTTTTATGATGGACATTTGTACTGTTTCTAGCTCTTACAAACAATGCTGCAATAAGTACCCTTGCTTGTATGTTTATAAAGAAACCAAATGTATACAAGAATGGGACTTGAAGTCAGATTTCCAGGGTTTGAACCCTGGATCTGTACTAGTAGCTCTTTTAATTAAGTTATTTGACCTCTGTATGCTCCAATTTCCACTTATTAAATAGGGATTTAATAGTATTTTCATAGGATTTTTCTGAGGATTAAGTGAGTTACTACATGGAAAGAGATTTAATGTCCAATATACAGTAAGCATTTGATGATGTTTACTGCTATTAATACAAAGGTCATACGTCTTTGGGCACTTGTGTGAGTATGTCTTTAGGATAAATTCCTGGGAGTGGAATTCTTGGGTACAGACATTTATAATTTTTATAGCTACCCATCTTAATTGGGTTCCTTTAGAAGCAGACCCTAAGACAAGGATCTAAATACAAATATAGTTTATTTTGATGCTGAAGGAAAATCTAAGAAGAGTGGGGAAGTGAAACAGGAAGAAAATGTAGCTAATAAAGGGTGTACTATCAAGCCAATCACCACTTTGGGTACTTGGAGCTCAGTCCTGCTGAGGAAACTCAGAACCAGTATTGACACAAGCCTCAGAATTATCTTGAGGGAGCGGCTTCTTGGCACACTAAATCTTGTCCTGTCAGGTCAGTCATTGTCCGAAGGCCATTGCATGATCTGTGGAGCAGTGGCTTCCAAAAACAGAGTGATGGGAAAGCTCTGCTGTGGTTCTGGCAATAATGGGTTTACCTGGAGAGATTTTTTTTTTTTTTTTTTTTTTTACAGTACGCGGGCCTCTCACTGCTGTGGCCTCTCCCGTTGCGGAGCACAGGCTCCGGACTCGCAGGCTCAGCGGCCATGGCTCACGGGCCCAGCCGCTCTGTGGCATGTGGGATCTTCCCAGACCTGGGCACAAACCTGTGTCCCCTGCATCGGCAGGCGGACTCTCAACCACTGTGCCACCAGGGAAGCCCTGGAGATAATTTTGAAAGAGTAACAAAATTGACTAAAAATTATTCTGATTTTTATCATCATGTTATGCTGGGAATGCTCTATAACCTTAATTATAAATTACTCCTCCCCTCAGGGGCACTCACCACCTTGATTCCCTGTAGTCCACTGCCTGTAAGATATTAATTTCCCCAAAATTTTGGCCTATTTCACAGGCAGGTAAAGTGGGTTTTATTGGCCAGAGAAGGAAAGAAATTCAGGTGCTGGCAGTTGGAAGCCTGACCAGCATGAACTGAAGGGAAAGGGATAGAAGATAAGGTCAGAATACCAATAACATCCACCACAGGTGAACCTGTCCCACACTGACCATCTACACAAGTTCATTACCATCTGTACTGCTTGAAGTTTTACCCATAGTAGTGATAATTTTTCCTCACTACTGTCTTTCATGACCACCCCTGAGTAGAGCTGTGTTGTATAAGAGTCTATTTTCATCTCACATGATATACTGAGCCAACGCCACTATGAATCAGACCTGGGTTTTATTGTCCTCTGACAACTGGTTATAGGATCTCTCTGTGAAGTCATAGGTGTGACCTGAGGGAGAGAAATTCATTTAACAAGTTAAGAAATATGGGGGGCTGGACTGCCAGCTCATGTGATTTAGTTGTTTCTGCCGGACATGCTCACATCTGATCGTAAATGTACTCTTGTATGATGGGTTACTGCTGTGCCTGCCCAGCCTAATGAGTTGGAGAGTCTGACAATAACCGGCTCCAGTCAATCACTTGATATCCCATAATGAGGCCCAGTTTCTACTAGATCCAGTAGCAAACGAAGAGCTGTTTTCTGAATGTTAAACAGTTCTTTTGAAGACTTCTGGCTTTCATATTGTATCCTGATTGATAGATGAGTCTCTCACTTTTTTTCCTCAGCATACCTATGACACTAACAGCAGCCAGCCAACTCCACTGTCCTTACAATTCCCATTATCCCCTTATCTCTTATACTCTAGAAATATTGCACAAGCCGGTGTATACCCTTCATCCCATATCCCAACCTATTTCAGCAGGTGATGATGGAATTTGGAAATCAGGCCTGCAAATGCTGAAACTTAGGGGCATGGGGATACAGGCAGGGAGCCAACAGCTTCCGCTATGATATTACTAAATTATCTTCCAGAGAAGGTATTCATTTTACATTTCCACTAACAAAATACAAGATGGCTGTTTTTATGCATCCTTATCATCTCAATATATTATCAAATATCAAAGCCTAATCTGATAAGCTTTTAAAAATAGTACTTCATTCTTTTATGTGCATTTCTGTATTATGACAGAGAATTTTCACACATATGAAAACCAGAGAATGACAATGAAAACACGATGTGTGAAAATTCTCTTAACTTTTGTTTGTCTGTAAAGGTTTTAATTTCTCCGTGAAATCTGAATGAGATCCTTGCTGGATAGAGTACTCTTGGTTGTAGGTTTTTCCCTTTCACCACTTTAAATATGTCCTGCCACTCCCTTCTGGCTTGCAGAGTTTCTGCTGAAACATCAGCTGGTAACCTTATGGGGATTCCCTTGTCTGTTATTTGTTGTTTTTCCCTTGCTGCTTTTAATATTTTTTCTTTGTATTTAATTTTTGTTAGTTTGATTAATATGTGTCTTGGCAGGTTTTTCCTTGGCTTTATCATGTATGGGACTCTCTGTGCTTCCTGGACTTGATTCACTATTTCCTTTCCAATATTAGGGAAGTTTTCAACTATAATCTCTTCAAATATTTTCTCAGTCCCTTTCTTTTTCTCGTCTTCTTCTGGAACCCCTATAATTCGAATATTGGTGCATTTATTATTGTCCCAAAAGTATCTGAGACTGTCCTCAATTCTTTTCATTCTTTTTTCCTTTTTCTGCTCTGCAGTAGTTATTTCCACTATTTTATCTTCCAGGTCACTTATCTGTTCTTCTGCCTAGGTTATTCTGCTATTGATCCCTTCTAGAGAATTTTTAATTTCATTTATTGTGTTTTTCATGATTGTTTGTTTGCTCTTTAGTTCTTCTATCTCCTTGTTAAACGTTTCTTGTATTTTCTCCATTCTATTTCCAAGATTTTGGATCATCTTTACTATCATTATTCTGGATTCTTTTTCAGGTAGACTGCCTATTTCCTCTTTATTTGTTAGGTCTGGTAGGTTTTTTCCTTGCTCCTTCATCTGCTGTGTGTTTCTTTGTCTTCTCATTTTGCTTAACTTACTGTGTTTTGGGTCTCCTTTTGCAGGCTGCAGGTTCGTATTTTCCAATGTGTTTGGTGTCTACCCCCCGGTTGCTATGGTTGTTTCAGTGGGTTGTGTAGGCTTCCTTGTGGAGGGGACTAGTGTCTGTGTTCTGGTGGATGAGGATGGATCTTGTCTTTCTGGTGGGTAGGTCCACGTCTGGTTGTGTGTTTTTGGGTGTCTGGACCTTATTATGATTTTAGGCCGCCTCTCTTCTAATGGGTGGGGTTGTATTCCTGTCTTGCTAGTTGTTTGGCAGAGGGTGTCCAGCACTCTAACTTGCTGGTTGTTGAATGGAGCTGGGTCTTGGCCTTGAGATGGAGATCTCTAGGAGATTTTCACCATTTGATATTATGTGGAGCTGGGAGGTCTCTGGTAGACAAATGTCCTGAACTTGGGTCTCCCATTCAGAAGCACAGCCCCAATGCCTGGCTGGAGCACCAAGGGCCTGTCATCCAGATGGCTCAGAATAAAAGGGAGAAAAAAAGAAAGAAAAAGATAAAATAAAATAAAACGAAATAAAATAAGTTATTAAAATAAAAAACAAAAAATAATTATTAAAAAATATTTTTTTAAGTAGTTTTAAAAAAAGAAAGAAGGAAAGAAGAGAACAGCCAAACCAAGAAACATATCCACCAATGATAACAAGTGCTGGAAACTATAGTTTAAAAAAAGGGGAGGAAAAACAGATAGACAGAACCCTAGGACAAATGGTAAAAGCAAAGCTATACAGAGAAAATCACACACAGAAGCATACTCATACACACTCACAAAAGGAGAAAAAGGGGGAAAAAAAAAAAAATATATATATATATATATATAGTTTCTCCCGAAGTCCACCTCCTCAATTTGGGATGATTCGTTGTCTATCCAGGTACCCACAGATGCAGGGTACATCAAGTTGACTGGAGATTTAATCCGCTGCTCCTGAGGCTGCTGGGAGAGATTTCCCTTTCTCTTCTTTAGTCACACAGCTCCTTGGATTCAGCTTTGGATTTGGCCCTGCCTCTGTGTGTAGGTCGCCTGAGGACGTCTTTTCTTCGCTCAGACAGGACGGAGTTAAATAAGCAGCTGATTCGGGGGCTCTGGCTCCCTCAGGATGGGGGGAGGGAGGGGTATGGAATGCGGGGCGAGCCTGCAGCTGCAGAGGCCAGCGTGAAGTTGCACCAGCCTGAGGCACGCCGTGTGTTCTCCCAGGGAAGTTGTCCCTGGATCACAGGACCTTGGCAGTGGCGGGCTGCACAGATTCCCGGGAGGGGAGGTGTGGATAGTGACCTGTGCTTGCACACAGGCTTCTTGGTGGCTGCAGTAGCAGCAGCCTTAGCGTGTCATGTCCGTCTCTGGGGTCCGCGCTTTTAGCCGCGGCTGGCGCCCGTCTCTGGAGCTCCTTTAAGCAGCGCTCTTAATCCCCTCTCCTCGCGCACCAGGAAACAAAGAGGTAGGAAAAAGTCTCTTGTCTATTCCACAGCTTCAGACTTTTTCCTGGTCTCCCTCCCGGCTAGCCGTTGTGCACTAGCCCCCTTCAGGCTGTGTTCATGCAGCCAACCCCAGTCCTCTCCCTGGGATATGACCTCTGAAGCCCGAGCCTCAGCTCCCGGCCCCCGCCCGCCCCGGCGGGTGAGCAGACAAGCCTCTAGGGCTGGTGAGTGCCGGTTGGCACCAATCCTCTGTGCGGGAATCTCTCCGCTTTTCCCTCCACATCCCGGTTGCTATGCTGTGCTCTGCTCCGTGGGTCCGAAGCTTCCCCCCTCCGCCACCCGCAGTCTCCGCCCGTGAAGGGGCTTCCTAGTGTGGAAACCTTTCCTCCTTCACAGCTCCCTCCCACTGGTGCAGGTCCCATCCCTATTCTTTTGTCTCTGTTTTTTCTTTTTTCTTTTGCCCTACCCAGGTACATGGGGAGTTTCTTGCCTTTTGGGAGTTCTGAGGTCTTCTGTCAGCGTTCAGTATGTGTTCTGTAGGAGTTGTTCCACGTGTAGATGTATTTCTGATGTATTTGTGGGGAGAAAGGTGATCTCCTCATCTTACTCGTCTGCCATCTTGAAGCTCCTCTTGATACTTTTTTTATGACTAAAGTATTTCATTATACATATACACCACATCTTCTTTATCCATTCATCTATCATTGAATGCTTGGGTTGCTTCCATATCTTTGCTATTGTAAATAATGCTGCAATGAACATTGAGTGCATATATCTTTCCGAATTAATGTTTTTGATTTTTTCAGGTGAATACAATACATAGAAGTGAAATTGCTAAGTTACATGGTACTTCTATTGTTAATTTTTTGAGGAACCTCCACACTGTTTTCCATAGTGACTGCACCAATTGACAATGCCATCAACAATGTTTGAAAGTTCTCTATTCTCCACATTCTCACCATCACTTGTTATTTGCTATCTTTTTGATGATAGCCATTCTGACAGGTGTGAGGTGGTATTTCGTTGTGGTTTTGATTTGCATTTCCCTGATAACTAGTGATGTTGAGCATTTTTTTATGTGTCTGTTGGCCGTCTATATGCCTTCTTTGAAAAAGTCTTATTATGGTCCTCTGCACATTTTTTAAATCAAGTTGTTTGTTTTTTTTGATATTGATTTGTATGAGTTCTTTTTTTTTTTTTTAACATCTTTACTGGGGTATAATTGCTTTACAATGGTGTGTTAGTTTCTGCTTTATAACAAAGTGAATCAGTTATACATATACATATGTTCCCATATCTCTTCCCTCTTTCATCTCCCTTCCTCCCACCCTCCCTATCCCACCCCTCCAGGCAGTCACAAAGCACCGAGCCGATATCCCTGTGCCATGCGGCTGCTTCCCACTAGCTATCTGTATGAGTTCTTTAGTATAGTTGGGATGTTAACCCCAATATCATTTGCAAATATCTTCTCCCATTCATTAGGAAGCCTTTTATTTTGTTGATAGCTTCCTTCTCTATGTAAATACTTTTTAGTTTTATATAGCCCCATTTTTTAATTTTTGTTTTGTTCTCCTTGCCTGAGGAGACAGATCAAAAAAAAATATTGATAGACCAAAGTCAAAGAGCACACTGTCTGTGTTTTCTTCTAGGAGTTTAATGGTTTCGGGTCTTACATTCAAGACTTTAATCCATTTTGAGTTTATTTTTGTGCATATGAGAAAGTAGTCCATTTTGATTCTTTTGCATGTAGTTGTCCAGTATTTCAACACCATTTATTGAAGAGAATTTTTTTTTCCTCATTGTATATTCTTGCTTCCTTTGTCATAGGTTAATTAACCATAAAGGTGTGGGTTTATTTATGGGCTCTCTATTCTGTTCCATAGATCCATGTGTCTGTTTTTGTGCCAGTATCATACTGTTTTGATTACTATACTTTGTAGTATGGTTTGAAATCAGGGAGCATGATACCTCCAGTTTTATTTTACTTTCTCAAGATTGTTTGGGCTATTCAGGATTTTTGTACTTCCACACAAATTTTAGAATTATTTGTTCTACTTCTGTGAAAGACGTCATAGTACTTTGATAGGGATTGCATTGAATCTGTAGATTGTCTTGGGGAGTATGGTCATTTTAACAATATTAATTCTTCCAATCCATGAGCATGGTATATCTTTCCATTTGTTTGTATCATCTTAAATTTCTCTTTTTTTTCTGAATTTTGCTTTATTTATTTTTTATACAGCAGGTTCTTATTAGTTATGTATTTTATATATATTAGTGTACATATGTAAATCCTAATCTCCCAAATAATCCCAGCACCACTCCCCTCCTCACCACTTTCCCCCCTTGGTGTCCATATGTTTGTTCTCTACATCTGTGTCTCTATTTCAGCCTTGCAAACCAGTTGATCTGTACCATTTTTCTAGATTCCGCATATATGCGTTAATATACGATATTTGTTTTTCTCTTTCTGACTTATTTCACTCTGTATGACAGTCTCTAGGTCCATCTACATCTCTACAAATGACCCAATTTTATTTATATGCTGAGTAATATTCCACTGCATATATGTACCACATCCTCTTTATCCATTCATCTGTCGATGGGCATTTAGGTTACTTCCATGACCTGGCTATTGTAAATAGTGCTGCAATGAACATTGGGGTGCATGTTTTTAACATCTTTATTGGAGTATAATTGCTTCACAATGCTGTGTTAGTTTCTGCTTTATAACAAAGGGAATCAGCTATACATATACATATATCCCCATATCTACTCCCTCTTGCATCTCCCTCTCACCCGCCCTATCCCACCCTTCTAGGTGGTCACAAAGCACCGAGCTGATCTCCCTGTGCAATGCAGCTGCTTCCCGCTAGCTATCTATTTTACATTTGGTAGTGTATATATGTCCATTTCACTCTCTCACTTCGCCCCACCTTACCTTCCCCCTCCCCGTGTCCTCAAGTCCATTCTCGACATCTGCATCTTTATTCCTGTCCTGCCCCTAGGTCCTTAAGAACCTTTTATTATTTTAGATTCCATATATACGTGTTAGCATATCATATTTGTTTTTCTATTTCTGACTTACTTCACTCTGTATAACAGACTCGAGGTCCATCCACCTTACTACAAATAACTCAATTTCGTTTCCTTTTATGGCTGAGTAATATTCCATTGTATATATGTGCCACATCTTCTTTATGCATTCATCTGTTGATAGACACTTAGGTTGCTTCCATGTCCTGGCTATTGTAAATACAGCTGCAATGAACATTGCAGTACCTGACTCGTTTTGAAATATGATTTTCTCAGGGTATATATCCAGTAGTGGGATTGCTGGGTCATATGGTAGTTCTAGTTTTGATTTCTTAAGGAACCTGCATACTGTTCTCCATAGTGGCTGTATCAATTTACATTCCCACAAACAGTGCAAGAGGGTTCCCTTTCCTCCACACCCTCTCTAGCATTTGTTCTTTGTAGATTTTCTGATGATGCCCATTCTAACAAGTGTGAGGTGATACCTCCTTGTAGTTTGATTAGCATTTCTCTAATGATTAGTGATGTTGAGCAGCTTTTCATGTGATTCTTGGCCATCTTTGGAGAGATGTCCATTTAGGTCTTCTGCCCATTTTTTGATTGGGTTGTATGTTTTTTTTTTTAATATTGGACTGCATGAGCTGTTTATATATTTTGGAGATTAATCCTTTGTTCGTTGATTCATTTGCAAATATTTTCTCCCATTCTGAGGGTTGTCTTTTTGTTTTGTTTATAGTTTCCTTTGCTGTGCAAAAGCTTTTATGTTTCATTAGGTCCCATTTATTTATTTTTGTTTTTATTTCCCTTTCTCTAGGAGGTGGGACTAAAAGGATCTTGTTGTGATTTATGTCAAAGAGTGTGCTTCCTACGTTTTCCTCTAAGATTTTTATAGTGTCCGGTCTTACATTTAGGTCCTTAATCCATTTTGAGTTTATTTTTGTGTATGGTGTTAGGGAGTGTTCTCATTTTATTCTTTTACATGTAGCTGTCCCATTTTCCCAGCATCACTTATTGAAGAGACTGCCTTTTCCCCTTGTATATCCTTGCCCCCTTTGTCATAGATTAGTTGACCATAGGTGTGTGGGTTTATCTCTGGGCTTTCTATCCTGTTCCATTGATCTATATTTCTGTGTTTGTGCCAATACCATATTGTCTTGATTACTGTAGTTTTGTAGTATAGTCTCAAGTCAGGGAGTGTGATTCCTCCAGCTCTGTTTTTTTTCCCTCCAGATTGCTTTAGCTATTCAGTGTCTTTTGTGTCTGCATACAAATTTTAAGATTTTTTTGTTCTAGGTCTGTGAAAAATGCCATTGGTAATTTGACAGGGAGTGCATTGAATCTGTAGGTTGCTTTGGGTAGTATAGTCATTTTCACAATATTGATTCTTCCAACCCAAGAACATGGTATATCTCTCCATCTGTTTGTGTCATCTTTGATTTCTTTTGTCAGTGTCTTATAGATTTTTGAGTACAGGTCTTTTACCTCCTTAGGTAGGTTTATTCCTAGGTACTTTATTCTTTTTGTTGCAGTGGTGAATGGGATTGTTTCCTTAATTTCTCTTTCTGATCTTTCATTGTTAGTGTCTAGGAATGCATAAAATTTCTGTGCATTAATTTTGTATCCTGCAACTTTACTAAATTCATTGATTCTCTCTAGTAGTTTTCTGGTGGCATCTTTAGGATTCTCTACGTATAGTATTATGTCATCTGCAAGCAGTGACAGTTTTACTTCTTCTTTTCCAATTTATATTCCTTTTATTCTTTTGCTTCTCTGCTGGGGCTAGGACTTCCAAAACTATGTTGAATAATAATGGCGAGAGTGGACATCTTTTTCTTGTTCCTGATCATAGAGGAAATGCTTTCAGTTTTTCACTATGAGAATTATGTTTGCTGTGGTTTTGTTGTATATGCCCTTTATTATGGTGAGGTAGGTTCACTCTATGTCCACTTTTTGGAGAGTTTTTATCATAAATGGGTGTTGAAGTTTGTCAAAAACTTTTTCTGCACCTATTGAGATGATCATATGGTTTTTATTCTTCAGTTTGTTAATATGGTGTATCACACTGATTGATTTTCATATATTGAAGAATCCTTGCATCCTTGGGATAAATCCCACTTGATCATGGTGTTATGATCCTTTTAATGTGCTGTTGGATTCTGTTTGCTAGTATTTTGTTGAGGATTTTTGCACATCAGTGATATTGGTCTGTAATTTTCTTTTTTTAAGTATCTTTTTCTGGTTTTGGTATCAGGGTGATGGTGGCCTCGTAAAATGAGTTTGGGGGTGTTGCTTCCTCTGCAATTTTTTAGAAGATTTTCAGAAGTTTGGGTGTTACCTCTTCTCTAAATGTTTGATAGAATTCGCCTGTGAAGCCATCTGGTCCTGGACTTTTGTTTGTTGGAAGATCCTTAATCACAGTTTCAATTTCATTACTTGTAATTGGTCTGTTAACTTTTTTTTTTTTTGCGGTACGCGGGCCTCTCACTGCTGTGGCCTCTCCCATTGCGGAGCACAGGCTCTGGACGCGCAGGCTCAGCGGACATGGCTCAGGGGCCTAGCTCCTCCGCGGCATGTGGGATCTTCCCAGACCGGGGCACGAACCCATGTCCCCTGCATCGGCAGGCGGACTCTCAACCACTGCACCACCAGGGAAGCCCTGTTAACATTTTCTACTTATTCCTGGTTCAGTCTTGGAAGGTTATTCCTTTCTAAGAATTCATATATTTCTTCCAGGTTGTCCATTTTATTGGCGCAGAGTTTCTTGTAGTCTCTTACAATGCTTTGTATTTCTGTGGTGTCTGTTGTAACTTCTCCTTTTCCATTTCTAATTTTACTGATTTGAGTCCTCTCCCTCTTTTTCCTGATGAGTCTGGCTAGTAGGTTTTCAATTTTTTTATCTTCTCAAAGAACCAGCTTTTAGTTTTATTGATCTTTGCTATTGTTTCCTCATTTCTTTTTCATTTATTTCTGACCTGATCTTTATTATTCTTTCTTGCTGGTAACTTTGGGCTTTTTTTGTTCCTCTTTCTCTAAACGCTTTATGTGTAAGGTTAGACTGTTGAGATTTTTCTTGTTTCTTGAGGCAGGCTTGTATAGCTATAAACTTCCTTCTTAGAACTGCTTTTGCTGCATTCCATAGGTTTTCAATCATCGTGTTTTCATTGTATTTTGTCTCTAGGTATATTTTGATTTCCTCTTTGATTTCTTCAGTGATCTCTTGGTTATTTAGTAACGTATTGTTTAGCCCCCATTTGTTTGTGTCTTTTGCGTTTTTTTTGCTGTAGTTGATTTCTAATCTCATAGTGCTGTGGTCGGAAAAGATACTTGATATGATTTCAGTTTTCTTAAATTCCAGAGGCTTGATTTGTGACCTAAGATGTGATATATCCTGGAGAATGTTCTGTGTGCCCTTGAGAAGAAAGTGTAATCTGCTGTTTTCAGATGGAATGTCCTATAAATATCAATTAAATCTATCTGGTCTATTGTGTCATTTAAAGCTTGTGTTTCCTTATTAATTTTCTGTCTGGATGATCTGTTCATTGCTGTAAGTGAGGTGCTAAAGCCTCCCACTATTATTGTGTTACTGTAGATTTCCTCTTTTATAGCTCTTAGCATTTGCCTTATGTACTGAGGTGCTCCTATGTTGAGTGCATATATATTTATAATTGTTATATCTTCTTCTTGGATTAATCCCTTGATCATTATGTAGTGTGTTGCTCTGTTAGGCATAACTCAGTAAAACTTTAATCTGCTTGTCTGCTGATGGATTGGGCTGGTTCCCTCCCTGTTGGTTGTTTGGCCTGAGACGACCCAGCACTGGAGCCTACCCAGCTCTGTGGTGTGGCTACTGGTGGACTCTTGGAGGGCTCATGCCAAGTAGTACTTCCCAGAACTTCTGCTGCCAGTGTCCTTGTCCCTGCGGTGAGCCACAGACACACCCCGCCTCTGCAGGAGACCCTCCAACAGTAGCAGGTAGGTCTGGTTCAGTCTCCTATGGGGTCACTGCTCCTTCTCCTGGGTCCCAATGCACACACTACTTTGTGTGTGCCCTCCAAGAGTGGAGTCTCTGTTTCCCCCTGTCCTGTTGAAGTCCTGCAATCAAATCTCACTAGGCTTCAAAGTCTGATTCTCTAGGAATTCCTCCTCATGTTGCTGGACCCCCAGCTTGGCAAGCCTGACGTGGGGCTCAGAACCTTCACACCAGTGAGTGAACTTCTGTGGTTGAAGTGTTCTCCAGTTTGCGAGTCACCCACCCAGTGGTTATGGGATTTGATTTTATTGTGATTGCACCCTTCTTACCATCTCATTGCAGCTTCTCCTTTGTCTCTGGCTGTGGGGCATCTTTTTTGGTGAGTTCCAGTGTCTTCCTGTTGATGATTGTTCAGCAGTTAGTTATGATTCTGGTGCTCTCACAAGAGGGAGTGAGTGCACACATTCTTCTACTCCGTCATCTTGAACCAATCTGATCTTCAATTTCTTTCATCAATGTCTTATAGTTTTCTGTACAAGTTTTTTACCTCCTTGGTTAAATTTATTCCTAGGTATTTTATTCTTTTTGATATGATTATAAATGGGATTGTTTTCTTAATTTCTCTTTCTAATAGCTTATTATCAGTGTATAGAAGCACAACAAATTTTTGTGCATTAATTTGGTATCCTGCAACTTTAGTGAATTCATTTATTAGTTCTAATAGTTTTTTGGTGGCATATTTAGGATTTTCTACATATAGTATCATGTCATCTGTAAATGGTGACAGTTTAACTTCTTCCTTTCCAATTTGGCTTCCTTTTGTTTCTTTTCCCTTTCTGATTGTTGTGGCTAGGTCTTCCAATACTATATTGAGTAAAATTGGCAAGAGTGGGCATCCTTGTCTTGTTCCTGATCCTAGAGGAAATTCTGGCAGCTTTTCACCATTGAGTGTGGTGTTGAATGTGAGTTTGTCATAAATGTATTTTACTATGTTGAGGTATGTTTCCTCTATACCCACTTTGTTGAGAAGTTTTCTTTTATCAAAAATGGATGTTGAATTTTGTCAGTTTTTTCTGCATCTATTGAGATGATCATATGATTTTTATTCTTCAATTTGTTCTTGTGGTGTATTGAGTTGTCAATCAATTCTTGCTTACTCCAAGAATGAAAAAATGACATAGACTTTTTTATATTTTAATAAATTTTATTTTTTAGAACAGTTTTAGATTTACCGAAAAATTGTGAAGAGAGTACACTTTCCGTAGACCTCATATTCATTTCCCCCTGTTATTAATATCTTCAGTTAGTATGTACTTGGGCCCTGATCACCCAATTACAATGTGGGGATTGGGGGGGTGGGTTCCATACCAACAAGCAATTCTCCAAAACCTTTTAGTTGTCCTACAATTTAACTCAATTCTGACACTACCTACCTAGAGATAATATCTGATTCCACAGGTAAAACAGTCACTCCCAAAAGATCACCCTCCACTTCAGACACCCATTACAAGCCCAGGTTGTTATCTGTGCTTTTGACCGACCAGCTATGAATTAGAGGTTCCTATGACCCCATCTTTGGGTTTGATTAATTTGCTAGAGTGACTTATAGAACTCAGGAAACCCATTTACTCACCAGATTACCAGTTCATTACAAAGGATATTAAAGAGTATGAATCAACAGCCAGATGAAGAGATACATAGGGTGAGGTCTCAACAAAGGAGCTTCTGTCTTCATGGAGATTGGGGCCCAGCATGTGGAAGCATTCTGGTTTCCCAGCTTGGAAGCTCTCTGAACCCTCTCCTTTTGGGTTTTTATGAAGGCATCATTACATAGACATGGTTGATTAAATCATTGACCATTGGTGATTGATTCAGACTCCAGACTCACCCCCCTCCTCAAAAGTCAGGGAGTGTGACTGAAAGCCCCACTCCACGATTCTGGTTGGTTTCCCTGGCACACAGCCCCCACTCTTAGGTACTTTCCAAAAGTCACCTCATTAACATCAACCCAGCTGTGGTTGAAAGGGGTTTGTTATAAATAACAAGATACCCATTTCAGCTTTCTGGTTCTGAAGTATTTTCAGGAACTGAGGATAAGAGACCAAATATTATAACAAAAGATGCTCCCACTGCTCTTATCTCTCAGCAGGTTCCAAGGGTTTGGGGAGCTGTGAGCCAAGAAATGTGGATGAAGATCAAATATATATGAAAAATATACTTTGGTCAACAGAATGACCAAATATATATATATATATATATATATATATATATATATATATATATATCTGTATATATATATATCTATATATATATCTATATATATCTATATCTATCTTATAAATCACAATACTGCAGTATGGTTCATTTGTTGCAATTAATGAACAAATATCGATATATTATATTAATTGAAGTTCATACTTTATTCAGATTTCCTTAGTTTAGTTTTGTTTTGTTTTGTTTTGTTTTTTGCGGTATGAGGGCCTCTCACTGTGTGGCCTCTCCCATTGCGGAGCACAGACTCCGGACGCGCAGGCTCAGCGGCCATGGCTCACGGGCCCAGCCGCTCCATGGCATATGGGATCTTCCCGGACCGGGGCACGAACCCGTGTCCCCTGCATCGGCAGGCGGACTCCCAACCACTGCGCCACCAGGGAAGCCCAGATTTCCTTAGTTTTTAATCTAATGCCCTTTTTTTGTTCTAGGGTCCCATCCAGGATACCACTTTATATTTAGCTATCATGCATCCTTTTAAGCTCCTTTTGAGTGTGACAATTTCTCAGATGTTCCTGGTCAGGCATTTTGTAGAATGTTCCTGTATTGGGGATTGTCTGATATTTTTCTCATGCTTTGACTGGGATTATGGGTTTCTGGGAGAAGAATCATAGATGTAAAATACCATTTTCATTGCATCATATCAACAGCACATATTATCAACATGATTTATCACTGTTGATGTTGGCCTAGATCAGCTGGCTTGCATTTGTCAAACTTCTCCACTGTAAAGTTACTCTTTGTGGTGGTTAATTATATGTATCAAGTTGACTGGACTAAGAGATGCTCAGATAGCTGGTAAACATTATTTGTGGTGTGTCTATGTGTGTGTTTGTGTAAGAGATCATCATTTGAATCAGTAGAATGAGTAAAGATCCACCCTCACCAATGTGGGTGGATAGCATCCAATCTGTTGAAAGACCAAATAGAACAAAAAGGCAGAGGAAGTGTGAATTTACTCTCTCTCTTCTTGAGCTGGGACATTCATCTTCTCTTTACCTCGGGCATCACACCTTCTGGTTATCAAGCCTTTGGACTTCAAGATTTACACCAGCAGCCCCTTGGTTCTCAGGCTTCTGGCCTTAGACTGGGAATTATACCATTAGCTCTCCTGGTTCTTAGGCCTCCAGCCTTGGATTGATTATTCCACTGGCTTTCCTAGTTCTCCAGCTTGCATTGCAGATGGCAGATCATGGGACTTCCCAACCTCCATAGCCATATAAGCCAATTCATATAATAAATCTCTTTCTCTCTCCATATACATGTGTATGAAATACATAAATTATTTGGAATTCTTCTGCTGAGAGATTTGTCTGTTCTTCCCCATTTATTTATTTATTCAATCACTTATTTATATCAGTATGGACTCACAGATATATATTTTATACTTTGGATTATAATCTAAAATGACTTTATTTTGTTGCTCAAAATGTTTCTTCCTTGGCCAGTGGCAGTTCTTTCAGTTGGCTTCTGTGTTCCTTTGACCTATCCCCATGATTGTGTGTTTTGTTTTGTTTTTTACACTTCTTTACTTTTTAACACTCCAAGATTTTCTAGGCTTATCTTGTATATTTTCTGCCCTAGTCCTAGAATTAGCTATTTCTCTGGGGAGGCCTTTTTCCCTTTATTGGAGAACAGTATTAGAAACCAAGATCTGGGCTCCCAATACACCTGTTACTACTGGGCTTCGACTTGGTAAACCAACACAATATAGTTTATTTAATAAACAAGTTCCTAAAGTAATTCACAATATGTTGATTGTGCTTGAATTATGAGTTTAGAACAACAGAAATAACCTCTGACAATCAATATTTCTTGAATGATTTTTTCATAAATTCAAGTATTCTCTTTTAGCTACAATTACAAATTTAAAGTATATTCCTAAGGTTGTTACAGCATGTCCAATTATGTGCATGGTGTAGAACTTTATAAGTGTGTGCAGAAACAGACTGTACATTTCTAAGAGAAAAGAAGCACCTTTCTGAGATTCAGCTGCTCTAGTTCTTTCAGACTAGAGAATAAGGATAAAAATGTCAGTATGGACCCTGAAATGCCTTGCAGTGTGGAGAAGCTTTTCCATAACTAAAATCACAACAAAAGCTGTGACTATCACCCCATCTTGTTACCAATTTTTGAACAATCCTACTATTGGTGAGCAGAGTGACATTTGGTTATTACAGGTGACCTAACATTCAATGACCATAAATGTCCTTGACAGTAAAAGTGCTGTCTTGTGACTCTAATCTAATCTGATTTGCTAAGCACAGGAAACACTTGGCACTTTCCTAGGGCATTGATTAATGAGGAAACACTTGGTTTCACAATTAATGTGAACTATCATAACCCCTGGGAAACTGTTTTATAAGAAACCCATTCTGTATGCTGTTTGCATTTATTGATTTGCAAACATAACATAACACTAATTTTTGGAAATACATGTCATGTGCTCAATGCAACTCCCTCCTTCTGTCCTTTCTTTGTTTTCCATTGACTTTATTGATGTAAAAGGGAAGGGGGAAATCAAAGCTGAACAGACTGTACATATTAAAGGCATTTGTACATACACTTAATTCAATTCTTACAACAGCATTAAGAGCTAAGTATTATTGTACCTATTTTAAAATTGAAGAAACAGAGATTTAGAGAGGTTAAGTAACTTGCTCAAGGTCACACAATTTATAAAGTAGCAACTTATAAAGTAATCCTATAAAATTTAAGCCCAGAACAATCTGGCCCTAGAGCTCACCTTTTCCCACTCCAGCAGGAGTTCTCAAAACTGGCAGCATGTATAAGAATAATTTAAGATGATTTTTAAATATAATGATGCTTGAGGCCTACTCTAAGAGATTCTGATTTAATAATTCTGTGGCAGAATCTAGACATCAGCAAGTCTTAAAAGTTTCCCAGGAGATACTAATGTGCAATCTGGTCTGAACCAGAGCACTATTCCGCTTTCACTTTCATAACTATATCTAACATTCATGCAGTGTCCTTACAGTTTTCAAAGTTTTTTTAAATGCATAATTCATTTAATCATTAAGCCAAACCAGTTAGGGATTATCATGCCCATTTCATAGAATAGGAAGCAAAGAGGCAAAAAAATTTTTAAATCTTACTCAATATTATTATCAGTAGCTGAAATCCAATAAAATTTGAAGAGGACCACCCTAATGTTTTTATTATTTTTTAGAATCTCCTAATCTTGCTCCCTTTTGGATCCCTTCTTTTTTTTCCCTCCTGCTACCGTCTGCTCCCCAGCCCAGGATTGCAAGAGCTCCTTGGATGACACTGGAAGCTCTCAGCTCTGTGTGGATGGGAGGGAGTGGTGGCTGTGAGGATGGTGATTCATTACTGAAGCAACATAGGTTAGTAGTGAAAACAGAGTTAGGGGTAGAAGTTTGACACCTTGAGAAAGTGGTTTTATTTCTTTGAAGCTCACACTCAACAGTAAAATGGGGAAAATAATAGTACCACCTCACGGTTTCATCATGAAAATAAGAATAGATAATGTATATAATAGGGATTTGTGAATTGAAAGGCATTATTCTTATTCTAGTAATTACTATTTCATTTGTAATGATTAGTTTTGAAGTGTTGTATTAGTGTCCCAGGGCTAGTATAACAAATTATCACAATCTTGGTGACTTAAAACTACAGAAAATTATTCACTCTCAGTTCTGGAGATAAGAAGTCTGAAATTAAGGTGTCAGCAGGGCCAACCCTCCTCTGAAAACTCTAGGAAAGAATCCTCTTCCAGCTACTAGTGGCTGTTGGTGTTGCTTGGTGTTCTCCAGCTTGTAGCCACATTACTCCAGTCTCTGCCTGTGTCTTTCCATCCCCTTCTCCTCTGTGTCTTTCTCAAATATATCTGTCCCTTTCTCTTATAAAGATATTTGTCATTGGATTTAGGACCCACACTGATAATACAGGATGATTGCCTCATCCCAAAATTCTTAACCATGACATCTGCAAATAACCTTTTCCCAAATAAGGTAACATTCATAGGTTTCAGGAGTTATGCCATGGACTCTTTTTTTGGTGGGGGCGGGCAAACCTTTCAAACCACTGTAGATATTATAAGTACTTCTCTTTCTTTAAACTCAATATTCCACTCTCTGACTCATTAGCTGCCTCTTACCAATAAATATAAGTTCCAAATTCTTTTTATGGTTCACAAGTCAGCCCTGCTTCATTCCCCAAATAACTACACAGAACTTTCTGCCATTTCCCAAATATCCTCACACTTTGCTACTCCTGTGCCTTTTATGTGTGCCATTTCTGTTGTGTACCTTCCCTCTCTTTCTGGACCTCATCACTATTTTTCATCCTCTTTCGTGAAGTCTTTACTGATCATCAAAGATGACTGCTCCTTCTTCTCTTTCCAAAGCTTCTAGATGCTTGGCTTCCTACCTTTGGTTCTAGCACGTACTGCAGGCTGACCTTTACTGTTTTAGTTGAGCGCTTACTGGCTTTCCCACTAGACTGAGCTTCGGTTTTATTATGGCCTCAGGATACAGATGGTGACTCATTCATTTTTGTACTGCCCTCTGCATGAGGCCCAGAACCAGGCACCCGGTAGGTTCTCAACAGAGCTCAGTGACCACAGGGAATGATTGACAGCACTTCCCCCAGGTTCCTCCAGTCCACTCCATGTGGAGCAACTGCAATAAGGACACTGGAGTCTCATTCTCTTTTCAGTGGTGCAAATTCTACTGACACATTTGTCTTATTCTCTTTATTTGGACATTTAAAAATTATTATTATTATTTAGAAAAGTTGACTTATGGGCCCCTTTACTTCTTTTTCTCACTTGGTAGTTTATTTTGTGGTAATTAACTTCTTTCCATTCTGGGTTTTCTTCTATGAAAGTATTTTTATTTGATGGAAAGTCTATAGCTTTACTATTAGTGATAGCTGATATTTCTTATTTCATTTTACTTTAGTAAACACTGCACGAGGGAGGGGAAAGCGCATATAGAGACTGTGTGAGTCTCCCTTCTCTCCTCAGAGTCTAGTATCGAATCACTGAAGGACAATTATACCCCTGAAACAACTGGTGGGAACTTTATGTATTTCCTCTCCTAGCTTATTTTTTCAACTTGTCTTCTCTTTTCTAGTCTTTTCATCTTCATCCCTTAGTTCAAGTTTTTAGCATATTTTTTTCACAGCAGTTATTGCAATAACCCTGTAAAATGCTTTCTGTTTCTGCTGCAGTCCAACTTATCCTTCACACTAGTACTAGTATAAACCCAGATTTGACCCTGCTAGTTTCCTGACTAAAGTTCTTGAAGAGCTCCCCATTGCCTGCAGCATAAAATCCAGGCCGGAGCATAAAAACCCTTCATAATCTGGCCTGTGCTTATCTCTTCCCACCCCTCAACCTCTCAGATTTTGCAGTTGCTCCAAGCACAATTGCTCCAGGCCTCTGTGTCTTTTCCCATGTGATTATTCTTTAGCCTGGGACACTCTTCTCCTGAGACTCAGCCTGGGTGCTATTTCCTTTAGGAAGCTTTCTCCTACATTTGGAGTAATATGTACCGTGTGTTGCCATGGCATCTGGTTCCCTCCCTTTATCACAACTAATCACATTGCATCCCAACTGTAAACATAATTGTCTGTATCCGCCACTAAACAGTAAACGTGAAGGCAAGGACTATATCCCCAGCATCTGGAAGCACATGCTAGGTATAGAGCAGGTGTTTAATAAATATTCCTTGAATGATTCCACATGCTCTTACTGGGCCAAATTCTTCCTTGGGAATTTTCACATATTTCATGTCTTTTAATTTTTCCAGTAACAAATTTAACCCTGTTCTTTTACACAGGATTTGTCCAATTCTTGGAGCATTCTTCAAGTGTAAGGATGAGGTATAGGTGAACATTATTACATCAGACAATTCAAGGAGAGAGAGTAAGCTGAGATGGAAAGTGGGAGATAGTTAAGAGACAGATAAAAAGGGAGATCTTAAGACTTTGCTACTCTGATGTCATAACGACATAGTTCTCTCCTTATTTGACATCCTAGAGGAAAAAAAGAAACATGACATGGTATTATTGTATGGTGTTAACCTTATAGTATGTTTACTATTCTACATGTTTTCATGCATTAACTCATTCCATCCTCAAAAACTCTCAAGGAGATCACTACCATCACTATCCTCATTTGACAGATGAGGAAACAGAGGCACAGAGAAATAATTTGTCTAAGGCACCTAGCTAGTAAATGGCACAGTGATCATTATAAACCTAGGCAGTCTGAAACCAAGACACTATGTTCATAACAACTATACTATGTTCTTTTTACATGATGCATTTCATATGTAGAAGGACAAATATTGGAGCAAGCTATAGCAGTTGCACAGACTCTGATGGCAGATTAGTAGTCAGGGAAGGCTTCACCAAGGAGGTGAGGAATGACCAAGTCTTAGAAGAGCAGGAATTGACCAAGGGGGCAGGAAGTGTAAAAGTATTTTATAAAGAGAGAATGGCATCTGTAAAAGTGAGGAGGATGTGAAGAAGACTCTACCCTCTTGGTATGGAACCATATTTACGGCTATATATCAAGTGAAAGGGAGAGGAGAGAAATAGGAAGACCAAGTTGGGCAGCAGTGTGGGCTGCCTGAGTCTACACTCAGTGGGGTTGGCTTAGCTTGCCCAGCAGGAATATGGGGAGAGTCTGCTTTGATAAGACCAGAGTAGCCTTCACATGAGTAAGCCTCACCACAAACCTCATCTGGGCACTTCCCAGAGCTTGGGATGCTTGGGAGACACTAAATATAAACTATTAGGGTAAGAAATGTTCATAGACAGCATTTTCCCACTGTGCCCTTTTTATATCAATGAGGACAATGGGGGTCCAAATAGATTAAATGACATAACCAAGGTTGTACAGCTCCTTAGCAGCAGGGTTAAGACTAGAAGCTAAGAGATACAGTATCTTTATTTGAAGAGCTGCTGATCTTGCAGGGAGATAAAGATCAAGTACAGAAACATACTGATATCAAAAAACAGACAAACGAACAGAAGTTACAGAACTTAAAATCTAAGTGTTGAAGGGTTGACTGAGTAAAGATGGGAACAAGGGAGTCTGGACATCTCCTGGATCACGTTAGTTTTTAAGCAGGTTTTGGTGAGGTGATGGACTTTGGCTGGAGACAAAGAGGAACTGGGAGAAATGAGTTTCTGAATGGAGGAATGTCTTACATACTGTGGTGTGTATATACCCTTTTGGTGGGTTTTATGGGCAGGCAGCTTAATATGGAGGAAAGAGCAGAGACATGAGAGTCATACAGAAGGTCAAGCAGGTAGATTCATCAGCTATGGGAACATGGACAAGTTCCATTATTTGAGTCCAAGTGTTCTCATCTATAAAATGAGGGTAGAAGTTCTTGACACATAGTAGTTATTATAATTTATAGAGTCATTTTGTGACAATGGGTCCCTGGGTCTCCTCTTTTTTTTTTTTAACTATTCATTGAATAAATTCATGAATGAGTAAATGAGTGGGTGAGATTTGTTTCAAGTCCATCTAAGGAATGGAAATGTAGTGCTCACCAGTGGATTCAAGCATGGTCTGCTAAAAGATAACTCACTGTCCCTAATCTCCTCTTGTGTACCTTGCCTAGGAGGAGAAAGGAAAACAGAAAGAGTTCCCAAGACCCATGACAGATGCGGACTGTCTGATGAACCAAACAGAGAAAGGAAGAAGTGTTCCACAGACTTTGGGCACCAATCCTTAGCCTACTGAGAAACACCAGATCCATGGATGGAAGAGCATTTGATCCTTATATTCTATACCAGGAGCACCTAGAGTTTTACTTCTACTCCAACTACAGGGAAAGAAATCCAGAATCCATGTGTAGAATCTCAAGCCATGCAGTGAGATATTTTCTCAGGTTTAGCTCTGAAACATTTAAATATTGCTCCTGTTATCTGGAAGGCTCCAATCCTAGGTAACCTGATGACTAAGCAGAAAACTTGGAAAAGAGATTTCACAGTATAAGATATCATAAAAATCTCAGGGTAGAACAGGACATAATTTCATCTAGTTTAAGGGTTCTAAGACTTGGGTCTTTTAAGACCTAGCAAAATTTCATAAAGCAAAACAAAATAGAAACAAAAATAGGGAATTGACCTAGGGTGGCTGTATTAGTTTGCTAGGGCTACTGTAACAAATTACCACAAACTAAGAGGTTTAAACAACAGAAATTTATGTCTCAGAGTTCTGGAAGCTAAAAGTCTGAGATCAAGATGTCAGCACATTTGGTTCCTTACGAGGTCTGTGAGACAGAATCTGTTCCATGTCTCTCTCTTAGCTTCTGGTGGTTTGATGGCAATCTTTGGCATTCATTGGCTTATAGGTGACATTCTCTTAGTGTCTTCACCTCATCTTCACTTTGTATGCGTCTGTCCCTGTGTCCAAATTTCCCCCTTTTATAAGGACACAGTCATTTGGATGACACCACCCCCCCCCCCATGTCTTCAATTTAACTCAGTCATCTGCAAAGCTTCTATTTCCAAATAAGATTCCATTCACAGGTTCTGGGGATTAGTACTTCAACATCTTTTGCAGGGACTAAATTCAACCAACAACAATGGCCAACTAATAATTTAGTTAACTAAGGACATTCGGAAAAGAACCCTGCAGTCTACTATCTTCATTACTTCAAAAAGAAGAAAATTTAACACCAAAAATTTTAGGAATGTTATCATCTCACTGCAAAGGGCAGCCTTTCCCAGAAAGAGCAGCTGCAACCTTACATCAACCAACAAGAGTGCATGGACTGCGTAGCTCCTACTTCCTAATCGTTCTCTGGGTTAATGGAGACTTTGACACAGGTCAGCAGAGATCTGTGGAAAGGATTTCTTTGGCATATTTGGTCTATTACAACTGCTTGACCACTGCTGAAACTGCCCTGCAACCACCTTAGCCTGAGTTTTGAAACTGTAGTTCTCACATGCAAATGACACAGACTATCAAAATGTACACTGCTCACACTTCTGTAACTGAGATTATATGAGACCTGGTTCCTTTCTTGTTCTCTGTATTTTCTTCCACAAGTATGCTATGGTCTGTTTCTCTGAAATAGAAATTTGTCTTTGTGAAATCTCACTGCCCCTGCAGAGCATTCTAAAACATCTCTGTAGCATCTGGAATCCAAATTTCAGCTTTGAGTCTCCCTGCCTGGTTTACAAAGTGATGTTGATTTAATCAGCCATTTCATTGGATTTTGGGTGAATGATTTTGAAGTTTTATAGGAGGAGCAGTAACCTTTATTCAAAGGCAATGATTGATCAAAAGCAACCACTTGAATTCTGGGACCGCTCTTCTCTTATGTGGGAGCAGTGACAAGCTTGCTTGAACCTTCAGAATACTAACCACATTAACCTTGGATTGTTAGAGCTGCTATTCATGACCAGCAATTGACCTGCTCAGAAAGCCCTATACATACACAGAGGGTAGACTATGGACTCTCAAGTAGTTTTCAGAAAAAAAGGAAAGGATGGGTAAAGATCATGGCTTATATTTTTTGATCATTTCTCCTATTTGTTATTTCTTTTTCAGGATTCTATCCCCTCACTCTTAGTGCTGTACAAATACTCAAATTTGAAGTGTGAAGAGAAAACCTTTAAAGAGAGGAAAAATAAGGAAATGTTAAGAGTCATGCTGTAGGTGAAAAGACTGGACTAGGTGTTTTGACCCCTGTCTCTGCCACTTTATAGCTGCATAATCTAGGGCACAATATTTACTCTCCTTGAGTCTCAGTTTCATCATTTATAAAATGGAATTAATAACATCTACTTCTTAAGGCTGTTGTAAAGATTAATGTATCTCTGTTGGGGAGGGGACTGGGATACAGGGAGGGCTTTCAAGAAGCCAAGAGTAAGTTTAATGTACTTTTGCCTAAAGGTGAGGCTTGACTGACCCAAATGTCACAGAAATTGTGATTCATGACAGCACTCCAAAAAAATCTAATATTTTTTTATGAATCGAGCAATTATGGAAGATATCTTTTGAAAGAAATGATGAGTTCGCCTTCAACAAGAGTAGAAAATAATCAAATATTCTTCATATCAAACAACCAGATGGATACTGTAATGCGTCTAGCTATTCAAGGTCACATAAGAAACTGGGAATTAAAAGTAGTTTTCTGGCAGACTTCCAGGATCAAAATGCCATTTGGTATTTAACAGAGTTAAGCTGATGATTATCGCAAAACTACATAAGAAATAAAATTTATCAGGCCCTTCAAAATGTTACTTTCCATTCTAACCAGAAGCAAAATGCGCTTCTTGGCATTTGTAGTTTCTTTTTGAATAGGGCAAAAGATGTGCATTGGTTTTACTGTTACAAGTGAATTAAAATTTTTTATTTGAAGAATAAAATTGTTGGGTTGAAGAAATTGTTAAATAGGATTTGGAGAATGTAGAAGATATGATTAAAATATCAGGGAAGGTACCAACAAATGAACTTTCTCTGTTGCTTTTATTCCTAGCACCAAATGCACTTTTGACTAGAACATTTGGAGAATTTCACCTTGGCAGCAGTTTTCAAAGGAATTTTTCCTCACTTATTTGAAAAAGTTGTATAATAAAATCTTATCCATTCACAGAAAAGTCCTGACTCTTCAGGGAAGAGTTCTTAGTCATGTAAAAGCATTTCACGTTCCTTCATGAACACTGACATATGAGCTCAGAGAACTGGGTTCTAATTAAAATAATGGTTTCTCTCTATGATCTTGTCACCTAACTGGGTAAGCCAGATGTTGGCGAAAGTCCTGGTGAGGTAACCTCATCAGGAAATCACGATATCACAGGGAAAGATGTACACTTAACAGAGCAATCAAGACACTACACTACGATTCCCAGCACATTCCCAGACCCTACACCACAATTCCCAGATGTTACTGTCCTGATATCTTTCTCCACACCACTGTCCCACAGCTGAAACAAGAGGCAGTGGCTGAGGGAGAACGCATCATCAGCCTGTTCTAGATTTAAACCACAGCGCTGCCACTTATTCAGCTGCATGACTTTAGAAAGGTCTGCACTGCTCTGAGCCTCAGCCTCCTCTATACTGTGGGGAAACCAGTATCTACCTCGCAAGGATTATTCTAAAATTAAGTTTGGTGACAAGTATAAGGTGCCTGGCACATAAAAGAGTACCTACGTTCAAACTACGTGAAGAAGACGATGATGCGAGAAGCTGTGGATTTGGAGCTAATAAACTAGATCCAATTAGAGCTGTTTTGTTTTTAGTTTAATTCAAGGTTGTAGCCATCAAGCATAAAAACAAACAAACAGTGGACCTTGTTTGTGCTTTCCAGGAGCCAGTCTCCTAACCACAGAAAGCACATAGATGAAATATTATTTAATATATACTTTAAGATCTGCTGTGGGTATGGTATTATCTGAATGTTCTTGCTTCAATGCAGGTTGTAATTAGTGGTGGAGGAAGACAGAAGGCAGGGTTACGTTTATCTTTGGAGGGCCTGGTGTAATTTCTATGAGTACATGCACATGATAGACGTACTTTCTCTTGTAGCAGTTTTTCTCTGTGTACTTCTCATTTGAGATGAATGGCACTCGGTGCCAGCCTCGTTAAATAGATGTCAGCAGATAACAGCCACCATTTGCTAAGCTCCCACTCTGTGCCAGGCACTATGAATACACTATCTTGTTTAAACCTCAGAACAAACCTGTGAGGTAGGGTTATTATCAGCATTTTACAGATGAGGAAACACAGGCTTAGAGCAGTTCACTGATATGCCTCAACACTACAGCTAATAAGTGACAGAAATGAGATTGAAATGCAGATCTGTCTGCTTCCAGTCTTTTTTCTCCTGAAACTCCGTGTTCTACTATCTCACCTCTATGTACTTCACACTAGAGGCCATAGAGTAAGTGCTCCAAAATATTTATTCGTGATTGATTATAAAGAAATAAGTCGCTAGCCTAAAGGAAGCCCTTTCAAAATTGACTCAGGCCTATTTTGGATTTCCTTTTCCCAGTTAGCTGGGATTTCATAGCAAAAATTTTGTTGATTTGCTGCATTCCCACTTTTAAACTCAGCTTCAAATTTCTTTGTCTAAGACTCACAGAACATGGCCCTTTTACCCGATTCTCCATACTATATAAAGCATTTGCTAAGCTTGTTAGGACCTTCTGGGATCTCCCTTAATGATCTGACATTGGCATAATTTTGCAATCTTCCCTTCCTTAGGCTATGAGTAGGTTGCAGGAAAGACCACGCTATTTTTATGATTTTTGTTGTCAGAGGAAAAGAATGTTATGCAAGTCTGCAAGCTCTAAAAGCCAAATGTCCCTGGTGGCACAGTGGTTAAGAGTCCGCCTGCCAATGCAGGCGACACGGGTTTGAGCCCTGGTCCAGGAAGATCCTACATGCCATGGAGCAACTAAGCCTGTGCACCCCAACTACTGAGCCTGCTCTCTAGAGCCCGCGAGAGTCACAACTACTGAAACCCGTGCACCTAGAGCCCGTGCTCTGCAACACGAGAAGCCACTGCAATGAGAAGCCCGCGCACCACAACGAAGAGTAGCCACCGCTTGCCACAACTAGAGAAAGCCTGCACACAGCAACGAAGACCCATCGCAGCCAAAAAATAAATAAGTAAATAAATTTATTTTTTTAAAAAGAAACCAAGCTAAATGGATCAAGAACACAGTTCCAGCCCTAAAGGGCATCTGATCTAAAACCACAAATGGATGTAACATGGCACTGATTTGCTTTCCTCAAGCAGTTGCAGACATCATTCGACGTCACCATATTTTAAAACTGGAGGGGCTTTTTTCTTTCTTTTTTTTTCCAATGTATTTTATTTTATATTTTATTTTATGGCTGTACTGCTTGGCATGCGGTATCTTAGTTCCCCGACCAGGGATCGAACCTGGGACCCCTGCACTGGAAGCATGGAGTCCTAACCACTGGACTGCCAGGGAAGATTCACTTTTATCAGTTAGAATAAGCGAGAGAGAAAAAAGAATCTCTACAAAGGGTAGCAAGGAGGGAGGGAGGGAGCAGTGCTTGAAGTGTTAAGCCTTTAAAATTTATTGAAATATTTCTGGCTGTTTTATCAATATTTAACTGTCAGTCTGAGGCCAACATCTCCAGTCATGGCTGAGTGTGTTTATATCAAATGGGAATACAGGAAATGCATACCAAAATCAAATAGAAATAATTTTGGATTATTGTTCCTTTATTCTTTCATTAAGCAATCATTGATCGAGTGCCTGTGTGATGAATGATAGTCCCTGCCTGCTAGAAATTCATGGTCTAGGGTCAGAAGTAGACAAAGATGGAGTGGGGTAAGTGGGATATGATAGTGGCATTGCCTGTTGTACGTGAATTCTAGAGTGTCACCTAATCCTACCTGGTAGGAAGTGTGTCAGGGAAGCCCCTCCCAGAGAAGATAAAGGGGAATTTTGCAAGATGAGAAGTCACTGTGGCAAAGAAGCAGGTTCCAGAGAGAATAGCTTGCAGATGTGTTTGAAGAAAGTAAGAGGGCTTTAAGTTTGAACTTTGTCTTAAGAAGAATGATTGAAAGATTATTACTCGGAACATGATAGAACCATTTTCTCTTGTAGCAACATGGAGATTAGGTCAGGGAAGGCTATGTGTGAGAAGGAGAGCCGGCAGTTAAAGTAAGAAAAAAATATTTGTCAGGGAGAATGGATATTTAAGTGATGCAATTGGTAAAATGGCATAAATGGCTGGGAAATGATTAGATGGACCTGACAGCTAAGTAGATGATAGTGCCATTTACCAAGATACCATGTATAAGAGAGAGTTTGCAAGGGATGGCACTCAAGATGGATTGTAGCATGAATTAATAGGCCAATATTTGTGTTACAGTGTTATGTCTACTTCTTTCATCCTTAAGTATATTGTAGAGGTTAGAAGCATGATTTGGGGGATCATTTCAGATCTCAAATCTACCACTTACTGGCTTTCTGATCCTAAGAAGACCACTTACACTCTATAAGCGTCAGTGTTCTCATTGGTAAAATGATGATATGTCACAGGCATGTCACAAGAAACAGTTAAAAGAGAAAATCCACACAGAGTGCCTTCAAGTGAGTGTTGAAGAATAATAATGCCAGTTATTATTACTACTCTTGCTATTTATTGTCCATGAATGTTCACTGAATGCAGGGTCTAAATTTGTTTCCTTTGACTTTGTGCCCCCCAAGTGCCTTCTCTAGTGGTCTGTATGTAATTGTCCATCAGGAAATAATTGCTGAATTGAGCTGAATTGAAATGGTGGAACATGGAAGCACCAAATGAAGTTTCTGAAAGAGATGGAGAAGGATTCATGCATGTTTAATGCACCACAAATTCAGGTAAATGTCACACAGTAAAGGTCAAGAGTGACATTTGGGGATGAAGGACAGGAAAAGAGCAATGGTATTAATGAAGTGAAATGGAAGATGGCTCCTAACAGTAAAGAAAGCAAACTGACCCAAGGGAAGGGGCCTCAGAAGGAGTCCTCCCAGACTAACTCAAGAGAAGTTAGTGACTTGATGTTTTTCTTTCTCAGCTCAAGGATCTACCAAGACATCACATCAGAAGTCATCTAACATATTACTTCTAGAAGAAAACCACAGGGCATAAACTTTATAAAAAGAATCATATGCCAGCCTAGAATAGAAACCTATTCTAAACACTGATATATTGTTCAGTTGGCATCATGACTCTTGTTTTATTTTTCTTTTAGTAATTTAATCTTTTCTGAATGTGAGCCATTTTAAACTTTATATATAAATAAAAAAATTAAAATAATTGCTTTTGCATCTTCAAACTAAACTTGTCCAGCAGAGAAATAAAATAATTATATTTATTATTAACAGAACATAAATAAAGTATAAACCAACAAGGTAGAGCACAACCTTAATGGAAATTCTCTTGGTGCACTGGATTTAGATTTGGGGGGTTAAGGTGCATGTTGCAGAGGGGCGATTTAGCATAGATCTAGCTATAATAGGTCAGCAGCATGTAAATCTAAGACAAGGTGGCCTGAAAAAGGGGGAAAACTTCTTTAACACCAGATGAATTCAGCAGCTTTCAAACACTTTATCTTCTAACAAACCTCCCAAACTCTTGCAGTGCATGACCACCCACTCTAACCCAGGGCAGCTGCAAACTGTATGCACACTGTTCATAGCACAAGGGTGCCAGGCAGAAGAGAGGGAAGGGATCCCTAAGAAAGAGGGATCTTTTCCTCCTTTGCACAAATGCATGGGTAAATAACAGCCTGGCTATATCTCATGCTCCACATTGTCTTTCCATAAAAAAAAAAAAAATCCCCAAATACACAAATCAAGGCCTCGTTTCTCACTATAGAATGGCACACTCTATGATGAATTTAAAAGCTTCTCAGATGAGTTTAAAAGCCTGGTCGGATGACTGGAAAATGAGGATCGATGTAGGTACATTTGGTGTTCCTGAGCCTCCCTGCCCCTCTCTGTGGTTCTCTCTAGCATATATTATTTATCCTTTACAGAGTGGATTTTCAGAGGCTTTAGATCTGCCTGAGACTGTAAAAGTCTATCTCCTTGGTGCCTTTCATGCCCGTCAGATGTTTCCCGCAATATGACCATCCCTGCTGCTTTTTCTGCTCGGTTGGTGGGCTTGTTGGGACTGTTCTCTGTCTCCCAGAAACTCAGCTTGGAGAAAGGCCAGGGTACTCCTTGCCAGCGTACATGGTACAGCTCTGCTGATTTTCAAAGCGTCAACACCCACAGCTTTGCATGCTTTGATTACCACCAGAACGAAAGAGAGACGGAGACAGTGTTGTTGCTTCATTGCTTTCCAGCCAGGATTAAATCCCATGAAACTGTCTGTTCCCACTCTTATTTTGAGTTCCTCAGAGAGTTCTAAATAGAATTTTATATCCAAACATAATGGAAGAAAGAAAATATTTCTTTGCTCTTGTTTACATAATCGTCTATAGTTCGTGTTTGAATATGAGTTTTGGCGTATTATGAAACCCAGCAAAGAAACCACCCAACTAGGAAATAGTAGCTGATGTAAATCAGGCAGCTCATATGTAAAGCAGATTTTTAAAATATGCTTTATTTTCTCTAACGCAGAGAAGATACCAAGGATTTGGGAATTTTAAAACAGAGAGTAATTATTTAGAGGCTTCATTGAAAAATAAGTATCAAGTTTCAACAAACAAAATCTCATATAGAGAACCTAGAACTGAACAGAAAGGAAGCCAACTTGTTACTTCCACAGCGTAAGAAATATCAAGAGGTAAGGATTTAGAAATGTAAGACTCACCTTCTCCCTCATCTACCCCACCACCAAAGTGGGGGGGGGGGAAAGATGCTGCTCAACAATGACAAAATACATATTTGGATTAAAAGAATTATAATAATTATGATACACTACACACAGAATGATCAGCAAAAGGGCTTGGAGGTCAAAGCCAACCACAACCTGAAGCTTTAGCAATTAAACATCTATACCAAGTCATGTGTGACAAACCAGGAAGGAATATATTTACTAAATTCTCCACTTTTAGATTGCAGTGCTCTGTAGAATTCTAACGGAAATGAAGAAAGATCTAAAGGTTATTAGAGTTTATATAAATGCCCTTTCCCCATTTCAGGTGTTCTTGAGCTCTCACCATTAGCATTTTAGAGGGACTCTTAACACCATGTTGCAAGCCTTCTCTTCATGCCCACAGGGAAAATAGTAAGCTACTTTTCCAAGACTTTCAGGTTCCTCATTATCTGTCCCAAACTATCTTCCTAGTTTCATCTTCAGGACCCTCATTCTCACACCCTTATGCTCCAGCTTTCCCCCTTGTTAACGTATTCTTCCTCTTCCACTTCAGTAGCAAGAAGTATTTAAGAAATTGGATTCTGGGGTTAGACAAACCAGGATCCAAGGGTCAGCTCTGCCATATGCTCAGAGTATGACCATGGAAGTCATTTCAGTCATTAATGAATTCATAAATTCAGCAATATTTATTGAGCCTCTAGTGTGTGCCAGGCTTTGTGCTCCACACTGGGGATAGAGTAAAAAAAAATAGTGCACAATCCCTGTCCTCACGAGGTCTTTATTCTAGTTGGGAGAGACAGAAAATGTCTGATACATGTCATGATGAAAAACAAAGCCGGGTCAGGATGGGTGTGGGGAAGAGAGAGGCTTGTGTTGTCCACAGGCTGGTCAAGGAGGGCTTTTCTGATAAGATGACCTTTGAACAGAAACCTGAATGAAGGAGGAAGTGAGCTTGCGGATATCTGGAAGACAGTGTTCCAGGCAGAGGGATGAGCAAGGAGCATTCCTACTGTATTTGAGGAGCAGCAAAGAGGGGGAAAGATGGCTGTCGGGCGGTGGATCCAGGAGACAGTGGTAGGAAATGATGTCACAGAGGAGTGAGGGCAAAATAACGTAGGATCTTGAAAGCCGTGATAAGAACCTTGTGTTTTAATGCATGTGAGGTGGGAAGTTGTTGGAAAGTTTGTTCAGAGCACTGACATTATCTGATTCGTGTTTTTAAAAGATCACAAAATGACTGGGTATAAAGCAATGGCAGAAGCAGACAGACCAGTTAAAAGACTTCTGCAAGAGTTTGAGAGAGAGAGATGAGAAGGGCTTTGATTGGAATAGTGGTGGAGGAGGTGATGCTCTATGGTAGGATGACTCCAGTATCGTCTTCGGGAATTACTTGTCACTGTCATCATATCCCCGATCAAATGAAGTTGCTGTGACGATTATATGAGGTTCATTAGTGTAAAGTGCTTAGGGCAGTTCTTGGCACATAGGAAATGGTTAACAAAAAGACAGTGTTATTTTTACTATCAGGCTCAGCAGAAATGTCACCTCTTTGAAGGCTCCCTCACTACTTACTTCCACCCACCCTCATTGCCAGTACAATCCTCTTGGTTTGCCCTGCATATTGTACACACCATTGCAAGAGTATTTATCATAGCATGTACCCTTGTATTTATGCTTTTGCTTTCTCAGCTAGAATGTGAGTTTGAGGAAGAGGGTGACTATGTCTTATTCTTGGGCCCTCAGAGTCTAAGACACCAAAGTTTCTAAATACAAGATTGTTGAATGAGTGAGTTTAAATCCTACCTGCTCCATGAAGTTTTCTTAACTTACCCTCACCTGTACCTCCACTTATTATTTGGACCAATCATATCACTTAACATGTATCACTTAACCTATATTATTTTGTACACAAAATTATTAAATATTTTGCATTTATACCTTGATTCCAACTAAATCATAAAGTCTTATCGAACAGGAATTGTATCTTTTATTCGTTGTATGTCTCAGGGTACTATGTACATTCATGGATCAATTATTATTGTATTGTTAAAGGAAAAGCTTAGTAAGTAAAGACACAGAATTGACTTAAGAATGATTTGACAGAAAGGGTATTACATATTTTTGATGTACTGAGTGAGTGATGTTGTTATAATATAACAATTATTGGTTCAGAGAAACCGGAGTTTACCCCAGAAGCACAAGCCAGAGAAATTTTAGAATGCTTTCAGAGTCACAGGGAAAATAGAGGGACATTTCAGCCTCAAGACTTTTCATAAAAGCTTAGCTTTTTCCTGGTTGTTAAAGGCACCAATAGAAAGAGTCTGACTCTAGAAATCAGATAGATTTGGGCTCTGGTGTTTTCAAAAGGAAAATGATGTTGAAACAGACAAAATAATGAAAGATACACAGAATTCAATGGAATGCCATTGTAATATCTAGAAGAGTTGTATAAGAATATAACAAGAACAGTAAGAATACAACAAATAAGAGGGGATCTTCCTCAAGTTCCTATCTACAGGAACTTAGAAACTTGATGGAGTTTCTGTAGGTAGTAAGACATATAAGTACCTCAGCTGGCAAATTCTGTGCAAAATTCTATCAAGGGATGTAGCAGCTTGAGAGGGTCGGGCGCCAAATCTCTGTGACTGGACAGAAGAATCAGGTATGTAGAGCTTGAACTTGAAGGACACAGGTGGTGAGACCATCCCAGTTGGAGGGTGTACTAGTTTTTTAATCACTGCAAACTTAGCAACTTAAAACAACACAAATTTATTACCTCACCGTTCCTGGGCAGGGAACCTGTGTATGGTAGCTGGATCCTCTGCTCAGGGTCTCCTCAGACTGAAATCACGATATCATCCAGGGCTGTGATCTCATCTGAGGCTTGAGCACACTGAGGCTTGGCCTCTTCCAAGGACAGCAGGAGGGTACCCTCACTGCTTCTTGTCTCTTTTGAGGCTCACCTGGAAAGGTCAGGCCCACTCAGGAAATTTTTTCCCATTTGATTAACTCAAATTCATTACATCTGGAAATTAATTACATCTGGGAAATTCCTTTTGCCATATAACATAACAATCACAGAAGTGATAGCCCATCATATTCACATGTTCTACCCATACTCAAGGAGAGAGGATTATATAGGTCGTGTACACCAGGGGGCTGAAATCTTGGAGCCCATCTCAGAAGGCTGTCTACCTACCACAGAGAACAGTGACTGAGGTAAATGGGACTCAGTGTGCCCCAACGACATTGCTGATAAGGGTCCAGTCATGTCCAGTTAGTAATTCTGTTTTTTTAAGAAACCTCAGCAAACTAGAAGGCAACCCCAAGAATTACTTAGGAAAGTAACATCAAAATTATTGGGGATGATAGAATTGTGTCCTTATTTTTTAATAATGGCATAATTTAGTATTATGTATAAAAAACCCAAAATATAAAAATCAGTGGTAAAATATCTGAATTTAAGAATCTGTGCTTATTTTGAATTTTAATTATTTATACTATTTACAAAAATTAGGCCTATTAGAGGAACAAGTCAACCTTGCAATTTCAAATTAAAATGAGTAATTGAGTCATTGCTTTAGACCTGAAATTTCAGGTTGAAATCTTACTTGGAACATTTAAGAGAATTTAAAGTTCACCAGATCTATAAATTTAATTTATTAGATTTATAAGAATTACTTAAGTTCTTGGGAAGTTTGTTAAGTCATGTGATTAATGTACTTAAAAAAAAAAGGAAATAAAGATATATTACCTTAATAAATGTGGCTAAATATTCAAGAAATTTAATTAGGTTGTGAAATCTTCCTTCAAAATAATTATAAAATTTGTTAGATTTATGAATGGATTCATAAAATTTATAAACATACAAGCTTAAGAAAGACAAGGGTTTCAAAGGTATTGAATACTAATTTTGCACCAAAATAACCTTGAATAGTTCTTTTCTAGGCATAAAAATTGCCCTCAAGAACATAAAAATACTCATGTGTAACAAGTTTCAACCCTGCTATTTTGTATGACCTTTGTCAAGTCACCTAACTTCGCTTAGCTTCACTTTCTCATTTGCAATATGGGGTCAGAATATTAACTTGCAGGGCGGTCCTAAAACGTGAAAGAGAGATTTTGCACAAAGTGCTTGACACATTTAGGATCTCAATAATGAGAACTTAAAGAAAAGAAGAAAAAAATCCAGTTCTTTTCCTAAACATAAGGGCAGAGGCTTTGTTTATCGTCCATCCAGGCCACCTTCACTTTGAAGTTCAATCCTCCAAAACCCTCTTAGATAACAATTAGTTTGTTTCGTTTCCAGGCACAAATGATGCTTAAAAGATTAATTTTAATGCCAGAGGCAGTATAGTTGTTTGTGTCAAACCACAGGGGAGGCTGACCACACCCATTAGATCCTCCCCAGAAAGCGGCTGCAGGAAAGCAGCAGCAAACCAGTGTCCCATTTCAGTCCTTAACACTCGAGGCACAGAGAACACAGGGTAAGCATCAGGCTCCAAGGACTTTATGCAGCCAGCGTTTCTGTGCCAATATCTGGGGCCAAATTACTGGAATGGGATCTAAAACACTAGGGGAAGGGAGAAGTTAGTATTCCCTCTAGGCTAATAGTCGCCTGGTGAAATGTCACTGTATTTGTGTCAGAAGGAGCAGAGGAATGCATTCCTGTCTGGGCTGAGTGCACACAGAAAACCCAGCGGAGAGCAGACCCAATCATTCCATAAGACTTAAGAGTGTATTGTGGTTAATATAGATCTATCCACTTTTCCGGAGTGCTTATATTTGGAAAATGGAAATGTGGTTTCCAAGAAAAAAAGTGTAAAATGAATTATTCTGAGCACTTATACAAATCTTTAAATGTGTCTAACTTTTTGAAAAACTGCAATGAAGTTTGATGGTAATTCTGGAGGGGAGCAAACTCAAATATAGAAAAGTATGTGTGAAAGACAGAGAGAGACAGAGACAGAGATGGAAAGGAGGAATGGAGAAATAGAGAGTCTCAGAGAAAGAAAACAGAGGGACAGATTCCCAGAGAAGCTGTGAGATAAGACCCAGACACAGAGAAAACAAACAAGAAGACATGATATTGAAACACAGAGAGGCCTAACACTGAAAACTGAAGGGACAATAAGGCAAGACTCGGAAGAAAAGATATTTTGTCAACAAAAAATTAATCAGTCATAGATCGAAAAAATGGAAAATTTTGTTCAAGCCAAGTTGAAGATTATAACCCAGGAACAGACTCCCAGAAAACTCCGAGAACTGTTCCACCCATTAGATGTCAAAGCAGGGTCATACAATGTTTTGAAACAGAGGACTATACGTTAATTGACATATTATTGACAGTTGACACAATCCAGGTCTTCACGTACAACACGAGTAGTGAGTGCGTCATGGGTCCTTATGGCCCCTTACAAGATTACACAGGAAGGTTATCTCCTCAGGAGTTATCTTGTGATGCTAGGAGAATACTGCTCTTTATGGTTGAGCAGGTATTTCTGCCTATGGGGAGGTTTGGTCGATGCATGATGGAGATACACAATGCACAGTAGGGGGGAGAGAGGAGGCCAAAGGGCAGAGAAAATTTTTTTATGTTCAAATTTTCTTTGACTTGCCTTAGAATACAAATTTTTATTTCATCAATATATAATTTTCAAGGATCCAAGGAAGCAGCCAGAGCACCAGGGGAGAAAAAAGAGAGAGGAAGATACCATAGGGCAACATTCAATTAGGTCAATATTTATTGTATGCCCACGGGGAACATGGCAACCTCCTGGAACTAAAGTGGAAATGAATTTAATTCTCCCCTGTTCTGGAGGGTGGGCAAGTTCAAGTCTGCGGAGCCACCTGGGGCTGAGGAGAGAGTACGTGCAGATCCATACTGTGCTCTGCTTCCAGCTGGCTGGCCTGCAATTCTCTGCCTCCAGGGCGGTCCTGCAACCTGCTCTTCCGTCAACTCCATGTGCTTTGTGTCCCCCTAGAGGGGTGGGATAAGGAGGGTGGGAGGGAGACGCAAGAGGGAGGGGATATGGGGATATACGTATGCATATAGCTGATTCACTTTTGTTATACAGCAGAAACGAACACAACACTGTAAAGCAATTATACTCCAATAAAGATGTTTAAAAAATAAATAAATAAATAACCCCCCCCAAAAAAAAATCTATAGAGAGACAAAGATGAAAGCGTTATATACTTTTTTTGTTGTTGTTGTTCTTGTAATATCAGGTCTAAAACAAGTGTTACTTAGTAGTGACACCATATTTCTCAAACATAAAAATTTGCAATCTAGATATTTAAAAATAAAAAAATCTTTAAAAATTTTTAAAAGACTGAATCAGAGACCACTTTCATTAGGCTCCCCTCCAAACACACAAAATGTTCTGACATATAATGTGCAGTATTTTTAAAACAAATCTCTCTTTATTTCAAAAAATTGAGCCAAGAAATATTTCTTAGGAATGTCAGAGTACACAGACACATATCTGATCAAAATGTCTCTGAAAGACCTGCAGAAAGGGAAATGTAGTTTGTTATATGACTCATGGTGTCCGTAAGACAAAAATAAACCAGAGGTTTAGAAGAAATACAACTATTCCTAGCAGGGGGATCTATAAAATAGACTGGCAAGGGAAGGATGCAATCATCAAAACTCATTATACCTCACCAGGGAATCCACACACGTTCAACCACCTCATCTGATAAATCCAAAAGAAAGAATATGCATGGCAAAATAATTTATGGGAATACTAGCTTACCTTTATTCTTCTTATAGTTTCCTACCTTACAGCCAGACCTCTGTGATTGTTGCAGAGTGGAAAACAGAAGATGCCTAAAATAAATAGTTCTTTGTGTCATGTAAAAGTGAGAAGTATTAAAGTTGAAGAAACTATGCTACTGGAGGATAAGGGTAGAGAGAGTAACTTTGAGGAACTCAGGAAGAGGGAGCTATGTCTCCCAGACCAAAAAATGGGTCAAAGTCAGGACCCATGCGTTGTTCCAATAGCAAAAGTAGGATTCTAAGGAGGTGGCACATGATGGTGGGAATGTCCTCTTGATGTGCCAGGAGAGTGGCACCCTGGGCACCAGAGTCCCAAACTTTACCAAAGATCCTGTGCCTTGAATGTGAGATGGAGCATGAGAGTGGCCTCGTCAGAAGGATCAGATCACAGAGTCTGGAGCAATGGAAATCTCAATGGTACCCAGTGGACCAACGGCCAATGACTGCCTGTCACATGACGTGATGCTACCTACCACTAACTCTAGGACCTCAGCACAATGCCATGGTGCAAAGAGTCCCAATAGTGACTGCAATTGAATTTTCTACCACCCTGACAAAATAGGCTTAGAGAACAATTTTAGTTGATTTTATAAAAATAAATAAATGAGATACTTTATATGTACCTGTGTTCATGGTCTGAATGTCATAACTGCCACACAAATTTTGACATCACCTAGAACCAGGACTGAACAATCCTTGGGCACCTTACTTAATTTCTCCAAGTCTCTATTCTCACCATCTGCAGAAAGGAGATAAAAGTAGGACTTAATTCATAAGGTACTATAAGTAGTGAAGATGTAAAGTTCAGTGCCTGGAACATAGTGTTCAATAATGGTTGTTACTTATATTCAGTTTGAAAAATGAATCTATGAGAAGTGAGACACAAAGCTTTCAGCCATTCACAAACACAACCATTGCAAAGACAGAAACATCACCAGTTATGCACACTGTTTGCCAGATAAAAATAAATTATTTATAGTTCTTCAAGAGATATACCACTATCCCTTGCAGGAAGGATGTGAGAATATGGCCAAGAAAAACACAAACCATCTCCCACAACATGGGGCCACTCAGATCAACATGTCTAATAAACCTCAAACCCATGGGGAAGAACAATAGAGAAGCAATTCAAAGTACTTAATACAGCGATGGCTTTTAACAAGTCAACTGCCACCCTTATCCTCCTTTTTCCCCTCCCTTCCTTCAACACAACCGCATCTGGGCTAAAGATATTTATAATTCTCTGGTGACTAACTGTAACAAAACTTTAACAAACAGGCTGGTAAACTTGATAAAAGTATCTTAATATGACAGATACACTGCTCAAATGGAATGTGGGAGGGGAGAGCATAGTTTAATTTTTGGTAAGCTAAAATAGCACCTTAAAAATGGATGACTCCACACAGGCATTTAACAGTAGAGCTAATTTCAGGTCAGGTAAGCCACCTGCCTATCAGGTAAGCAGGTTCGCATTCGCATTAGATTTCTTTTTTTTTTAATTAATTAATTTATTTATTTATATTTGGCTGTGTTGTGTCTTTGTTGCATTGTGCGGGCTTCTCATTGTCGTGGCTTCTCTTGTTGCGGAGCATGGGCTCTAGGTGCACAGGCTTCAGTGGTTGTGGCATGTGGGCTCAGTAGTTGTGGCTTGCGGGCTCTAGAGATCAGGCTCAGTAGTTGTGACGCACGGGCTTTGTTGCTCCGCGGCATGTGGGATCTTCCCAGGCCAGGGCTCAAACCTGTGTCCCTTGCATTGGCAGGCAGATTGTTAACCACTGCGCCACCAGGGAAGCCCCTCACATTAGATTTCTCATTAGAAATCTTAGCATGATTTTAGGGTCTCTTCATTCTTGCTTTCCTCTATCTTGCCCAAATCATTTCGAATTAATCACCGGTCTCAGGTCTGTTGCTCAGTGGCCCATGATGGAAAAAATCATGATTTAACAATTCAGCAAACATTTCTTGAGCCTTGGCTATAAACCTGGTAGCAAGGACACAGAGATGGACCAGAGTCCCTGCTGCAGCCCCATCTCAAAACCACAGCACAGCCTTTGCCAGCTTCTAACAAGGCCACTTAGTCCTGCCCACCACCTGAGCCACTTCCTGTGGCTCCAGCCACCTCCAAGTATGGCTTGGTATTTTTGCCTTCCTGTGTGGCTACAAGGCAGCTATGACTCAAGGTTTCTGCACTCGTGAGGATCAGCCTTCTCCAGAAAAGAGAAACTCAAGCGTGAGTCTCCTCCAGTGATTCTATTTTGTAGAATAAGGCTTTCACTTTAGCTCCCATTTCAGTTCTTATTCTAGAAGTCCTCATGTTTCTCTAGACTGTTCTTAGGAGGAGTCTGCCTAACTGACAGTTCTGTTTCCCTGGGGATGGAAATTATTATCCAGAACACAACCTTGGGGGCTGTGATTCTGTGACCTACAGACAGGCTTCCCTATGGACACCCTTTGGGATTTCTGAAGTCCAATTATCCATTACCTTGTGCCCAACTCCAGGGAACTGAGCTGCAAAAAGTTAAGCCATCCAAACCGCAAGGATAGATACTTAGGCAGCTAGTATCCATTGAGTAAGGGAATAAAACATTTATTCATTCATGCATTGAGTATTTAATAAGTGCACGTTTGGGTCAGACACTATGTCAGATGCTGGAGCTATGGAGATAGGAGGAAGTAAACCCTATTATCAGGGGGGACATAGTCTCAAAGGGAAAACAAAGAGAAAGCAAACAATTATAAAGATGCAAAGGCCTAGTATATCCACGGTACAAGAACCTTATATGTTTTGCGTAGGAGTTTGACCTTTCTCTTACAGGCCCCAAATGGCAAATGGAATTCATCTTGAGGGCTTGCTGGCTCTTGCCTGTCATGGTATTCAGTAAAGTCTATTACAGACAAGGAGGAGAGGACTGTGACACAAATGCTGCCTATTTTCAATATAAGCATAGATGAGCCACTGAAGAGTTTTGTTAATTTAGAGAATAATGTGTCTAAAAGTTTCTTTCTGGGACTTCCCTGGTGGTCCAGTGGTTAAGACTCCGAGATTCCACTGCAGGGGTCATGGGTTTGATCCCTGGTCAGGGAACTAAGATCCCACATGCAGCCTAAAAATAAATAACTATATAAATAAAATTTAAAAAATAAAAAAAAAGTTTCTTTCTTGCCACCCCAGTTGGGAAACCTTCTTTAGGACCTAGCCTGGCCTCATGAGCATATCTTGTGACCATGAAAGTTCCTTTATCTTTCCAGCCATTTTTTTATTACAAGTAAACAGCCTGTAGGTTCTGAATTGTGATACCTGCCCTTGAGGAGAAAGTATAAACTGGAAGAGAGGAAAAAGAGAACAAATAAATATGAATAGTATAATAAATGCCAGTAAAGTTACAGTCTTCAAATATAGAGAAGAAAGAACAGCAAAATCTACCTGATGGTAGGAAAACTTTTCATCGAGTAGATTATAAAAGATCCTTACCTGACAAGTGGGAGTCTGAGAGGTGGGGAAGGCTATTTACAGATGAAGAAACAGCCTGAGCTAATAGCATGTGATGTGTGAGTCAACAGTCTATTCAGTGAACAGCAAAACGGTTTGGTACTGCCAGGGTGGTGGAGGACCATGGCCAGTGGCAGACATACAACAACAAGGGCAGTTTGGGCAATAGTGCAGGGCCTTCTATAACGTGCTAAGAAGAGTTGACTGGAATAGAGCTGTTTCTTAGACACACCTGAGGAGGTAAGGAGAATACATTGCAAGTTAGAGAAACTAGGTAGAAACCTAGTGAGGCATTCAGCGCAAAGAAATCGAGGCAGAAATAAGGGCTAATAAGAGCATCGACCCTCTGTCCTTCTGCCTGGGTGAAATACAGAAGTCCAGGTTTGAGTCCTGGTGCCTTCACAAACAGCCCTGATCCTTTGTTTCAGGCTGTGGAAACACCTCCAGCACCTCCAGTCAGATCGAGCTGCCAGTGCCCTCTAGCGGTGGCCCACTTGATGGCCAGATGACAAAAACCATCCAATTCCTCACCCAAGTACCTGCCATGTACTGCCTTCTGTGATAGCTGCTGGAGCCACAGATCCTTAAGACATTGATTTTTCACTCAGGCTCACAGTTTAGGATGTGAGACACAGAGATGAACACATCCAAATAATAGTGTGTGGTCAGTGCAAAAAAAGTGTGCAATCAGGAATATGCTTAAGACAGTTTGTATAGAAGAGGGATAATTAACTTTGGGGTATGGGGACTTTGATGGTAGCTTGATGTTTGGCCTGGCAGTAAAAAAGGCCTTCTGGAAAATGTGCCTGGGCTATGAAGGAAGATTAGGACTTCACAAGGCAATTAGTAGGAGATGAGCTTTCCAGGAACAGAGATCAACATAGGTTAATTTGGAGAATGGAAGTAACTTCCTATTATAGGAGGATTAAGTGGGAACAGAATCAGGTAGATTTTGTAGTGACCCTTTCTGAGGCAGTCTAAATGGTACCAAGTGTTTCCCAAAGTGTTCCATTCAACTGACAGTTATTGTGCCCATCTTCTGTAGACAATGTGATATGGAATTAAATAATGTTCTACCCTCAAGATGCTTTAGTGTTAAGACATGTTCAGACAGAGATGTGAAGGAATACTTTCTATAAAATGCAAGTTATACACAAGTAGCATTTGGCAGCAAAGGAAAAGAAGCATTTACTTTGAAAGGGGCAGTCAGGGAAGCCTTTGCAAAGTAGGAAAGGCTTGAACATTGACTAACAAATGAGTAGGAATTTGCCGTACTGCAGTGGGGGTGGGGGGCGGGGCGGGGGGGTGTATCCATTGTTTCTATGATTTGTGATGCAAAGCTGGTTGAATGTCTTCCTGCCTCTCTGGTCACATTTTACTTTCTTCCTCTGGCTCCTTTTCTTCTTCCCACTCCTGCTGTGATCAGTCCCCCAAGGTTCTATGCTCAGCCCTCAGATCTTTGCTTTATTCCCTCTCAGTGACTTCATTCATACCCATGGCCTCCACTTGCAAACCTCAAACATTTTGCTTAGCAGAGACACCATATTACCGAGTACATCACTTTTCACCCAGAAAGTCAACCTGTCCCTAATGAAACCTGCTCCAAACAGAACTCATCATCTTTAACCTCTGAAATCCTCCCCTCCCTTGGTTGGTTGTCCCCACCAACATTTAGTAGCCTGATTTTATAAGTCAAGAACCTTGAAAAGACCCTTATCTTCTCCTTTTCTCTCCCCAACATCCAGTGCCTCTCCAAGTTCTGCAGCATTTGTAAGTCCTTTTCTTTCTGTGTCCACTATTACTGCCTTAAATTGGTCCCTCATAATGTCTTGCCTGGTTGATTACAGTGGCCTCCTAATCTGTCTCTCTGCTTCTAGCTCACCCCCTCAGTCCATCCTGCTTCATGTCTGCTAAGGTGGTGTTTCTAATAAGCAAGTCTGACCTTCTGTGCTAAGCCGCTGCACCCTTCCTTCTTAAGTGCTTCCATACTCCCTATAACCTGCAGAATCAGGTCTCAGCAAATTAGGGTGGTAGACAAACCTCCCCTTCTAACCCTTCTAGCCACATGTGTTGTTGTCTTCTTCCAGGAATTCTCCAGAAATTCCAAACTCATGTAGATCCCCTAAACATCACATTGTTTAATACTTTCCTGCCTCAAACTGCTGTCACCTAGAATGCTCTCCCCAGCACTCTTCCCACATGGCAAACTCCAATTCATCCCTCAGAACTCAGTTTCATGTCACTTCTCCCCAGTGAGTCTTCATTGACCCTCCCTTTCAGATAGATAATCAATTTCTTCTCTGAGCTACTTCTGGACTATTTATGTATATCTATTCTTACGTCATTTTGTGATGATCTGCGTACCTGTCTGTGTCCCTTGCTCCAGGGTGGAGCAGCAATATAGCAGAGTAATTAAGAAAATGGAACCCAGTCCCAGCTCTGCCGCTTATCAGAGTGAACTCAGGCAAGTTTTTAAATCTCTCTTTGTCTTAGTTTCCTCATCTACAAAAATGGGGATGATAATAGTACCTGGCTTATAAAGTTGTTGTCAGGTTAATGTATATCAAGTGCTTTCAACAGTGTTACATAAAAATTTTCTTTGATTTTTAACTGTGAGTGTCTTGATGTTAGGAAATTATGTCTTATTCACTTCCGTTTTCCCAGGGTCCAGCAGAGTACTACCTGACACAGAAAGTATTGTATGTGGAACAAATATTTGTTGAAAGGAGGAATGACAATCTTTGGCTTTTCCCTGTTTCCTCTCCAATATGTCATAAATCCCGGAGTCCTGCTGGGTTTTCCTTTCCAATATCCCCTGCATTTAGTTTTCTTTCTGTAGTAACTGTCACTACTCCTTCATTTATTCAACAAAAAGTTATTAATAGTCAACAGTGTACAAGGCACCACTCTAACTGCTGAGGATACTGCTCTGATCAAGACAAATTCCCTTCATTATGGACCTTGCATTCTAACAGATGACACAGACACTAAATAATAGCATATTAGTTATCTGATCATAAATGTGATATATACAATCAGAGGAATTTAACCTAGTCTTAAAGGTCAGGAAGTTTCACCTAGAGAAGAAATTTCACTGATATGTGAAAGACTAGAAGTAAATAACTAGCATAAGGTGGTACAAGCTGTGGTGGAGAGCATCCAGGCAGAGGGAACAGCATGTGCAAAGCCCAGAGTCAGGAAGAAATTTAGCACATGCAGATTTTGCGTTCCCGGTGTCTGAATTATTGCTACAAATGCTACCCAATCTCTTCACAAGATGACCCTCCACACAGCTCTAAGATTAAATTTTCTATCATGTTAATTTCCTGTTCAGAAACCTTCTGTGGTTCTCTACTGCTTGCTGAACGACATACTAACTCCTTAGTTGTTTTTCATGATCCAGTGAACATAGGCTCCAGTAATGGTCCAGTTTTATCTCCCACAAATCATCTGCATCTATACGCAACAACAACCATCTTGTACTATTTGATATTCCCCAGACATTCCTTATTTTTTTTTTTTTACTTTTCCACATTTATTCAGGTTGTTGTTGTCACCAAAATGCTTTTCTTTATTTCTGTCCACGTTTGCTGTTCTGCAAAACAATATTTACTTGTTCAATGCACGATGTGCTTTGATATTTTCTATTCTAGTCTATTTTACTCTATTTCAGTTTTTAAAACAAGCAAGTTGTAACCTACAAAAGTGATTTCACAACCCACTGATGGATCTTGACTCATAATTGAAAATGTTGCCCCAAATAACCTTAAAGATTTTTCCAAGATATATGATTCTTGGCTTTGGTGGATTCTAAGTTTTCTTCAAGTAGTAGAATCCTCTAATTCAGTTACATCTTGATTATTGGGCATCTGTATTCTCTGATGATAGAATGGTAAAATTCTGCTTGAACACATGATCAGTGGGGGAGCTACTCATACAGAGTCAAGTCACCCTGAGGATACTTAGCAATGTATCTTTTTGCATTTGTAGGAGTTGTCACACTTTGCTGCTTCAGTTCTGGCAATGTTCTGAACTGAAGCTGCTAATTGTATTGAGCTATTCCAGATCACATATTGGGCAAAGATGAACATGGGAAAGTACTTCTTCTATCTATAACTGAGGGGAAAATACCCCTCCACTAGCAAATAATCCATGGCACTCAACTGTAACTCATATTAGGTAATAAGTGTACCTTTGCAGATAGATTTGCTTTATAATTGCCCAAGGGGAATATTTGAATCTTTTGTAGTAACCACTCTACAAAGGATCTGTTTTTCAGAATATCTTTACATCTTGGGTTAAGTTTCAGTGGAATACTTCAGTGTTTCAGTATTTCTTCCATTTTAGATTTTGCAATGTCAATACATGGATCAACTTACCATCTTGTTAATGTTTTTCAAATCTTTATCTCCAGCCCAGATTACATTCCTATATTTCATTTTTCTGTATCTCCTATGGCCACACCATCTCTCCACTTAAACCAGAGAACACCAGCATCAGGCTGGACTCCCATTTTTTCAACTCACTTGCCATTAATTCCTCTTGATGTTACATCTTATATTCTTCTCAAATCTGTCTACTTCTCTCCAACCTCCCTGCCTCTACTGATGTTCAAGTCTCCCAAATGGTCCTCTTGCCATCTTTCTTAGTGCATTTCACAAAGTGGTCAATCTACCATATATTATTCTCTAGCTGGAAGCCATTCAGTTAACTACTGTTCCCTTTAAGAGAGAGTCCAATAGAAAGTACCTAAAATTGCTTGCAAAGGCCTTCTGAATCTGTCCCCTGCTAAACTCTCCTGCCTCATTTTCATTCTCTCCTTTCCTTCATATCTTACCTTCCAATCATTAAAATATGTTCTTTATGCCTCAAACACTCCATTCCTTGTCTAAAACACTCTCCTTTCTACTGGAGAACTTTCACTTTTCCTTCAAGCCACATCTTGGATAGTTCATGGGAATCATTCCTGGAGCCTCCTAAGTCCAGGCTTGGGGCTCCTCCCTTGTCCTCTTTAGTGCCCTGGAGTTCACCATTATGCTGTATTGAAACCATCTCTTCAGTTCAATAGTGTTAGCACAGGAATTATTCAATATCGTATCTATACTACCTAGCATATAATATACGATTAACATTTTTAGAATGAAGAAATAATATCTGATATGCTCTCTGCCAAATGGTAAGGGGACTCCCCTGTGGAAGGGCCCTCAGTTCCCAGCTATGCTGATGACCTGGGAGAGAGGTCTATCCACAACTGGGATGAAGTATCAGAAAACTATTTTGACTGTAGATTTAAGTTACGATCTCCAAACAGCTTATCAGTAATACAACTTACTTTAAAAAAAATCTCCAACTGTTTTATGTGTCACAATTTAGGGAACTTAAGAAAAGGTACAAAGGGTATTTTTGGCTCCTTAAAATCCCAATATTTCAGATAATCTCTTCTCTTAGACAATTAAGTTTTATTTCTTACCAGACTCACCCTGGCCAATATCTAGATCCTCTCAGATGGGTGCAGCTTTCACCAGTTCCATTCACTTATTCTCATTCATCCATTTCTCATTGATTAAACACTTACTAAGTGCCAGATACCAGGAATACTAGGTGACTAAGATGTCATTCCCCACCCACAGCCTCAACACTCAATCTATTCAGGGTTAGGAGGAAGGAAGAAAACAAACATTTAAACTCATGATATAGATTCCCTCCAAACTCATGCAAACTTGAACTTAACCAAAGAATTCCAAGAGGGTATAAAAAATGTTAAGGAACAAGAAAGTTTTGCTTTATATATAAAAAAACAAAATAAGCTTTAAGAGCGATAAATAGTCTGAAGAAAGAATGTGCAACGAACAGCAGATACCATAAGAGGAAGATTTTTTGCTTATGGAACTGTAAAGATTGTCATTGCATTAGTTCATATTTAGTCAGTGCTATTTGCATTAGTTACCTTTTTATTGAATTCTATTCATACCTGAGAAGCAAATAGTCTGGCAAAGTCCAGACATTTCTCCAAAGACATACAGGCAAAATACAGCCAAAGTTATGAAAGTCTGTGGTTCTTCACAGGTAGTCAACACATACAGCTTGTGACAATTTTTCAAATGAGCATGTCATTGGTGAGGCTGCTAATGCTGATACCAGCAGAGTAGAAATGTATTTTAAAGGATTTTTGATTCGAGCAAGATTTGAAACGAGCAAGACCTTTTTGAACAGAATGATTTTGGAATTTTCATAAGCTAAGAACTCTTCAAAATGCATCTCTGAGGCTCTTGCATAAATATTTAGAGCCTCGTTGAATTCCTTGCTGTTCCTTTAACACACTTTGCTCTATGTATGATACCTGATACCTTTGCTGTTCTTTCTGAGTGGAATAGCCTCCAGTCCCAGATGCCTGTCAAACTCAAATATCATCTCTTCTGTGGAGCATCGCAACAGGATCAACAGAAATCTTTCAGGCTGAATTAATTCTTCCCCACTCTGAGTGCCCACAGCGTTTTGCCTTTCAAATTGCACTTATTGCATTACATTATCCTTATTGGTTGATATATCTCTGTTCCCCACAGGACCCAACAGTACCTGATACACATTAAAGCCTCCATATAGACAGGTTTAATGTTTGAATCATCCTATTCTTTTCTCCACCTCTCTGTGTCACTGTAGTAGTGCCAAGTTCATGTTCTCCAGTTTCAGCTAACTTCATGATGTACATTATTAAAAAGTTCTGATCTGACAATTAAGATATAAATTATATTTAATTAGTCACAAATCTATCTTGGAAAAAGCAAGGGGTTATAGTTTTAAGAGATTACGTGGTTTGGGGCAATCAATGTACCTGCCACGGCTTCAGTTTCCTCATCTAGAAAATGAGGACATTACTAAATAATCTCTACATTCCCCATCTTCTCTTAGGCTATGAATCAATGTCCTTTCCTGAATTCGTGCAAAATTAATGATCTAGATTTGTTTTTTAATCTTAACTTGTTTCCTGTTCTTATGATTTCTTATGATTCCCTGTAGTTGCAGGCTGTGTAGGGATACAAAAGTCTTAACAACAGAAACACGTTCACTCATAAATTAATCACTAGTCTATTTTCTCCCATTACGTAAAGTGTTTTATCTATTTTTTGCTGATTGCCAGATATTGTAAACATCTGATAATATAGTGCAAATATAGTACCAAGTAAGTACAATGCCAAGTACAACTGCAAATTTGACAACAGATGCAAAGCTTTATGAAATTGCTGAAAATAAAGTCAAATAATTTTAAAACACCCAGGTAAAGCCATGGACAAATAAACTGAAGAAAAAAAACGTAATAAAAATATAGCAGCCTAGGTACCTTAAAGATACTGAATAGAATATGGGAATAAATAGATAAATCCCTGCAATATTTATCACAAAAAGCAACCATATTTATGATCATACTGCAAAAAGTTTTAAAAGGGTGCTATTTTGTATTGTGATACAGCTTTTAAATGCTCAAAATTAATTATTTAACTTCTTTGCTTTTACTAAGAAGTATTTAGGGAGCAAGAGGATGAAAGTCAGCATGAAAACAGGAGTACCTCACCCGGTGGGCATCTTGGGGCAGGCCAGAGACAGTGGGAGGCAGCAAAGACAACCTTCACCTAGTTCTCAGCTCTGCCTCTGGCCAACTCTGGTGGTTACTCTTATCAGCAACGTGAGGTAGCAAGGGAGAAAAACACAAAGACTGATGGTCTGTGTATTTTTGACACCTAGTAATTTATTAAAGTATCAACCTAAGCACCTCTATTCAAATATGAAAAACAAATAAACTAATTTCAAAACTTCAATAGAACTTTGGTAAACATTAATTTCATTTATTTCTATAGCATTTTGTAATAAATAAAGGTAATTTCATTACCTTTTTGTGTTATTATTACTACAAAGTAGCTGAAACAGATATTATTTTTCTTTTACTGTTGAAAAAGCGAAAAGTCTGCTCAGATAGTCAGAGATCAGACACAGGCTCCCTGAGTCTAAGACATAGTGATAAGGATGTTTAATGTCTCTTCTTTATCACCAGTAGTATTAAATATTTTACATGTTATTTCTAATTCTCATTAAAATCTTTTCAGGATAGATTTTGTTGTCCCAGTTTACAGTTAAGAAATTTGAGGTTCAAAGAGATTAAATAATTATCACCAAAGTCACTAGTAAACATTGTCTTCCTAACTCCAAAGCCCCTTTCACTATGTCCAACTCCTTTCTTTGCTAAAATTCAGGTTTGAACATATTTACTAATAATAGAAGAACTACACCTGCAGAGAAGAAACTTTAGAGTATAAGTTTTTCTTAGGAAAAAGCGATTATTTTAAACATTTTCATTTTACATCTCAATTGTAATTACTGGTAAATTTAAGAAATCAAGTTTAAAAGTGATGCATTTATTTCACTGTTGTTCTCTTTTTCTACAGACTTTCTGGAGGTAATACTAAAGAGCAATGAAGTGAGCAAAAACCATGTTGCACCAAAAACAAAATAGAAAAAAGAAAAGCAAAGAAAGAAAATCTGTAATTTATATAAATCCCTAAACTCTCTCACCCCATTTTACCAATTGAAATGTGAACTATAAAGAGATTCAGTGAACTTTCTAGGGTCATAGAGTGGAAAGTCGGCTAGGAAAACATACCAACAGTTCTTGCCCCACTTGTGGGTTTTGATAGCTATCTTCAATCCAAGCATATTGTAGTGAAAATATAAAATTTTGTTTAATAAGGCAATAAAGACAATACATCAGCTGAAATTATCACCAATAAACTCTGGATTGAATTTGTGTGTTGTGAGCGACCATTTACTTTTACTTATAGCAGCTCTGGTCATTGATTATTTGTGAAGGCTTTTTCATATGGGTGATATAAATTACATAAATGAAACAAAAACTATGAATATGTACAAATTTTAGCTTATATTAAAGTTGCAGCAAAACAAACATTTCTTGTTAGCTGAAGACTGAAAATAACCTTTGTGGAAATTTTAGAATTGAATCTATTGGCTTTATAAAGAGATCTTGACTTATCTCTTTTTTTTCTCTTTAAATTAGAAAATAGAAAAACTAACACCGCTAACCTTTTAGCAATGCAGTAGAAAGTATAGTTACATTTCACACTACATTCTTGGAGGGATTTTTGTAACTTACTAAAACTGCTTCAGAATACAAAGGTTAAAAAGGACCTTATAATGTTTCAGTTGTGTTTCAGGACCCAAAAGTCTCCCATTAGAAGGTGATTGCATTTCTTCATTAAAATTGTAAAGCTGAAAGGCATCTATCTAGAAGAGTTGCTGAATTGCCATCTAAACTAAATAATAACTATAAAACAAGTTTTGTGTTCTCTTTTATTTTTCACTCTTATATTTAGATTACCAGATGTGAGAAGCAATTTATAAATGCATACACCAATCTATAAGTGGCCTCAAGAAAGAAAGCATTTCCCAAGGAAAAGAAACCTTTAGGATTATTCCAAATCAAATAAACTCTCAATATATTTTCATATTTTGACAATAAACATCTATCATGTCAGTAAGTATGCTGTCACAGAGATATGACAGTTCATAAGAAAATGTCCCATATTATACTTCAGCCCCACATGAATCTCAAATCTACTGATTCTATCTCCTTTTTATTGTCCCTCCCCTTCCTCCCCCACCACCGATGCCCTTACTTCCCTCCTTGCCTCACTAAAATTCTCTGGTCAATCCTTACAATCATCTCCTTGCATATACCCTTGACTTCTTTTGCCTGACTGGTTAAGGGAACTGGAGGGGTTGCAGGTTACATAAGTGTATGCATGTGTCAGAAAATCATCAAACTTTACACAATAGTTATGCATTTCTTTGCATGTAATTTACCTTTAAGAAAACTTTAAACAAATATTGAACTCTAGTAAATAGGTTTGCTTTTTGAAATGGTATGGGTTAGCAATTTTAAAACTTGCTTACACAAATGAGTAAATATACTGAAGGTAATGGGAGTAGCATCTTAACGGGGAGTTATAAATATGGAAAGAAGGAATATTAGTATTGGATTGAAAAGGAAAGTATTATCATAAACTCATAATTTTTTTAATATCTACCTATCTAGCTAAATATAGAAATGATTATATTTATATGGGCATATAGTGTATATGTGTACATACATATGTACATATACTAGATGTGTTCACTGAGATTGTCTAAAAGTTATGACATAGCATTAGCAATGAGCACACCTAGTACCCAGAGCTTGATTTCTATTTAGCTTTTTGCATTAAAAAGAACTTAGACTTCTTAAAGAAGAAATGGTTCCAGGGCTGTATCAGAGGGCAAAATATAACTATAAAGGATATTATTGGGAAAAGTGACAAAATTTGAATATGGACTGTGGAGTTGATAACAGTGCTTATCAATATCAAATTTCCTGATTTTATTAATTGTACTGTGGTTATATAAGAGAGCCCTTGTTTTTAGAAAATATTCACTGAAATATTTAGTGGTAAACAGTCATGAATCTCTCCAATTTACTGTCAAATAGTTTAGAAAAATATTATCTATTTAAAGGGAGAGACAGAGAGAAACAAAAAGAAAGAGAGAGGGGGTAATGAGAGAGAGAGAGAGAGAGAGAATGATAAAAGTCAGTGGAAGAAAATATAAACAACCAGTTAATGTGAGTAGAGGTATTCCTTTTACTTTTCTCATTGCTGTCAGTTTGAAATTATATCAAAGTAAAAGGTTACATAAAAGAATATCCTCATTGGCTTCTTGTGTCAGTCAGTATAAGACCCAACGTTCTTACAAAGTCTCCACATCATCATGTGTACTCTCATTACCTCTCTGATAGCATCTTCTCCATATCTCCTTTTTACAATGCTTTGTCCTCAGATGTCCTTGTTACATGAAGAAAATCCTCGTCTCCTTTGAATCTGTGCAGGATCTCACCTCCTCAGTTGTACCATCCTGTTTTCCATTACACCCTCCCCCTCCACTCCCACACTCTTGATCCCCTTCACTCTGCTTTACTTTTTCTTTTCTGTGGCATGTGTTACTTTCTAACATCTGTATGACTTACATGTCTTCTTTCTGTCTTGTCTTCACTCTCTAGAATGTAAGTTCCACGGGACATGAGTTTGTCTGCTGCCTTTCCTGACCTATCTTAAGCACCTGGGATAGTACCAAAGACACTCTATTTGTTGAATGGAAGAATGACTGTTATTAGACTGTCAGATTACCATTAGGAAACATTTACTCTTTTGGATATGAACCTTTAAGAATATTTTTTTCTTTATGGTTCTTAGCTCACTGTAATTAAATGTCTATTAGGTATTAATATTTATGGTCATGTTAAAGCAGCGTCGTTTCTGAGTGCCTCTTTTTAAAGCATATAAGTAACAACTGGAATAATTTGAGGAGTTTAGAGATATTGCTTAAGGAGGTCAGCTGGGTCTCAGAAAAAGGCAGTAAGTTGCTCATGGCCCCTCTTTCCATTCTCTGCTCCTCAGCTCTGAAGGTCTGGAAATGAGGCACTGACACACCAATCAAACTCATGAGACACTGGTGAGAAGGCTGGTTAAAGGACTATATTGAGAAAGAGTTGCCACAGGTATCAGAAAGTTGAATCTTCTGTTCAGCTATTCTCTCTCTATAAGGAGCTGATATGGAGTCCAACAGATAATTGCAGTTACCTGTTTTTGTGGAATCAGAACAAAACGAAGGAGTTAGTCAAATTATGGTAGCCCACTGCTTATATTTTTCTGCCTAAAGATGGAATGTCTAAGGATAAAGGATTGGAAAATCTACTTCCCTGCTCAGGGCATTTTCTAACTTTGTGGTGTTGAAATGAAAAGTATTACACTTGGCTTTGGAGAACTTCCCCTTTTCAGGTTTCACATTAATAATCAGTTCATATACTTCTTTTTTTAATTATGTTAGTACATACCTGAGCCACATTTAAGCCTTATTCCTATTGGTTTCCAAAGGAAATCATGTTGTTCTTTGAAAGATGACTTCCCAGATGGCTGACCTTAGCCACTATGTGCTGAATTTATTACATTAGCTGTTAGAGTTGGGCTGAGGTGGTTCTTCCATTGTAACTCATACATATATTTACTATAATTAAATGGTTTTAAAAGTTTAATAGAAGTTGCTTAATGCTTAAGTAAAAAAGTCTGAACAAGGTTAAACTTTATAAAGTTCTAAAATCTTGTTGTCTGGTTATAGACCATGATGAAGTAGATGCATTTCCTTCTGCTAAGCACAGGTAAAAGTCCTGGACATTATATATAAAACAAACATAAGAATACTGTGAAAGGTAGTGAGAAGAGGGAAGACCAGCTACAGACCTTGGAACCCGAGAAAGACCATGGTGGCAAGCTCCTTGACTTTTTTTTTTTTTTGACTTCATATATCCTCACTGAGTGCTAGAAGCTATAACCTAAAAAAGCCAGTAGGAATTGACAAAAAAAAAAAAAAAAAAAAAAAAAGAGCTCTCATAAAAGCCCTTTTTCTCTAGCAAAGAACAAAGAAAGGGACAGCTTGACAAGACAAAAAAACTTCAGACAATAACTACTCTACTGCAGAAATACATCATAGAACAAAATGAAGCTCTAGCTCCATCACTGTCAGCAAAAGCTGAGTTGGGAGCCTAGACTTCTACCCTTGTCAGGCTGTAATAAGTCACTGCCAGTATGGTGTCAGAGAAGCCAAGTGGGGAGATGGAACTTTCATCCTCACTCAGCAGTAACAAGCTTCTCCCCACAGTGTCACTGGAAGCCATTGAGGGATTCCCATCTGGCAGCAATGAGGTGGTATGATAGGAGGCTGATTGGGGAACTTTCACTACCAGCCAGTACTAAAACAGTTCCCCTCTTGCAGTGTCAGTGGAGGTCAAAGCCATGTGAAGGTCATGTGGGAAGCAGTGGCACCCCTTCCACGCCCAACCAGGGAAATATCATGGAGGCCTAGTGGGGATCCTGAAATCCTACCTCCATTCAGCAGTAATGAGGTAGCCTTTGGTCTCAAAAGAGACCAAGTGGGGAATCTGGATCTTTATCCCCACCTGACAGTATCTGCCTGCCCCACTGACCTAGTGTTATGGAGGGCAGCTAAAACAGAAGATCTAGATAAGATCTAGAGTCTCACAACATAACACCCAAAATGTCCAGGATAGAATTTAAAAAATCACACATTATACTAAGAACCAGAAAAATCTCAACTTGAATGAGAAAAGACATTCAACAAATGTCAACACTAATATGACCCAGATGGTGAAATTATGTGACAAGGATTTGAAAGGAGCCATTATAAAAATGTCTCAATGAGCAACTATAAATACACTTGAAACAAATGAAAAAGTGGAATATATTAGCTAAGAAATGGAAAATATAAAGCAAGGCCAGGTTGAAATTTTAAAGCTGAAAAATAAAATAGTTGAAAATAAAAAGCTCAGTGGATGTTTCAAAAGCAGAATGGAGAGGACAGAGAAAAAACCAGTGAACTTGAAGATAGAATATTAGAAATTACCTAATCTGAACAACAGAGAGAAAATAGATTGAAAAACAAAAAGGAATAGAATCTCAGGGATCTGTAGTACCGTAGCAAAACGCTTGAGTCATAGGAGTCCCAAAAAGAGAAGAAAGAGAGTGGGGTTGAAAAGTACTCAAAGAAATGTCTCAAATTTGGTATAAAACCAACATGGAAAAAAAACAAAAACACAAAGCAACAGATTCAAGAAACTGAATAAACACCAAACAAGAAAAACCCAAAGAAATCCATGCCAATGCACATCAAAATAAAACTTTAGAAAACTAAAAACAAAGAAAACAATTTGAAAGCAACAAGAGAGAAATGACACGACCTATCAGGGGAAAGACCAGTTTGGATGATAATGGATTTCTCATCATGGAGTCCAGAAAGAAATGCCACATTTTTCAAGTACTGAAAGAAAAGAACCATCAACCCCAAATCCTGTATCTCGCCTCCACAAGTAAATTCTGTATCTTATTCTTCAGGAATGTCGAGGAAAATGACATTTTCAGATGAATGAAAACTGACAGAATTTGTCAACAGCAGAATATAGACAAAAATAATGGCTAAAGGAAGTCTTTGAATAAGAAAGGAAGTTATTGGGACTTCCCTAGTGGCAGAGTGGTTAAGAATCTGCCTGCCAATGCAGGGGACACGTGTTCGAGCCCTGGTCTGGGAAGATCCCACATGCTGTGGGGCAACTAAGCCTGTGCACCACAACTACTGAGCCTTAGCTCTAGAGCCCGCGTGCCACAACTACTGAAGCCCATGCACCTAGAGCCCATGATCCGCAACAAGAGAAGCCACCTCAGTGAGAAGCCTGCGCACTGCAATGAAGAGTAGCCCCTACTGGGCTTCCCTGGTGGCACAGTGGTTGGGAGTCCACCTGCCGATGCAGGGGACACGGGTTCATGCCCCGGTGCGGGAAGATACCACATGCCACGGAGCGGCTGGGCCCGTGAGCCATGGCTGCTGAGCCTGCGCGTCCTGAGCCTGTGCTCCGCAACGGGAGAGGCCACACCAGCGAGAGGCCCGTGTACCGCAAAAAAAAAAAAAAAAGAGTAGCCCCTCCTCACCGCAACTAGAGAAAGCCCGCCCGTAGCAATGAAGACCCAGCACAGCCAATCAATCAATCAATCAATCAATCAATCAATAAATAAATAAATAAATAAATACAAATTTTATAAAAGGAAATTATTAAAGAAGAAATTGTAAAACATAAGAAGGAAGAAAGAACAACTATGGGTGAATACAAAAGAGTCTCCTTCTCTTAAATGTTCTAACTTTTGTTTAAACAGTTGAAGCAAAAAGTACAATATTCTCTGATGTGAATCTCGCTGTTTGTAGAGGAACTAATTAAGAAAGAAAATTAAAAGACTTAAAGGGAGGCAAGTTTTCTATATTTGATTTCGATATCAGTAAATTTTGTGGTGATGGAAGAACTCTGTATTTTGATTGCAGTGGTGGTTATAGGAATCTACACATATAATAAAATAACATAGAACTCTATACAACATTGTACTAATATAAATTTCCTGGTTTTGATGTACTGTAGTTAATGAAAGATGTAAGCACTGGGTGAAAGTGGATGAAGTGAATTTTCCATTATTGCAACTTTTATAAATTTCTAATTATTTCAAAATAAACAATAAGTAATAAGCTTCAACATGTCTTTAATAGGCCATATTCAGAAACTTCTAACTCTGAGAAAACATAAAAAACACACAATAGAGTGGGTGTGAAATATAGAGCAGATTTCCTCAGTAACTGGTAGGGTTTTGTTTTGTTTTGTTTTTTATTTTTTGATAGCTACTTATGACCTGTTTGATTTGGGGAATGCGGTTCTGTTTTGATGTTAATGTTATTATCAGTTTCTGCTCTTTTATGTCTTCAATAATAAAACTGTGTAAAAGCTCATGAGTCATCTTGGCTGGGTCATGACTATAACTGACACCTTTTTAGCATTTCCTAAAGAAAAAATCATGCATTATCTTCAGCCATCAGGGCATAGCAGCAGATACCTTGGGATTCTGCAAGCACTTTTTTCTCTTTCAGCAAAGTGAAAAAGAACTAGCTTAGGAGTCTCAGGATCTATTACTGGCACAACTAGATAGTGGCATCTAATTGTGACAGCCAAATATATCCAGGCCTTATTCCCCATCTGTGTCTCATTTTCTTATCTACAGTGAAAATCTATCCTGCACTTCTGACCTATAATATATATTTTCAGAGTTTCTACAAAGCACAGATCACTCCTTTGGATCTGACCTCATCTTCCCCACATAGCCCTGTTTGAGCTATGTGGTCTTCTCTACTGGTCTTCTCTACAATAGATTAATCTAGTATAGGAGTCTCTTTCTTATACTAATTTGAAATTGGGACCCATAGACTCAAATTGGGTAAACTTAAGGTCCAATATTGCCAATTTTCTACATCTATTACTTTTTTCCAGTTATGAAATATTCCAAACATACAAAAACACCCAATTACTCCTTGCCCTGATGAATAAGTATTAATACTTTGCTATATTTATTTCAATTTTTTTCTAAAAAAAGTACTAAAATTTGATATAGATACAAAATTAAAGTGTCTAGTACAAGAAATACCAATCATAAGATAAAACAATTACCAAAATTTTGTCACATTCACTGAATCTGTTTTTTATTTATTTTTTTAATTGTGGCAAAAACACACAACATAACATTTACCATCTTAACCATTCTTTTTTTTTTAAATAAATCTATTTATTATTTTTGGCTGCATTGGGTCTTCATTGCTGCACACGGGCTTTCTGTAGTTGCGGTGAGTGGGGGGCTGCTCTTTGTTGTGGGGCGCGTGCTTCTCATTGTGGTGGCTTCTCTCGTTGCAGAGCACGGGCCCTAGGCGTGCAGGCTTCAGTAGGTGTGGAGAGTGGGCTTCAGTAGTTGTGGCATACGGGCTTAGTTGCTCCGCAGCATGTGGGATCTTCCTGGACCAGGGCTCAAACCTGTGTGTCCCCTGCACTGGCAGGCGGATTCTTAACCACTGTGCCACCAGGGAAGTCCCATTTAACCATTCTTGAGTGTACAATTTAGTAGTGTTAACTATATTCATTCTGTTATGCAACAAATCTCTAGAAGTTTTTTCATCTTGCAAAACTGAAACTCTATGCTCTTTGAACAACTTCTCATTTCTTGCTTCCCCCAATCCCTGGAAACCACAATTCAACTTTCTGTTTCTGTCAATTTGTCTATTATAGATACCATATGTAGGTGGAACCATACAGTATTTGTCTTTTTATGACTGGCTTATTTCATTTAGCATAATGTCCTGAAGTTGCATCCATGTTTTGGCACGTGACAGGATTTCCTTCCTGAATAACAGTACAATGTATATATTTACCACATTTTCTTTATATATTCATTGGCTGATGGACATCTGGGTTACTTCCATTTCTTAGATGTTATGAGTACTGCTTCAATGAACATGGGTGTGCAAATATCTCTTTGAAATTGTGTTTTCAATTCTTTTGAAAACATATGCAGAAGTGGGACTGTTGGATCATATGGTAACTATATTTTTATTTTTTTGAGGAACTTCTATACTGTTTTCCATAGTGGCTGCACCATTTTACACTCCCATTAACAGTGAACAAGGCTTCTAATATCTCCACATTCTCACCAACCCTTGTTATTTTCTGTATTTTTTGTGATAGTGCCCATCTTAATGGATGTGAGGTAATATTTTATTGAAGTTTTGATTTCCATTTTTCTAATAATTAGTTATGCTGAAGCATTTTTTCATGTACCTGTGAGCCATATGTATGTCTTTTTTTTTTGAGAAATGTCCATTCAAGTCTTTAGCCCATTTTAAAATTTTGTCGTTGTTGTTGTCATTGAGTTGTTAGAGTCCTTTATACATTCTGGATATAACTCCTTATCAGATATATGATTTGCAAATATTTTCTCCCATCTGAAGTTTGCCTTTCACTCTGTTGGCCATTTCTTTCATGCACAGAAGTTTTTAAATTTGATATAGTTTTATTTGTCTAATTTTGCTCCTGTGCTCTTGGTGTCATACCAAGAAATCATTGCCAAATCCAGTGTCATGGAACTTTTGCCCTATGTTTTTTTCTAGTAGTTTTACGGTTTCAGGTCTTACTTTTAGGACTTTAATCCATTTTGAGTTAATTTTTGGTAAATAATGTACGGTAAGGGTCCAAATTAATTCTTTTGCATGTGGATATTCAGTTTTCTCAACACCATTTGCTGAAAAAACTGTTCTTTCTCCCATTGTGTGGTCTTGCCACTTTTGTTGAAGATCATTTGACCATATACACAAGGGTTTCTTTCTGGGTTCTCTATTCTATTCCATTAGCCGTTTTTATGCCAGGTCCACACTGTTTTGATTACCATGGCTTTGTATAACTGACTTATTTTTTAAAACTCCTTTTCGTTTTTCCTTCTTGATGCATTTTACAGCAAATACCACACAGCAAAATTTTATCCCTACATGATTCAGTATGGTTCTCTAAAATTTATGGACATTTTCTAACAAAATCAGAATATTATTCTCACTCATAATAAAATTGGCAATATTTCTTTGGTATCATCTCATACCTAGCCCAAAGTCAAATGTACAAATTGTCTCCAAAATGTGTTTATTGGTTTGTTTGAATCAAGATTTAAACAAGTTCCCCACTTTAATTTGATTATGTCTCTAAGTTGCTTTTCATTCAGAGAAGTTTCTCCCCTCCCCACTTTTCCCTCCAGATGCTAACTTGTAGAAATTGGATTAGTTGTCTTATAGAATGTCTCACATTCTGGATTTCTCTGTTTACTTCCTTGTTCTGTCATTTAACTTATAAATGGAAGTTAACTGTGACTTAATTTTATGGTCATTTAATTATAAATTGAAATTAGCTCAGAACTTTGATTTTTTTATGCTTCCATGCAACTGTTTAAATTCATTTGCAAATTGCAAACCCTGGGGCTTTTCCATTTCACTAGTCATTCTCAGATCTGCTTCCAGGTTTCTACCCAGAATATGCAATGTTCTCTTTCCTCAGAAATGGATATTTACTGACAATTTTTTTGAACCCTGGGTTTGTGGGGTACCTAGGTTGTTCCCATTCATTTCTCACTATTCCTGCCACTCAACTTTGCTCATGTTCTTGTCCTACGGCTGTAGGTGATTTATCATTTGTATTCATAATCTGAAGTTTATGGAAATGTCTTGCCTTCTAGTTTTATTTTGATGCCTTCAATGGGTTTCTCATTTTCCATCCTAATTGATTTGTTTATTTTTCAGGAGGAATTTTTGGGAGATTAAAAACCAACCTTGCTGTCAAGATCACATCATTGGAAGTTCTTCAACTTTCTTTTTGTTAAAGAAAGAAAATATTACAAAAACACCTCACCTCCCAACCCATTCCATTCACTTTCTCTCCTATACCTTTTCCAAGGGTAACCCCTAACCAGAAGTTAGTATGTCCTGTTTCCATGCATGTTTTTGTACTTTTACTACATGTATATGCATCCATTAAATTTGTATACTATTGTTCTGTGAGTTTACAATATCTACATATATGTTTTCATATTATATGTATGATTTGCTACTTGGTTTTCTTTACTCAAAGTTGTATTTTCTTGAGATTTATCCATTTTGAAATATGAAGCTCTAAATTGTTAATTTTAACTGCTGTGAAGTATTCTATACTTTGGAGAAAATATAATTTGTCAGTCCTCTGCCAAGGGAAAATTATTTCATTTCACTGTAAAAAAAAAAAATCATCTGTATACATGTTTACTTGTGTACATCTGCATGAGTTCCTGTAAGGTAAATATGTAGGAGTAGAAGTGCTGGGTCAAAGGGCATGTGCATCTTCTATGCCCACACATACGAGAACTTCCCTTGTGTAACCATACCAACGTTTGTGATGATTTAACTTTTCACATCCTTGTAGGTATGAAATGGTATCTCATTGTTAATTTATTTTATATTTTCCTGATTGAAATGTGAGGTTGAGAATCTTTCCAAGTCTTATTGATACTGGTTTCCTTCCATGGTGTCTGGAAATAAAATTGACAATTTCTCCTGAGTTATGTGTCAGTTTCTTAATGGTTTGTGAGGGTTTTTAAAATATGTTCTGGACAATAATGCTTTTTTTTGGTATTTATTAAATACAATGGATTATCATAGTCTTCTGTGTATCCTCTCTCTCTCTTTCTCTTCTCTCTTTCTTTGTATCTCTACCTCTGCCACTACCTCTACCTCTATCTTTATCTCATTAACCCTTTCTCTCCCTGCAGCTCAGACTTCGTCCATGGAAACATCTTTGGAAACAGGGAGCATACTAACTTTTTCATTTTCCCAGATCTTCATCTCTAACCACCCCTCTCCATGATCACCACTCAAAGTTCTTAATGGAACATCCTGTCTTTCTGAAGCATTGACACTCATGCAAACAGATGTTAAGAATAGAAGTGCTCTGCCTTTATGACAACTTGATTGTCAGGATCATATTCTGTATATTAATGTCAAGTGGTGTTTTTTCTTTTTCCTGCATGCTTTTCCTTTTCCATATCTTTATCAGGACCTGGCAAGTCTGGTGAGTGCAGTAAACAAAATGTTAGGTGTGTGATAAATTCTAATATGGATGATAGGAAAAAGAAAAAGAAATTATAATTATTTTATAAACATAGACCATGCAATGATATGAGAATTTGATGTTACTGCAAATTGAACCAGTTGAGATGATAGTGTCAATTTGTTGAAATGGGTAGATGTCATAAAGAATTTGGAAAAAAAAGAAAAGTTTCTAGGACATACCAGATCATATTATCACATTGTCTCCAGATACAAAATTGATGATAATGCATAAATGCCTCTGGAAGATTCTATAAGTTTGTGAGTCTGAAGCTATGCTGTTTTAAATATTAACATCTAGTTAAATTAAAATATATAGATCAGAGATTTTCTTTGTTTTGTTTTGCTTTTCTATCTTTCTCTTTGGCTCTTCTCTTAGTATAGACTAGAAAAATAAAGGCACATGTAAATGCTTAGAGTTAATTATTTGGATTACAATTTAAATTTTCCAATATTTTTCATTTTATTTTTAAACACAGGCATCTGTTTGGTTTCATGAATAAAGCTCCCAATTATTTTTTCTTCTTACTGAAGTTTTTTGTTTTGTTTTTATAAGTTTATTTATTTACTTTTGTTTGTGTTGGGTCTTTGTTGCTGCGTATGGCGGGCTTTCTCTAGTTGTGGCGAGCGGGGGCTGCTCTTCGTTGCAGTGCACGGGGTTCTCATTGCGGTGGCTTCTCTGGTGGCTTCTCTTGTTGCAAAGCATGGGCTCTAGGAGTGAGGGCTTCAGTAGCTGTGGTATGTGGGCTCAGTAGTTGTGGTTCACGGGCTTAGTTGCTCCACGGCATGTGGGATCTTCCCCCATCCAAGGCTAGACCAGGGCTTGAACCTGTGTGCCCTACATTAGCAGGCAGATTCTTAAGCACTACTCCACCAGGGAAGTCCCTGAAGTTCTTGAAGAAGTAATATTTTAACATTTGAGAATAATGGACCAAAGAAGATGATAACATTCAAGGGTAACTGTATTTCATAATCTAAAATAATTTTCTTTTCACAGGCAATTGCACTAGACAAAGAACATTAAGGAACTTTAATTACAATAATAATTGTGGAAGAAACAACCAGCTTGGTATAACATATCCAGTCCAAGTTTGTATCCAATATAATTTTTTAATTTAAAGCAGAATTATAATCTAAAAACAATATTTAGATTCTGAATAATAAGATTTGTACAGAAAAAATATTAGCATGTAATATTTGATTGTCAAAAATGTGAGTGATTTTATTTGAAAAACGATCAACATTCTTCAGAGTTCCAGGCCTCCCAGTTATTTTAATAGAATTATCTTGGAGGAAGGCTCATAAACTCTCGTGTTCATTAGTTCATACTTGCACCATGAGGGGATTTGCTTTAGAAATTGATAGACTCTTATTTGGCTCAAAAAGTGAGTGCCCCTGGATTAGGGATTTTCTCAATGCACAGTGCAAAAGGCTAATAATTTTATTTGAAAAAAATAATTATTATTACTTTTCATTGTGTTCAGCCTATATCACACTCAAAAGCAATTAATTATCTTCGTGGCTTTGTGCTTCATCTGTCCTAAAGTTTTGTTTATTTTAATAATAAATATAATTTTTATACTAACTTCAGGTTGTACCTTTTACTACAAATTCTCAATCTCTGATTTACTAAATAATAGAAATCATTCTCATGAATGTTCAATATAAGAAGGGGCTGGCAAGCTTCATGCTCCATAACTTTTTCCAAAAGCTTTTATCTCCAAGTAAATTTTATCTACATTATTTTTTTTATTTTTTATTTTTTTGCAGTACGTGGGCCTCTCACTGTTGTGGCCTCTCCCGTTGCGGAGCACAGGCTCCGGACGCGCAGGCTCAGCAGCCATGGCTCACGGGCCCAGCCGCTCCGCGGCATGTGGGATCTTCCCGGACCGGGGCACAAACCCATGCCCCCTGCATTGGCAGGCGGACTCTCAACCACTGTGCCACCAGGGAAGCCCCTATTTTTAGTTGTTTAAGGAACCTCCATACTGTTCTCCATAGTGGCTGTATCAATTTAAATTCCCACCAACAGTGCAAGAGGGTTCCCTTTTCTCCACACCCTCTTCAGCATTTGTTGTTTGCAAATTTTCTGATGACGCCCATTCTAACTGGTGTGAGGTGATACCTCATTGTAGTTTTAATTTGCATTTCTCTAATAATTAGTGATGTTGAGCAGCTTTTCATGTGCTTCTTGGCCATCTGTATGTCTTCTTTGGAGAAATGTCTATTTAGGTCTTCTGCCCATTTTTGGATTGGGTTGTTTGTTTTCTTAATACTGAGCAGCATGTGCTGTTTATATATTCTGGAGATTAATCCTTTGTCCATTGACTGATTGATTCATTTGCAAATATTTTCTCCCATTCTGAGGGTTGTCTTTTCATCTTGTTTATGGTTTCCTTTGCTGTGCAAAAGCTTTGAAGTTTCATTAGGTCACATTTGTTTATTTTTGTTTTTATTTCCATTACTCTAGGAGGTGGATCAAAAAAGATCTTGCTGTGATTTATGTCAAAGAGTGTTCTTCCTATGTTTTCCTCTAAGAGTTTTACAGTGTCCAGTCTTACATTTAGGTCTCGAATCCATTTTGAGTTTATTTTTGTGTCTGGTGTTAGGGAGTGTTCTAATTTCATTCTTTTACATGTAGGTGTCCAGTTTTCCCAGCACCACTTATTGAAGAGACTGTCTTTTCTCCATTGTATATCCTTGTCTCCTTTGTCATAGACTAGTTGATCATAGTTACATGGGTTTATCTCTGGGCTTTCTGTCTTGCTGCATTGATCTATGATTCTGTTTTTGTGCCAGTAGCATATTGTCTTGATTACTGTAGCTTTATAGTATAGTCTGAAGTCAGGGAGTCTCATTCCTCCAGCTCCGTTTTTTTCCCTCAAGACTGCTTTGGCTACTTGGGGTCTTTTGTGTCTCCATACAAATTTTAAGATTTTTTGTTCTAGTTCTGTAAAAAAATGCCATTGGTAATTTGATAGGGATTGCACTGAACCTGTATATTGCTTTGGGTAGTATGGTCATTTTCACAATATTGATTCTTCCAATCCAAGAACATAGTATCTCTCTCCATCTGTTGGTATCACTTTTAATTTCTTTCATCAGTGTCTTATAGTTTTCTGCATACAAGTCTTTTGTCTCCTTTGGTAGGTTTATTCCTAGGTATTTTATTCTTTTTGTTGCAATGGTAAATGGGAGTGTTTCCTTAATTTCTATTTTAGATTTTTCATCATTAGTGTATAGGAATGCAAGAGATTTCTGTGCATTAATTTTGTATCCTGCAACTTTACCAAATTCATTGATTAGCTCTAGTAGTTTTCTGGTGGCATCTTTAGGATTCTGTATGTATAGTATCATGTCATTTGCAAACAGTGACAGTTTTACTTCTTCTTTTTCAATTTGTATCCTTTTTATTTCTTCTTTTTCTCTGATTGCCATGGCTAGGACTTCCAAAACTATGTTGAATAATAGTGGCAAGAGTGGACATCCTTGTCTTGTTCCTGATCTTAGAGGAAATGCTTTCAGTTTTTCACCATTGAGAATAATGTTTGCTGTGGGTTTGTCATATATGGCCTTTATTATGTTGAGGTAGGTTCCCTCTATGCTCACTTTCTGGAGAGTTTTTTTTTTTTTTTTTTATCATAAATGGGTATTGAATTTTGTCAAAAGCTTTTTCTGCATCTCTTGAGATGATCACATGGTTTTTACTCTTCAACTTGTTAATATGGTGTATCACATTAATTGATTTGTGTATATTGAAGAATCCTTGCATCCCTGGGATAAATCCCACTTGATCATGGTGCATGATCCTTTTAATGTGTTGCTGTATTCTGTTTGCTAGTATTTTGTTGAGGATTTTTGCATCTATATTCATCAGTGATATTGGCCTGTAATTTTCATTTTTTGTGACATCTTTGTCTGGTTTTGGTATCAGGGTGATGGTGGCCTCATAGAATAAGTTTGGGAGTGTTCCTTCCTCTGCAATTTTTTGTAAGAGTTTGAGAAGGATGGGTGTTAGCTCTTCTCTAAATATTAGATACAATTCACCTGTGAAGCCCTCTGGTCCTGGACTTTTGTTTATTGGAAGATTTTTAATCACAGTTTCAATTTCATTACTTGTGATTGGTCTATTCATATTTTCTATTTCTTCCTGCTTCAGTCTTGGAAGGTTATACCTTTCTACGAATGTGTCCATTTCTTCCAGGTTGTCCATTTTATAGGCATAGAGTTGCTTGGAGTAGTCTCTTAGGATGCTTTGTATTTCTGCAGTGTCTGTTGTAACTTCTCCTTTTTCATTTCTAATTTTAGTGATTGGAGTCCTCTCCCTCTTATTTTTTATGAGTCTTGCTAATGGTTTATCAATTTGGGTTATATTCTCAAAGAACCAACTTTTAGTTTTATTGATCTTTGCTATTGTTTTCTTTGTTTCTATTTCATTTATTTATGCTCTGATCTTTATGATTTCTTTCCTTCTGCTAACTTTGGGTTTTGTTTGTTCTTTCTCTAGTTCCTTAGGTGTAAGGTTAGATTGTTTATTTGAGATTTTTCTTGTTTCTTGAGGTAGGCTTGTATAGCTATAAACTTCCCTCTTAGAACTGCTTTTGCTGCAACCCATAGGTTTTGGATCATCATGTTTTCGTTGTCATTTGTCTCTAGGTATTTTTTAATTTCCTCTTTGATTTCTTCAGTGATCTCTTGATTATTTAGTACCATATTGTTTAGTCTCCATGTGTCTTTTCTTTTCATTTTTTTCCCTGTAATTCATTTCTAATCTCATAGCGTTGTGGTCAGAAAAGATGCTGGATCTGAAAACAGTGCTTTTCAGATGTTCAGGAATTTGAAAAGGGAACTTGATCTGTGCTCATCTTGAGATGCCAAAATGGGTATGCTTTCCTCCCAGAATGACTCATACCTCTACCTAGAGGCAGGGTTGTTAATGACCTTGACGACTTTAGCCCAGCTGACTGCTCCCAGAATACTCCAGCAGTTCCATGCTGGGAAGAGGAAGCAGCTGTTATCAGATGACTGCTCAGGAATGTGACCTAAAGGGGACCTTAAGTGGGACATAGAGACTGGTCATATGGCTCTCTTTGGCAGGTTGTTTTTCATAGAGGCTGCAACTCTTAATGTCCATGAGCCATACGTAGGTCACCTTCAACTTCTCTTCCCATAAACCAGGAAAGGAGTTCTGGGAAATAAGCAAGTGAGAGAAAACAAGTGGGAGTCACAGTCACTTCTGACCCCATTAGCCAATATGACACTATGTGCTAGCCCTGGGGCTGAGTTTTAGTAACCCTTAGATATTTTTGGCTGCTTTGTTTAGAAACTGAAACTCAAAGCCATAAGCACTAGTGAGGTTGGACAGTGTAGTTTGAGAGTTCAGGATTTGAAGGGACCAAATCTCAGCCCCATTTCTTAATAGCTTTGTAGTCTTGGTCTTATAACCTATCTATGTGTTACCACCCCAATTTGTAAAATGGTGATTATAATAATGACCTCAATAGATTAATGTAAAGATGAAATAAGAAAGCATAAGGTGCTGGGTAAAAATGACGTGCTCAGTACTTACTGGTTCCTTTTTCATTATGTTGTAGGCTAATTGCACCCAAACCTTCCATCCAGGTTTGGGTTGGGCATTAAAAGACATTCACATATTCATACTGGTGTCAATTCACTCCATACACACTAACCATCCATGTTGCTCAAACATGGCAGACATTCTCCTGCCTTAGGTCAACGGATCTGGCTGTTCCCCCTCCCTGAATGTTTTTTCTCCCAATTATGCACATAAGCTTTTATCTTCTTCAACTCTGCTCAAATGTCTTCTCATTGTGGCTTATCCCAACCACCTTATTTAAAATTGCAACCTGTACATTTTTCCTCACTGCTCCCTCATGACTGTATTACTGATTCTCCCTGCCAGGATCCTTTCCTTTTTAAAATACATTTATCACTTCTAGCACTCCATAAAATTTACCTTTATTATGTCTATTGTTCTATTCTCTGCCTTCCCCACCAGAACACATACCCCATAAAGGTGAAAATCTTTATTTAAATCACTGACATATCCCAACACCTGTTTCCAGGTGTATAGTTAAGGCATAATAAATATTTTTCATGAAGGCACACAAGCATTTCAGACTAATCAAACTACAGAACTTACTCAGGGATGGTCTGGGCCCTGAATTACTATGCTTTTTTTCACCTCCATATTCCCAAAGCCTGGAGCATAGAAAGTAGAAATGTATAATGGAATGGATGAAGAAGTTGGTTCAAGTACAATACAACTTCCCAAGAGGTCTGGGAATTACTCATGCTTAGGCAAAATCCGTTATCATTAATTCTCTTCTTTCTGAATCTGAAAACCAAACATACTGGCTTAGGATTTTTTTCTATATTTGACTTATGTCATGCATCCAGAAGGTCAAGAAAATGTGGAGAATATTAACTATAGCCCCAAAACTTTGATGTAATCATGGTGAACATTTATTCTCACTGAGTCATTTAAAGTTTGAATGTGGATATTTTAATTAACACTAGAATAATGTACATCATTTTGCAATAAAAGTGCAATACAATGAAATTCAGTTGCACCTCATCAGTGGATAGTTCTATATTGCTAACTATGTCTTTTTGAGCATGGTTGAGCAGGATGTTGGCATCTGTTCTCACAGAGTGATCGATCTACCTCACCCAAGGGAAGAGACACAATTGATTAAACCCCTTCTCAGAATCTTTGTTCTTAGAATTTTCTGTTGTACATAGTGTTAAGAAGGCATCATCTAATACAACCTTAAGAAAGTGTAACACCCTCTTAAGACTCAAGAGGTGAAAAAATGCTCAGAGAATTTCTACAGAGTCAAATCCAAAATGAAGAATAACTATAGTTGAGTTATTTGGAAGAATGCAAACCATGAGACATAAAATAAAGAGGAATGCATGTTATAAATACAAGAAAAGAAAGTTTACAGAAATCATAGTAAATTTTTGTCAAGAGAGCTGGAAGTCAGATGTGCTCCATTATCACCTGACCTTTCTCTCCCTCTATTTTTAGCAGTTAAAATGATGGTCATCCCCCGAGGTCTCTCTATAATGGATAGTTTAGGACATATTAATCTGATTTTACACAAATGCTATACTCAACTGTGCTTAAAGTGTCATCATGGAAAGGTTTTATGTGATGCTAGTATCTGGTTTTCCCTCATAACAATGCATTTAACAATTAAGTATGCCTTTGTGTGGTCTCTGGACATTAACACTTTTAAGGATTTCACAGGCTGAACTGAAGAAACACACCATAGGAAAGCACTGAAGCTGTTTATATTCTACCTCATCATTAACACAGTCATTCACTTATCTGATCACACAGGGTAAAAGAAACATGCAAGAGGGGAGACCTTCAAGATGGTGGAAGAGTAAGACGTGGAGATCACCTTCCTCCCCACAAACACATCAGAAATACATCTACATGTGGAACAACTCCTACAGAAAACCTACTGAATGCTGGCAGAAGACCTCCCCACATAACTGGGTAGGGCAAAAGAAAAAAGAAAAAACAGAGATAAAAGAATAGGGATGGAACCTGAACCTCTGGAAGGGAGCTGTGAAGGAGGAACAGTTTCCATACACTAGGAAGCCCCTTCACTGGCGTAGACAGGGGGTGGAGGGGGGGAAGCTTTGGAGTCATGGAGGAGAGCGCAGCAACAGGGGTGCGGAGGGCAAAGTGGAGAGATTCCCGCACAGAGGATAGGTGCCAACCAGCACTCACCAGACTGAGATGCTTGTCTGCTCACCCACCAGTGGGGGTGGGGGCTGGGAGCTGGGAGCTGAGGCTCAGACTTTGGAGGTCAGACCCCAGGGACAGGACTGGGGTTGGTTGCATGAACACAGACTGAAGGGGGCTAGTGCACCACATCTAGCCGGGAGGGAGTCTGGGAAAAAGTCTGGATCTGCCTGAGGCAAGAGACCATTGTTTTTGGATGCACAAGGAGAAGGGATTCCTTCCTTGTCTGCCCACAGAAGGCAGGGCACTGCCTAAATGAGCTCCAAAGACAGGTGCAAGCTGCAGCTATCAGCTCTAACACCAGAGAGGGGCATGAAATGCTAACACTGCTGTTGCAGCCACGAAGAATCCTATGTGCAAGCACAGGTCACTATCCACACCCCCCCCCGGGAGCCTGCGCAGCCTGCCAGAGTCCTGTGATCCAGGAACACCATCCCCAGGAGAACACACGGCATGCCTCAGGCTGTTGCAATGTTACACCAGCCTCTGCGGCTGCTGGCTCGCCCTCCCTCCCCCTGGCCTGAATGAGCAAGAGCACACTAATCAGCCACTGCTTTAACCCTGTCCAGTCTGGTCAGAAACAGAAGCCTGAGGGCAACATACATGCAGAGTGGGCCAAAACCAAAGCTGAAACCCAGGAGCTGTGTGAACAAAGAAGAGAAAGGGAAATTTCCCTGTGCAGCCTCAGGAGTAGCAGATTAAATCCCCACAATCAACTTGATGTACCTGTATCAGTGGAATGCCTGAATAGACAACGAATCAACCCAAAATTGAGGTGGTGGACTTTGGGAGCAACTATACAGTTGGGGTTTGCTGTCTGCAACTGACTTGTTTCTGATTTTTATGTTTATATTAGTATAGTTTTTAGCACTTGTATTCATTGGTGGATTTGTTTACTGGTTTAGTTGCTTTTTTTTATTACTCTTTATTTTTTTATTTTAATAATTATTTTATTTATTATTTTTTTCTCCTTTTTCTTCTGAGCCAAGTGGCTGACAGGGTCTTGGTGCTCTGGCCTGGTGTCAGGCCTGAGCCTCTGAGGTGGGAGAGCAGAGTTCAGGACACTGGACCACCAAAGACTTCCCGGCCCCACCTGATATCAATCCGTGACAGCTCTCCCAGAGCTCTCTGTCTCAATGCTAAGACATAGCTCCACTCAATGGCCAGCAAGCTCCAGTGCTGGATGTCGCATGCCAAACAACTAGCAAAATAGGAACACAAACTCACCCATTAGCAGAGAGGCTATCTAAAGTCATACTAAGTTCACAAACACCCCCAAACACACCACCAGATGCAGCCCAGCCCACCAGAAAGATAAGATCCAGCTTCATCCACCAGAACACAGGTACCAGCCCCCTCTACCAGGAAGCCTACACAAGCCATGGAACGAACCTTACCCATGGGGGCAGCAACCAAAAACAACAGGAACTACAAACCTGCAGCCTGAAAAAAGGAGACCCCAAACAGAGTAAGTTAAGCAAAATGAGAAGACAGAGAAATATGCAGTAGATGAAGCAGCAAGGTAAAAACCCACCAGACCAAAGAAATGAAGAGGAAGTAGGCAGTCTACCTGAAAAAGAATTCACAGTAATGATGGTAAAGATGATCCAAAATCTTGGAAATAGAATGTAGAAAATATAAGAAATGTTTAAGAAGGACCTAGAAGAACTAAAGAGCAAACAAACAATGATGAACAGTGCAATAAATGAAATTAAAAACTCTCTAGAAAGAATCAGTAGCAGAATGACTGAGGCAGAACAACGGATAAGTGACCTGGAAGATAGAATAATGGAAAAAACTACTGCAGACTGGAATAAAGAAAAAAGAATGAAAAGAATTGAGGACAGTCTCAGAGACCTCTGGGACAACATTAAATGCCCCAACATTCAAATGATAGGGGTCCCAGAAGAAGAAGAGAAAAAGAAAGGGACTGAGAAAATATTTGAAGAGATTATAGTTGAAAACTTCCCTAATATGGGAAAGGAAATACTTAATCAAGACCAGGAAGTGCAGAGAGTCCCATACAGGATAAATCCAAGGAGAAACACATCAAGACACATATTAATCAAACTATCAAAAATTAAATACAAAGAAAAAATATTAAAAGGAGCAAGGGCAAAGCAACAAATAATAACACGGGAATCCTCATAAGGTTAACAGCTGATCGTTCAGCAGAAACTGCAAGCCAGAAGGGAGTGGCAGCACATATTTAAAGTGATGAAAGGGAAAAACCTAGAGCCAAGATTATTCTACCCAGCAAGGATCTCACTCAGATTCGATTGAGAAAGTAAAAATTTTACAGACAAGCAAAAGTTAAGAGAATTCAGCACCACCAAACCACCTTTACAACAAATGCTAAAGGAACTTCTCTAGGCAGGAAATACAAGAGAAGGAAAAGACCTACAAAAACAAAACCCAAAACAAATAAGAAAATGGTCATAGGAACATACATATCAATAATTACCTTAAATGTAAATGTACTAAATGCTCCAACCAAAAGATAAAGACTGGCTGAATGGATACAAAAACAAGACCCATATATATGCTGTCTACAACAGACCCACTTCAGACCTAGGGACACACACAGACTGCAAGTGAGGGGATGGAAAAGATATTCCATGCAAATGGGAATCAAAAGAAAGCTGGAGTGGCAATTCTTATATCAGACAAAATAGACTTTAAAGCAAAAACTATTACAAGACACAAAGAAGGACACTACATAATGATCAAGGGATCAATCCAAGAGGAAGATAGAACAATTGTAAATATTTATTCACCCAACATAGGAACACCTCAGTATATAAGGCAAATGCTAACAGCCATAAAAGGGGAAATTGACAGTAACACAACAATAGTAGGGGAATTTAACACCCCATTTCCACGATCGGACAGATCATGCAAAATGAAAATAAATAAGGAAACACAAGCTTTAAATGACACATTAAACAAGATGGACTTAATTGATATTTATAACACATTCCATCCAGAAACAACAGAATACACTTTCTTCTCCAGTGCTCATGGAACATTCTCCAGGATAGATCATATCTTGTGTCACAAATCAAGCCTTGGTAAATTTAGAAAGTTGAAATATTATCAAGTATCTTTTCCGAACACAATGCTATAAGACTACATATCAATTACAAGAAAAAAATCTGGAAAAAATACAAACACAAGGAGGCTAAACAATACACTACTAAATAAATAACCAAGAGATCAGTGAAGAAATCAAGGAGGAAATCAAAAAATACCTAGAGACAAATAACAATGAAAACACAATGACCCCAAATATATGGGTTGCAACAAAAGCAGTTCTAAGAGGGAAGTTTATAGCAAAACAATCCTACCTCAAGCAATAAGAAACATCTCGGGCATCCCTGGTGGTGCAGTGGTTAAGAGTCCGCATGCCAATGCAGGGGACACAGGTTCGTTCCCCGGTCTGGGAAGATCCCACATGCCGCGGAGCAGCTCGGCCCATGAGCCATGGCTGCTGAGCCTGCGTGCCCGGAGCCGGTGCTCCACAATGGGAGAGGCCACAATAGTGAGAGGCCTGTGTATGGCAAAAAAAAAAAAAAGAAAAGAAAAGAAATAAGAAACATCTCAAATAAACAACGTAACTTTACACCTAAAGCAATTAGAGAAAGAAGAACAAAAAAAACCCAAAGTTAGCAGAAGGAAAGAAATCATAAAGATCAGATCAGAAATAAATGAAAAATAAATGAAGAAAACAATAGCAAAGATCAATAAAACTAACAGCTGGTTCTTTGAGAAGTTAAACAAAATTGATAAACCACTAGCCAGACTCATCAAGAAAAAAAGGGAGAAGACTCAAATCAACAGAATTAGAAATGAAAAAGAAGTAACAACTGACACTGCAAAAATACAAGAATCATGAGAGATTACTACAAGCAACTATATGCCAATAAAATGGACAACCTGGAAGAAATGGAAAAATTTTTTAAAAAGCACAACCTTCTAAGACTGAACCAGGAAGAAATAGAAAAAGTAAACAGACCAATCACAAGCACTGAAACTGAGACTGTGATTAAAAATCTTCCAACAAACAAAAGCCCAGGATCAGATGGCTTCACAAGGGATCTCTATCAAACGTTTAGAGAAGAGCTAACACATATCCTTCTCAAACTCTTCCAAAATATAGGAGAGGGAGGAACACTCCCAAACTCATTCTATGAGGCCACCATCACCCTGATACCAAACCAAAGAAGCCACAAAGAAAGAAATTTACAGACCAATATCACTGATGAATATAGATGCAAAAATCCTCAAAAAATACTAGCAAACAGAAACCAACAGCACATTAAAAGTAACATACACCATGATCAAGTGGTGTTTATCCCAGGAATGCAAGGATTCTTCAATATACGCAAATCAATCAATGTGATACACCACACTAACAAACTGAAGGATAAAAACTGTATGATCATCTCAAGAGATGCAGAAAAAGCTTTCCACAAAATTCAACACCCATTTATGACAAAAATTCTCCAGAAAGTAGGCATGGAGGGAACTTACCTCAACATATTAAAGACCATATATGAAAAACCCACAACCAACATTGTTCTCAATGGTGAAAAATGGAAATCATTTCCTCTAAAATCAGGAAAAAGACAAGGGTGCCTACTCTCACTACTATTTTTCAACGTAGTTTTGGAAGTTTTAGCCACAACAATCAGAAACGTAAAGGAAATAAAAGGAATCCAAATCAGAAAAGAAGAAGTAAAACTGTCACTGTTTGCAGGTGAGATGATACTAAACATGGAGAATCCTAAAGATGCTACCAGAAAACTACTAGAGCTAATCAATGAATTTGGTAGAGTAGCAGGATACAAAATTAATGCACAAAAATCTCTTGCACTCTTATACACTAATGATGAAAAATCTGAAAGAGAAATTAAGGAAACACTCCCATTTACCACTGCAACAAAAAGAATAAAATACCTGGGAATAAACCTACCTAAGGAGACAAAAGACCTGTATGCAGAAAAGTATAAGACACTGATGAAAGAAATTAAGGATGATACAAACAGATGGAGAGATATACCATGTTCTTAGGATGGAATAATCAACATTGTGAAAATGACTATATTACCCAAAGCAGTCTACAGATTCAGTGCAATCCTTATCAAAGTACCAATGGCATTTCTCACAGAACTAGAACAAAGAGTTTCACAATATGTGTGGAAACACAAAAGACCCCAAATAGCCAAAACAATCTTGAGAAAGAAAAACGGAGCTGGAGGAATCAGGCTCCCTAACTTTAGACTATACTACAGAGCTACAGTAATCAAGACAGTATGGTACTTGTAGAAAAGCAGACATATAGATCAATGGAACAGGATAGAAAGAACAGAGATAAACCCACACACACATGGCCACCTTATCTTTGATAAAGGAGGTAAGAATATACAATGGAGAAAAGAGAGCCTCTTCAATAAGTGGTGCTGGGAAAACTGGACAGCTACATGTTAAAGAATGAAATTAGAACACTCTGTAACACCATAGACAAAAATAAACTCAAAATGGATTAGAGACCTAAATGTAAGTCAGACACTATAAAACTCTTAGAGGAAAACATAGGCAGAACATTCTATGACATAAATCACAGCAAGATCCTTTTTGAGCCACCTCCTAGAGAAATGGAAATAAAAACATAAATAAACAAATGGGACCTAATGAAACTTCAAAGCTTTTGCACAGCAAAGGAAACCATAAACACTACCAAAAGACAACCCTCAGAATGGGAGAAAACATTTGCAAACGAAGCAACTGACAAAGAATTAATCTCCAAAATATACAAGCAGCTCATGCAGCTCAATATCAAAAAAACAAACAACCCAATCCAAGAATGGGCAGAAGATCTAAATAGACATTTCTCCAAAGAAGATATACAGATTGCCAACAAACACGTGAAAGGATGCTCATCATCACTAATCATTAGAGAAATGCTAATCAAAACTACAATGAGGTATCACCTCACACTGGTCAGAATGGCTATCATAATAAAATCTTCAAACAATAGATGCTGGAGAAGGTATGGAGAAAAGGGAATCTTCTTGCACTGTTGGTGGGAATGTAAATGGATACAGCCACTATGGAGAACAGTATGGAGGTTCCTTAAAAAGCTAAAAATAGAACTACCCTATGACTCAGCAATCCCACTACAGGGCATACACACTGTGAATACCATAATTCAAAAAGAGTCATGTACCACAATGTTCATTGCAGCACTATTTACAATAATCAGGACATGGAAGCAACCTAAGTGTCCATCGACAGATGAATGGATAAGGAAGATGTGGCACATATACACAATGGAATATTACTCAGCCATAAAAAGAAATGAAATTGAGTTATTTGTAGTAAAGTGGATGGACCTAGAGTCTATCAAACAGAGTGAAGTAAGTCAGAAGGAGAAAAACAAATACCATATGCTAACACATATATATGGCATCTTAAAAAAAATATGGTTCTGATGAAGCTAGGGGCAGGACAGGAATAAAGATGCAGATATAGAGAATGGACGTGAGGAAACAGGATGGGGGAGGTAAACTGGGATGAAGTACAAGAGTAGCATTGACATATATACACTATCAAATGTAAAACAGATAGTGAGAAGCAGCCACATTAGCACAGGGAGGTCAGCTTGGTGCTTTGTGACCACCTAGAGGGGTGGTATAGGGAGGATTGGAGGGAGATGCAAGAGGGAGGGATATGGGGATATATGCATGCATATAGCTGATTCACTTTGTTATACAGCAGAAACTAACACAACATTGTAAAGCAATTATACTCCAATAAAGATGTTTAAAAAAAGATGATGCATTGCTTAAAGCAATGTCCTTGCATTTTACAGTGTTTAGCTTGCTGAAATCTGTAACTTGGGGAGATAGACTTTAAAACTTACAGGACAGTAAATCTCCATAAAGATCTTGATAACCAGTAAATCAAAATCTTTATTTACCAACGTAAACAAAAAAGAAAAACGAAATATGCAAGAGTTATCTGAAATGACGTGAGGACAGAGGATTAAATTGAGCATTATGGTGAATAATTTATTCCCTTAGAAATATGTTTTAACGTGTGCAACAGCTGTAAGTACTCAAAACTCAAATGTTGTACTTTAAAGTTAGGGCTCTCAGGTGGCAGATAAAACCACCAACTTATTCATGATTTATTCTAATCCCTTTACATAAGACTGCAAATGGGAACACGAACAAGGTATAAGAAAACTGACCCAGACTGTACCGCTATAGATTAATTCAGATGACTGGTAATTTTACAAAAGATGTAAATGGGTTCAGAAAAATTGGATAATGTGTTCTTAATCCACATTTAGTTGATACCAAAGAATATACCAGAAAAACAGAATATACCATCTTTGTCATTAAGTTATATCTGTCTTGTTAGGTTCATCTAACAATTTGGGCATCGGGTGGTATGATACCAAGTAATTTATAGGTAAATTTTTATTCTATTTTGTCATTGTCTTTGTTTGGAATAATATTAATTATGATGTCATTTTTATTTAAATCAGAGGATTACTGTTTCCAGGCATCTATTCTTCTGCCTAGGCTCAGGTCATTTGTATAAACAGCCTACAAAATGAAGTCCCCAGGGTCTGTTCCTGTTCAGCTACCCTGATTTCTGCCCTGCAATTAACCACAGGAAGGTGAATATACAGCACTGAGAATGAAGCCAGCCAAGGGCTCACCATCAGGTGATTTTAGACGTTGAACTTTGGCACAGCAATTAAATTCAATCACCTGGATCCAGATTACCAGTCACCTATTCAGATTCATGGCTCTGTTTACACAGTGAAAACTCACAACTATAAGGCCACAATCGAGGTTGCTGTAGCCAATTTAGGCAACAACACACAGATAGTCACAGTGAAGAGTCATCCAGTAGTCAACTCTTGCCCAAGGCCTTAGAGGTCATTAATGGCTGACCCAGACAAGAACCAAGCTTTCCATACCTAAGTACAGGACTCTCTCCAGCCAATCTTTAATGATGAGAAGAGTGTAGCTCTGAAAGAGAATTTTTGCATGTATTTTTATATATTTATATAAAATATATATGATTACTTATTTTTAAATATTTGCATATATTTTTCTGAGTTCTATGGCATATTTAAATAACCCTGCTTAATGAACCCTGTTTGAAATTTCAAGGATCTTGGTTCACTTTGAAACTGTAAGTTATTTATAAATCTTAAAAGTACTGAGCTAGACTAACATTCTTTTGTTCATTTAAGAAAAGGGAGGACAAATAGCCATAAACCTCAAGTTGTTAATGCTGAGGAACTGGGTCATATAAATCAAGGACACAAAATATATCAAACGCCCACAACTTCAGCCAGTAGCAAATTTTATATGCTGAAAAGCTTAAATGTATAAGGCAACAAAGACAGGATAAATAAGAAAAAAAGTTGAGGTGATAAATTTTTCCTATAAAACTCTTCTAAATTACCCTTTTTTATGACACATCTTGGCTTATTTAGATAAACCAGGATGACTAAGTTATTCTTTCAAAAAGCTGTTTATGTATCCAAATGCTATTTTCTACCCTCAAGAAAGAAGTTTGCAGCTCTTAGCACTCAGGGAATTAGTGACTGAACAATCCTCTTCAGAGTGCTGCTCACTGAACTTGTTAAAGGATCAAACCTTGTGGTACAAAGCAGCTGAATTACTAATGTTATCCATCTTACACTAGAAGGAAAAAAAGAACTCCCTCTTTAATGTCATTGTTTAGTGTTTATTCTATGTCACAAAATATTAGACCTTAAAGTCCCCATCTGGTTGCCAATAGCAGAGACCTCCTGCCAAGTGTATTATGTTGTCAAATAATCAAACAACAAACTTTTATTATGCTAAATCACTGGAATTTGGAGTAGTTTCCTATAGCCACTACTGTTACTTACCCTGACTTAACACACAGAGGAACATTTTTTTTTTCAAATTGGTAGTTTTTTCCATGGGGTAGAAATTATATATAATTTTTTTTACCAATACTCTATTCTCCTTCTGTACACCTAGAAGATATGATTATTGGCTTCCTTGAAATTGAGGAAACCTGACCAATAAATTGCGAGTAAAAGTTATGCGTGGCTGAGTCTGTGGAAATGTCATGTTCAATAACCCAAGCTCTGCTTTCCCACGCTGAGTGATGCGAGGGCTCGTGCTCTAGATGGTGCAACTGCAACATAGCACAGCCCCCACTGGCTTGGGTTCCTGAGTAACTGAGCGAGTGAGCCCCAAACCGGCAATGCATATATAATTGGAACAGGAAATAAGTTTTTACTGGGGTAAGCCACTGAGATTTTGAGTAAGCCACTGAGATTTTGAGTTTGTTTGTTAGTTCAGTACAACCTACCCTATTCTGACTAATGTATGACATACTGGCTAGAATATGTATATGATGGATATATATGCATGTATAGATATATATGTATGTATGTGTATATATATACACACATGCATGGCTATATGTATATGCATATATACATATGCATGTATAAATTTCCACATATATGTATATACACATGTAAGAGATGTATTAGAATACGTGTGTGTATATATGTACATATACACACATACACACATACGATTACTAAATTGTAGCTTGAGAAATTTTCATGATATAGTGGAACTTTATTTTAAAGAAAGTGTTCTTAATTATGCCTTTAAAAGAAAGTGATTTTTAGCAATTAAGTCATTTTTTAATAACACCATGCCAAAAAGCAAATCATATACTCGATGACCTTTGCTGGAGGTTCTGCAAGGTGCTAATCACAACACTTGTCCTTTCTGCATTCTAAACAGTATGAAAAATAAACACAGGAAATGGGCAGAATTATGGATCTCAAAATATTAGCTTTTTCACCCTACAAAATGATCAAAATGGATCTTCTACTCCATACCACCTAACATGAAGTGACTCGTCCATCTACTTGCAGGGAGAGCAGCTGAAGGACCGTGGGCTTCCCCATGCAGAGGCAAAAAGCCCTGCTCCAGAGAGCTTAATGTATGGAACAGTAGCTTCATGAAGCTAAGCGCAATATGATATACTGAATTGGATCCTGGTACAGGAAAATGTCATTAGTGGGAAAACTGCTGAAATCTGAAAGAAGTCTTGAATTTAGTTGATTGTAATGTATAAGTATTAATTTCTTAGTTTTGATAAATATATCATTGTTATATAAAGTAAGAGACACTGGAATAAAAGGTTTATGAAGATTCTCTATCCCACCCTTGCAACTCTTCTGTAAATCTAAAATTATTTCAAAATTTGGACATTTAAAGGAAAAATATATTTCTTCTACAAGCTAGGGGACACAGTAGAAAAGAAATGGCTAATAGTTTTGAAACCAAAAAGCACTGGATTTAAATACCAAACATGCCACTTTCTACCCAGATTCTCTAAAGTAAAATATCTAAGTCTCACTTTGCTTATCTGTATAACTATGGTAATAGAGCTTACATACAATATGGTTGAGATTTAAGTGACATAAAATATACAAAATAGTTCCTGGGATGCAGTAGGGCATCTCTACAAACAGATTCTACATTCTCTAAAAAAGTGAGTTTGGTAAAAAGTAGGATAGCTTGAAACTTATGACAATAAGGATAGAGACCGGAACAGGTATCATTGTGAGATGTAAGGGCATACATCTGGGAGGGGTCTTTGCTGAAAGGTATGCACTTTCTTCACATTTGTATACATACTGAATTGTGGTCACAGCTACAGTCTCAGAGTGCCTTTCACTCAGGGTATTTCTACCTTTCTGTCACTGCTCATGGCACCATAGAAACACTTAAAAGATGCACTCTCCTGGCAGTGTCAAGACTTATTGGAAGACACAATTCAGCTGATTGTAAATGGTAGCTTCTTTTTATGTTTTTGTTTACTTTCTGTTGCACAACCACAGGCAACTCACACAAAATGAGTTTGCTGGTCGTTGCTTTAGGACTTTCAGCATCCCCATTAAGACAGAACACACGCAAGAATAAGACTGCTAAAAAATTGTGCTCTTCTAGCAGGTTGAATAGAAGGCCTTTAATCTACCCAAATCAATGCACATCAGTGGCTTCTGAGCTCAAATTCCAAGTAACTGGCAAACGTATACATGACAACTCAGTGACCAGAACCAATTCTAGGAGCGCTGATTACAGTGGTGATAGCTTGTAATAAATACAAGAGCTCTTAGGGAAAGGTTTCAAAACCTTATAAAACCAACTAATGATGTAATGTAATGATATTTTGTTTTGTTTAATTACCATTCATAATGCAATGTAATTAAACTCAGTGGCAGGAGGATAAGAGTACCAAGATATAGACAATTAAGTTAATCACAACACATGTAAGATATATTCAGGCACCACATAAATCCTCTGACAGGAAGGATCTAAGCATTTTTCTTACGTTTATACAGAATAAAAATTACAAAGTTTCCATATTCTAAGCAATAGGATAAACTGCCAATGACAGTGTTTCTAAAACTTGTATGCTAACATTAACTGACCTTTACAGAATTGGATTTAAGAGTCCAAGCATTGGGGCTTCCCTGGTGGCGCAGTGGTTGAGAGTCCGCCTGCCGATGAAGGGGACATGGCTTCGTGCCCCGGTTCAGGAAGATACCACATGCCGCAGAGCGGCTGGGCCCGTGAGCCATGGCCGCTGAGCCTGCGCGTCCGGAGCCTGTGCTCCGCAACGGGAGGGGCCACAACAGTGAGGGGCCCGCGTAACGCAAAAAAAAAAAAAAAAGAGTCCAAGCATTATTTCCTCTAGTTCAGATGCTTAGAGAAGACCTGGGTGAGAATAAAGAAAGAATATTGAAGAGTAAGCATAATTATTTATTTTAAAAATTGATTTGCAACTCATTATGTATTCAGGATAATAATCATTTGTTGGGTATATAATGCAACTATCTATTCCCAAGTCTGCAGCATTTCTTTTAACTTTGTTATAATATTTTTGGACATGCAAATTTTAAAATTTTAATTTCAACACATTTATCAATCTTTTCATGTGGCTTATGTTTTGTGCCATATTCAAGAATACCTTACCTACCATGTTGCAACCATATATTCTTCTAATAAAGATTTATTTGTTCATATCTAAATCCTTAGTCTCTCAAGTTCATTTTTATGTTTTGGGTGAAGTTGGGACCTAATTTTGCTTTTCCAAGGAAATTCACTGACCCAACACCATTTTTTGAATAGATTATCCTTTTCTTACTGTTTTGAAACACGATGTTTATCATTTATATATCTTTTATATATTTATATATATTTATATAGCATTTATACTTAATTATATAATTAGAAGCTGTATTGTATTATGTTACAAATTTATATTTCTATGTCATTTACATATCTATCATTTATATATCAACTATATCATTGATATCAAGTCCTTATACATTCACATACGTACTTTACAATTCTCTTCTCCATTACATAAGTCTATTCTTTCATTAATACATAACTGTTTTAATTCCTATAACTGTATAATAAATCTTGGTATAGGGTAGCCCAACCATCCTTCAAATGTGTCTTGGCTTTTCATATTCTTTTGGTCTTCTGTATTAGTTTAGAATTAGACAGATTTCCTTGAATTTCCTGAAGTTTTCCAATCTTTCCTTAGGGGCTATTTTAGATGTTAGGATCCTCCTTCAACACTCTGGTAGTTTACAACTGTGCTTTAGCCTTGATTTCCAACTTATGTAGAACCTTAAGATCAGCCAGAGGGAGAATTAGAAACTTCTCAGGTCTTTCCTGGGGATGCACAAAACATTGCATGTGTGTTTGGCCTTCTAGATCCCCAGAAATATGTCAGAGCTTTTTAAAGCCCCTTATGGACTTCTCATTCCCCATATTTTCCTTAAATATTTTAGCCAAATTTTTGCTTGCCCCTACTAGAGCCAATGCCTATGGCAGCTGGGACAGGCACTGATGATTGTCCTGAGGATAGGGATCTCCTTACTGAGAGAGACTTGAGTCAGGTCAAACAATGATAAGTTTTCTCGGGAAAGCTCATCGAATGCAGGCATCTGATGAAAATTCTCTGGAGATGGAACTTTTGGCGGCAGTTCCAAACTCTTTCCATTCCCTCCAGTAGCTGCTAGGCAGCTGGTTTTAACGGCAACCATGTTTTGAGACTGCTGGTCTTCAAAGCTACTGAGAAGCTGAGGAGAGAGGAATGGAAAGAGGAAAGTTAAAACACCGCAAAGCTTGCTGTTCTTACCAAAAGTCAGCTGTTTTTCTTGCACAAATTCTCCCCACATTGTTACAAGCCTTTGGTTTATTAACAGAGTGTTTAAAAAGTTGATTTTGACAATTTTGGCCAATATTCTTGTTGTTTTCTGGAAGAATGGATTTTCAGAGGTCTTAACTCTGTATTATGGATGTTTGTGTTTCCCCCATCCACATGTTGAAGCCCTAGTCCCCGATGCAATAGTATTAAAATGTAAGGACTTTGGGAGGTAATTAGGTTTAGATGAGGTCATGAGGGTGGAACCCCCATTTTGGGATTAGTGCCCTCATAAGAAAAGACATAAGAGAGCTTGCTTCCTTTCTCTCCACTGTATGAGGATATAGCAAGAAGGTGGCCACCTACAAGAGAGTCCCCAGCAGAACTTGACCATGCTAGTATCTGGATCTTAGACTTCAAAGTCTCCAGAAGTGTGATAAATAGACATCTGTTGTTTAAGCCACCCAGTCTATGGTATTTTGCTATAATAGCCCAATCTAATTAAGACATTATCATTCTGGAAGTTCTCTATTTTTCCATATATTTAACAGTCATAAGTGCTTCATTTTGGGGGAAATTTCTTCTCATGCTCTTTGCCCAATCTGCTATAATATTAGATTTTCTTATAGGACTGGAACTGATTTTTTATATTAAGTATATGTAAACTGTGCTGTATTTTTTTGGCTGAAATTCTCTCAGTTTACCATTTGCTTATATTATAATTTTGGTACACACAGATATTTTTATGAAGTCCAATATATCAATACCTGCCACTATATTTTTCATCATATTAGGAAGAGTTAGAATTCATTACATTTTTCTGGTTATTTAATGATTTCATTTTTTATATCAAATTTTTGCATTCATCTAGAATTAATTTTGCCATATGTTATAGTGGGAAAATCAACTTGATTTTTGTCCCAAAACATCAATTGTCCCAACAGAATTTATCTAATAATCTATTTCACCCCTTGTTGGTTTGTGATACTCCATTTATAACACATTAAATCTCTAAATATAATTCTTATATATAATAAAAACATTTTCTCACTTATGTCTTCTGAACTATGGTCATATTCTTACTCTTGATCCAACATTACATTATCTTGGTATTTTGCTGCTTGTTACTATATTTTAATATTTGGTTATTAACTTTAAATTAATATGCAATGTAAAGAGCTAACACTAGATGAAAAATAGTCTTTGGAGTACAGCCTTTCTCTCTTTGCTCCTGCAGTTCTTGAATCCTTATTCAACTTTCGACAGAGATATTGCCTCCTATAAGGAGACTTTCCTAAGTCCTTATTTCCCTCCTTCTGGGATGCGTTAGGTGTCTTCCTCTATGCTGCTTCTCCTTATTCTCATAATGTCCCATGCACATCTTTGTTATGGCATATTTGGGGTACACTGCACTGTGAGGGTTGAGTTTTCTGCTATTTATACCACTGGACTGTGGTAAACTCTTTGCGGGCAGAGACTGTGTTCTGTATCCATGATGCCAAATGGTTTCTGGCCATATTAAAAGATCAACAAATTTTCCTTGAAAAAAAATGAATAAATGACATCAACTGAACTTTCCCCTGATGTGGACAATAGGGAGACAGAAATCTGGCAAACAATTAAAGCATCATTATCATTCTAGGACTTATTACAAATAAATACACTATATAATTTTAAATACAAACACCTAGATATGATTCAATAATGTCTTGATTTTGAATATTCTTATTCTGCTTTAATACAAAATTTGACTATCATCATTGGATATTCAAAAGCTGTGGTTTGTATGCAGTTCTCAGTCATTAGCGGTTAAAATGCTCCTTGCAGTTTTTCCTACTGCCAACTCTATTTGCTTTTTAAATCAAATCAATTTAAATCAAGCACCTACAGAATATCTGCTAATCCCAGGACGGTCTGAAAGTCTCAACCCTTGTTATCTGCACTTGAAAAAATTACTTTGCTGCACGCACCTGGCTTCAGCTGTCACAAGAGAGGTATGACCATTGGATACACATTAACAACCTCCACAGACTTTCTAGGACAGGGGTCCCCAACCCCCGGGCCACAGACCACTACTGGTCCATGGCCTGTTAGGAACCAGGCCCCACAGTAGGAGGTGAGCGGCGGGCAAGCGAGCAAAGCTTCATCTGTATTTATAGCCGCTCCCCATCCCTGGCATTACCGCTTGAGCTCCGCCTCCTGTCAGATCAGTGGAAGCATTAGATTCTCATAGGAGCGCAAACCCTACTGTGAACTGCGCATGCGAGGGATCTAGGCTGCATGCTCCTTATGAGAATCTAATGCCTGATGATCTGAGGTCGAGCTGAGGCAGTGATGCTAGCTCTGGGGAGCGTCTGCAAATGCAGATTATCCTTAGCAGAGAGGTTTGACTGCCCAGAGAACATAATAAATCAATTGCTTGCAGACTCATGTCAAAACCCTATCAGTGAGTGGCAAGTGAAAACAAGCTCAGGGCTCCCACTGATTCTGCATTATGGTGAGTTGTATAATTATTTCATTATTTATTACAATGTAATAATAATAGAAATAAAGTGCACAATAAATGTAATGTGCTTGAATCATCCTGAAACCATCCTCCCCTCCCCTGGTCCGTGGAAAAATTATCTTCCACAAAGCTGGTCCCTGGTGCCAAAAAGGTTGGGGACTGCTGTTCTAGGACAAGGAGTTTCCAATTAGAGTTTTCTCAGGAAGCTAAGTTGTACTCCACCAGATAGTTAACAAAAGAAACAGTTGGTTTCCTTTGTAACAGCTATAGACTTTTACATTTTGAATCAGAGTTGCATCTCAGCATCAGATGTAACAAGCTTATTAAATAGGCCACACCTTTTGTAAGAATTTTAAAAAATTTAAATATCTAGAGGGAATGTTTACTGTTTTCGAATAAAAATATTGAAAGATTTAAAATAGCCTCTGAGAAACCAAAAATAAAGCCAGCATTCAGCCTATCCAATCTATTGAACTGTGTCAAAATAATTTTGGAATAAGCCAAGGTATAAATAAACATACAAATACATACACTGTAAGAAAGGCAGATAATTGTGGTAGAGCAAAAACAGTTGGATATACTGGCATGAATAATAAGTGCCAGCTGACAGCCAGAATGGAGCTAGAATATCTGTAAAAATTTAGCTGTAAACTACGCATACAAAGAAGACAATCATTTAAAGAAGACTCAAATTTGCAAAGCTAATTGAACTGGAACACTTATGAATATTTTATTAATCCGGTCTAAGACAACATGTATAATATGGACAAATGCTTCTGCAGTCCATGTTAATTTAACGAGCTCACCTTGAAGAACCCTCATTGATTACTTAGAGTACTCAAGGCTCCCTTTAACTTTTTGATCCTCAGCAATGTGGCTTTTGCACCATCTGTTTATGGTTAAACATGACATTGCAATATTTCAAACTTGTCATTCTCCCTCAGGAGCAAATGGAACTCACTGCAAGCATCAGAACTCCCTGCACTCACCAGCCACATGGGAGCTTGGAGCAAAGAGGATAGGGCAACACAGCTGAGAAAGCAACTGATTTGGCTGGAAGATACGACTATAGGTTATAACACAGCTCAACAGTGAGGAAAAGAATAAAAAATCTGCTTTTGTACTCAGTGTAGTTAGGTCCTAAGGATTAAAATCTCTATTTATTCTCACTTTCCAAGTAGGATTTCAAAGTTTTGATTTTCGTAAAAAGGAAATGTTATAAATGTTTAATTGTGTTAACGAATAAGGAATGATTATATTCTAGCTAATGCTAAATCATAAAGTTCTCCATCTTATTATTAGTGCCAGCATGTGTGAGATAATCACATCCTTGCCTTCAGATAACAGGATTTTTATTGGGCATGAGTAATCTTGCCTCATCCCCCAACTCCCTAGAGAAAAAGAAATTCCTATTCAAAGGACTGAAATCCCCCTTTATGCAGAAGTCACTCTTTATGAAGTAAGCATTGGTATACCCAGAAATTTCTTGTTCAAATACAATAGCCCTGAAAACAGAGCATATCAAGGTTTAGATATCTTTAACACAAGTGTAGATTGGTTTATTGGTGTTTTGTTTGTTTTTTGCTTCAGGGGAATTGTGAAAAGAGAATTCTGAGGCTGTGGAAGGCCTAGGCAATTAAGATTTCACCAAATAACTACCTGTCAACTTAGAATGCTGGGATCAATGCAGAGGGAGAGCGGGACACACTGGCCATGAATACTTTGATGGGATCGAAAAGAGATTCACTTTGTTATAAAGCAGAAACTAACACACCATTGTAAAGCAATTATACTCTAATAAAGAAGTAAAAAAATAAAAAAAAAGAAAAGAGAGACACAAGCCCATAGCTTCTCAAACAGCCCTTATCTTTCCTGTAGGTCTCTGCACTTGCTACTCACTTGAAACCTTCTACTCTTCTGTCCCAATTCCGTCCCCACCTCTCTACCTGGCTACTGCCTATTCAACATTTGGGTCTTAGCATAAATGCTACTTTTTCTGTGCAAGCCTTTTCTGGCTCCTAAGATTAGGATGCTCTCGTGGAATACTGAAATTTTCCATTTTTGCATATATCAAATGCTAATTAATTATTTGTCCAATTATATTTTAATGTCATCTTCCCAAATGGACTAAGGCATCATCATGGCAGGGCCATGATTCTCTTACTTACCGTTCTTTCCCAGCCCCTAACATACTATAAACACTTCAAAAATATATGTGGACTGATTGGCTTTTTAGTGCAATACATATGCATGCAGTAATCTTGGAAGTGGAGCATTACAGCAGCAAGTTTTCATGGCAGTAAGGGTAATGGATATCCAGGTGGTAGTGTAAGCCTGGGAAGGATATGGATAGGGATGAAAGGGAAAATAAAAGGAGAAGGAGACAGTCTTTTCAATTTCACAAGGCAAAATACATAGCCTTCTTGAGTTGCACGTTTATAATGTGAACAATGACCCCTACCTTGCAAGGCTGCTATGGGAAGGTGAGGATGCAGTGCAACACCTGGTATACAATAGACAGCCAATAAGTAGTAACTCAATGTTAATTCTGCTAATATTCCCACTATTGTTTCTTAGTTCACATTCTCTCTCTTCCTAGACTATTATAATAACTTTCCAACAGGTCTTCTTGCCGCCAGTGTCCCCCTGTACACAGCAGCAAGAGGCTATGCGGGCATAGGAAATGATGGGCAGGGAGTGAAGGGTGGGGATTAGGAGGCAGTCAGTAAAAAGATTGAGCTAACCCAGAGTGCCCATGTCAGGGAACCGAATCTGAATAATTCACATGTACTTATAAAAACAGGGTCAGAGGAAGAGTGACAATCAACAGAAGATTGTTCATATATCCAGTGAGGCAAAGGGACTTCAGAGAGACCCAGAGAAGCTCTTATATAATCTGATAAAGGAAGAGGAGTAAAAGCACAGACCACACCCTTCTGCCCCATGCAGTCAGCCCCTCAAGCTAAAAATTTGTCAGCGCTACGGGGAAAGGAAAATATGAGATCCACACGGGTCTCAGACTGCAGTTTTATACTGAATGAGACCATGTTTTGCACACAACCGAAAGGCATAGAATCGTCCTTATATGGTCTTAAGAGGTGGAAAAGGGAAGTTTAATTTAGTGCCACTGAAGGCAAAGAGTCTGAAAAACACTAAAACCATTTTAGGTTTGTGGCCTCTCAAGTTTGGACTGTTCAAGAACCTGGTAAGAGGGATGATGCAGTCAAAGATGACATTCAGGTCTCTGGCCTGGGAAGTAAGCAGTGATGTCCGAGATGGTGATATAGCAGCCCAGGTATGGACATAGAGGTTTGGGAGTGCACTGCCTGAAAACAGGAGTTGAAGCTTTGTCAGAGGATGTGATGACTCAGGGAGACTAGAACGGAAGGGAGCCAAGAGCAGTCAAAGGAAGAAAAGTAAGTGTAAACAAAAGAAAAGAATGAGAAAGGAATTGTGTTTCTGAAGGAGGGGAGAAATACACAAAAGGGAGGACTGTGGTTCCTGATTCCAATTTCACTTCCATCACAATTGTGCCCATAGCAGACCAGTTGAGCAAGCTGTGCTTTTCTCATTCCCTCCAGGGAGACGCAGGATGTTTTTGTTTTTCAAGGAAGTTCTGCAATGTGTACTATAGGCAGGCAAAGTATAATTAACTTTTTTTTTTTTTTTTTTTTTTGTCTTAGAGCTTCAGAAGTGCCCACTGGTCAGTAAAACGAATGTCCAGGCAAGAAAATACATCATGCATTCCTCCCTTGATGATTCATTGGATGTTCCATGGTACTTAGGTACATCAAAAACTAAATACAGTAATATGCTGCCTCTTCATAAACTGCACTGACCCTAGAGTCATAACTTCACAAGCCAGGAAAAATGATAGCTAGTGTAAATAAAATGCAGTTCTCAAGAGTTCTAAAACATTTTTTCTCAATTTGACAACTCCCAAATGTGAGCTCGTAGACAGATTTGGTGCTGTCTTCCAGGCCACATGTCCCTCTATCCAACTCACAGGGAAACTTAAATAAAATATATTCAAGATGTATTTGCTGTGAATGCAGAGTAGTTAGAGCTGACCCACTGGCATGAAGATGAGTGTCCAGGGGTCCCCACAGCAAGGGCCCTGCAACACAGGTCCCGGTCTTGGTGTAGTAGGTATGTGGTGGTAACCGCACTTGCCAGAGTCTGGAAATTGGCTCTGGTGGTCTCCTTTAATTCCTGCCGACCCCAGTTCTCCAGGCTTTCTATGCTTCTGTGAGCTATGAATTCTTTTTCTGCCTAAGTTAACCAGATCTGATTGTTGCATAAGAACCCAGACTAGTACAACCGCGGTTTGGCTTTATCTCCCTGGCCGTTGCCCTCAGGGAGCTAGTTCTATATAGTGCTTTAACATAAAATATGAGACTGAAGAGACTATATTGATAGGGAGCTCAATAAACACCCATGGTATTTGACCAGAATCCCCTTTCCTCTGCCTCTACTGATGTACAGTCTCATTATGGTTTGCAGATAGACATATGGCCTAAACTACATCAAACATAATATTTCACCATCACTGCATGTCACAGTGATGGAAAGAAAGGGTGGAGGTGTGATCCAAGCCTTGTCAATCAGACTTGAATCTGTGATTTTTTTTTTTTTAATACCAAGACTGTTGAGAGAGGTGAGAGGAGGATAAGAAAAAGTGGTGGGAAAGGAGTAAAGATGGAGCAGATGCTGTTAATGCCTCACTCATATGCTACGGATTTCATCACCATTTTCACACAGCTGCATCTCTTTGTTGAAGGACTGTCCTCAGGATGCCAAATTTGCATGTGTACACATACAGCTGAAAGAGCCTGGGAATTTACATATCCCAAGCAGCACCTGTTAATTGGGACAATGCTGAAGGAGATCAACTCCATCTCCAGAGTCCCACTGAGGGATGGAGCCAAAGTCACCTTCTGTAGGGCTCTGCTTGGTTTCACAACTTTTCACCTTTGCTTAACTCCCTTCCCTTCCCTGTCTCCAGTCTCCACCCCTTGATGAGATTCTTCCAGGAACACATCTTAATAAATCACTTTCAGCGTCTGCTTCTGGAGAATCTAATCTAAGACACCTGAAAAGCCAGCAGCTCTCTCTTGTTCCTCGTGGATAACAGTGCTTGAGATATAAAGTAAACAAGTGGGTGGATGGATCAAATCTCTGCTTCCAACCACTCCAGCCCCTCCGACAGATGAACTGATACTTTCCCATTCCTGCCAAAGTTAGGCTGAGTTTGATTTCTGTTACTTGCAACTAAGAGACATAATTCACCAGGGTGAGATACAGCGACTTCTTTCCTTGCTCTACTTAACAACAGACCTTGCAGATAAGTGAGAGGTGTCCATGATATCATAAGTCAGCTGTATTTTCGAAATAAAGTTATCAGAAGACCACTGTCACGTTCATTGTTCCTTGGATGCCGTGTACCCAATTTATGATTTACATTTTCCACTAGAGTTTACCATATTGTTTCCAGACTTTTCTACAGTACAAACACCAGAAAAATTTCAATCTACCTTGACATATATGTTAAGAAAGAAAAAGAGATGAGAGAACAAAATCTTTCTAACATGCAAATCAACTCCTGTCAGGCCAAGTTTAAAGGTCTTCAATACCTCTTCCTTGTTCCCAAGATAAGGTTCATACTCCTTAAAACGCTCTCAATAGCTTAATTATGTGATGTCGGGTGCAACTATCAATCACGTTCTTCCCACTCCACCTCCATAATCCAGTCACAGTGGACACTTTCAGTCCCTTGAGAGACATGCTCTTTCTTGGCCTTACACCTTTGTTCCTCCTCTTCCTCCACATGCTCATACTCCAGCTTCTCTTTTCACTTGGATTACTCCTTTTTAGGTCTCAGGACTAGGCCAAGACATTACTTCTTCCAGAAAGTTCCACCTTCCACCTCTCCTGGGTGCTCCCATTGTTCCCTTTATTTCTCTAAAATTTCACATATCACCCTCTAGTGTGATTAAACGTGTTTATTTGGAATAAGAATATATGACCCTTGAGGTAAAATTATGTCTGTTTGTTCAATGCCATATTGCTGGAGTCTAACAGTACCTGGATCATAACAGATTTATAATATTTTTTAATGAATAAAAAAGGAAAAAGAGAGAGATGTTGAGAGAGGAGAAATTATGGTTTTTTGAACACCAGTATAGCTGGAACACTAAGTTCCAAACAGGAAACATCTCCTTAGAGAAATGCCTTGATGAGTAAAAGATGTTTTCACCCCAGCATATGTCTCCCTCGGTGTCAACTCTTTATGACAGCTAACATAACCATAAAATATGTGCTCAGCAATAACTCCTGTGATTTAACAATAGGATCCAGAGTGACTTAGCTATGATACCTGGCTTCTCTCCCACAGAAAGGTACCTAAGTTCCCTTGGAAAAAAGACAGCTGAGATGAGGATACCCGCTGCCGAGAGACTTGGGTCAGTCACTTAACCTCTTTATCATTATATTAAATTATGGATTAATGTTCAGAGGCAGATAGTTGTAAATAATGCTCTTTAAAACAATTTCACTTCCAACCTTGTCTCATTTAATAACCAGATAGATTAAGAAATAAGGAGACGCTGACTTACAGAACAAAGTGCAAGACTGAAAGTCGGAAGTTCATGTAGTGAAAGAAGAAATAGCACTAATCCGTGTATGCTATCTTACCAAAGTGCTGTGAGAAACTTATTGTCAGTTTATTATCAAGTTTCACCCTGACCAGGATCATTATGCTGGATGTTATATCCTCAAAATATCTTCAGAAAGAGAAGATATGAGCATGGTACTGCCCCCCCTCTATGCAGCTTCCTTGATTGGCCTCACTAACTCATCAAGATGTTCTTTTCCATGAGACAGAGTCACTCAGAAGGCTCCTCATTGCATTCCTCCAGCAGTCTCTGTTGTCCAGTTAAACTTGCCACCACGGAAGATAAAACTGCTGTGTCACTCTGACTTTTCTGCTCAACTACTGATAAACAATTCATTACCTTTTGGGATCTCAAACACTTATCTCCCTACCATTACTGATCTCCATCTGTCAGTACTCACAGAACTACTCACCATATGCCAAGCTCTTAGAGCACACAGGGCATCTACAGAACCAATGGAAATAGCTACTCACCCATGCTGATTTTAAGCAGCATTTACTTCTTGGGGATTACTCTTTGTCCTCTTTTCTATCACATTATGGATGGTCTCAATGCTCACAGGTGGGGATAGTGCCTAAAGTGTTGTCTCCTAGTCAGCTCAATCCAATCCATCTCTACAGAGAGGAGGGTTGGTCATCACCCAGGCAAAAGTATCAATAAGGCGTCTTTGTTTACACAAAAGAATGCGAATCACACCACACATTTCATTCATTTTTAAATATCTTGATCAAAGCTCAGTTGACAAAGAATATTTGAAAATATGGCCTTTGTCCTTAAACTCCTTGCTTTTCATCTCATCATCAATCTTATCAGGAAAACAAAAAAAATCCCTTTTGTCTCCCAAATTCCTTGGTCCTTCATATTTCCTCTATTATCTCAAAATTCAGCCCAGGGTTTTCTAAAATTCAATCATTTGTATCCTACCTTCACAACTTTTGCCAACTGTACTCTTATAGATGATGACGGATATGTAGGTAGGTAGGTAGATGGATAGATAGATAGGAAACATACAGGTACATAGATTTGGAAAGATAGATATATCAGGAGATAGGTAGATATAGATATTGATAAATACAAATATAGGTAGATAATCTGTTTTGAACTAACCCACTTTTTATAACCTTTTATTTGTCCTAAGCAATAATGGCCATAGGCAACTTACATATTCTTCTGATATATATTAAAAAAAAATCAAACTATTATGTATAAAATAAATAAGACACAAAAGTATATTTTACAGCACAGGGAATATAGCCATATAGCCAATATTTTATAACTTTAAGTGGAGTATAAAAATACTGAATCACTATATTGTACACCTGAAACTAATATAATATTGTAAATCAACTATAGTTTGAAAAAATAATGAAAATAATTTACATTTCTTGATATTAATGTGTTTAATTTGTTGACTTCTCCATGTTTGAATATTTATCAGGGATTCCTCTCTTTTGATAGTATATTGACATTCATTTATCATAGATGCATAAGCTTGATGACATATGGCATAATTTATCTGTTCCTCTTTTACCAACATTCAGGTTATTACTGGATTATTGTCATTAAGATGAAACTTTAATAAGCAACTAGATCCATTAAAAAAAAATAAAATTGAAAATGACCCAGCACATTTAAAATGATCTTAACCGTGAGTATAACACTTTGAGAAACAATGACTCATGCCATTGGTTCTCAATACTGGAATATCAGATCACCTGAGAAGAATTATTTTATTTTAAGAAGACTTAATTTTAAATTCTAATGTCTAGATCTCACCCCAGACCTTTTAAATCCGAACGAGAATATCTGAGAACAATGACATGTCTAAAAGAGAAAAAATAATCATGCAGAAGCTTCTCATTCTAATCTATGAGCTGTGTGAAAACCTCAAGATAAACATTTCCAATAAAAAATGTCTAACTTTGCACTTCTTCCTTTCCATCAGGAATTTATGAACTAGCATTCAACTTCTACACCAATCAATGGTTCTAACAAAACTTCTCATTTTAAAAAGATCCGTTGTGGGTTATTTTGCTACAAAATTTAATTTTTCAAAGTTCATTTAAACTGAATGAAAGAAAATCTTTATAGAGAAATATACAGCTCTTAATGTTCCTCCACATGTATGCATGGCTATAAGTCCTCTAAGAACAAGACCTTTACCTTTCTCACATCTATGCATCTATTTATCTGAAGTTTCAAGCAGTGTCTGGCACACAGCAAATCCTCAAAAAATGGTCATCACATAAATAAATGAATAAGTAAATACACATAGCTCTAATAATAGAAAGGATACAAATTACGTCAAAAACATTTAACATCTCTTCCTCTCTCACTTGAACCTCATCATCTCTACTGTGTTTATTGTGAGGCTTTCTGATATAATTTGAAAGATAAAAACTAGAGTTTTCTAATATTTTATCCCCTACTAAAAAGTAAAGTTATAGTGAGAGATTAAATGCCTCCTTAATAATCTGTTTTAACTGTGTATGTTTTAATGTTTGCAGTCTGAGGAGCTACCATCAATTTCAGAAGAGGTAATTGCTTCTAACCATTATAGCTGAACTGGCAACATTTCACTCATATCCAAGCCACTGTCCGGTGCCCAGTACATAGTAAGTGCTCAATAAATCTGTCACTCGTATTTGAACAAACATGATGTGGGATATAATCAAAACACTTTTCACTGGTTTCCCCTGCCACTGGATGAAAGCTCTGGAAGGCTCCATCCACATCTTCTGCAGTCTTTTAGTCTTCCCAGTTGCATTTAACCTCCAAAGGACTCATTTTCATCATCTGTAAAATAAAGGGCTGGTACTACATACTAATGTCTCCATACTACATACTAACATCTCCATGTTTCTTCTAACATCTTCTCTCTCTCTTTTTTTTGTGTGTGTGTACAATTCACTAAGTAAGCACATTCATAGCTCTTAAGTACACTCATATTGTTTCTCTAACATCCTAATAGTATGATTTAAAATTTTCTGTATTGGATCTGGATATGTCTTAACTTTGTTTTTTAATTCATAATTTCAAGAAACAGGATGACACTTTGCATTTTCATAGAGATCCTGCTATGAGTATAAATATTGATCTCACCCACCTTTTTCAGCAAAGACAGGGTCTGTGCACACAGTAGATCTTGACAGAGTTGAAATTATTGACCTACAGAGAATGACATACAATCTGCCTGATGATTTTAATGTTCTCTTGTCAGGCTCTTGCCTCTTTCCTTTGATTTGAGAAGGTTTTAGTTTCCATTTCATTGACATATGCATTCAACATGATTTCTTCTTCTCCATCAAACTTTTGCACCAAATCTGCAAATAAGGGTAGTACTTTTTATACAGCTGACAGAGAGATATATTGGAATCTTCCCTCATGACCGTCGAAAATTTCTCACATAAAGAGCTGGTGCTCACGTTTTCTGAGCTTCATAAGCAAGTGACTACAAAATACTGGCAACTCGTATTATGGTGAGGTCTCTGAGGCATCACTGGCTGCTGCAATTGCATTGTCCCTGATTGATGTTCTTCAGAATTAAACCAGAGCCAATTCCTGCCATATGTTGCAGACAAAGGACAAAACAATGTTAGAGTCTTCTACCCTCCACTTCATATCTGAAATGCAAACTTTAGATTTTCTTATCTTGAAGAGAAATGTCAGACAGAAGTCTTTTTGGTTCCATATTGCTGAGCCAGTTATGTAAAATGCAAACTAAAAATTCCATTCTACTTCCTAGAACCAAATGAAAGGAAAACACAGCTTTGGTGAGTAATGGCAAAAAATTGAACCATATCCTGAGGGGACAGGAAGGATAAACATGGCACTGTATTGTTCAGAGCTGCTCTATTATGGGATGCAGGTGTCACTGGCACCCATTCCTATCAGAGAGTACCTATTAGACTAGAAATAGGAATGTGTAGGTGGTGAAAAATCATCCTCATGTGAAACCAGCATAAAATCCATTGCCCTTTGTTTTTATTTTGGGGAAAAATAGCCAAGAGGTTAATAAGGAACTAAGGACATTAGATCACATTCTTCTTTTTACCCATATTCATTTACTTATTCCTTATTTTGTATTATAGATGGTTATTAGGCTGATGTATATCAGCACTGTGTTAGCCTTTGGCAACACAACTGTAAGTGAGGCAAAGTGTGTAGCCAGCAATAAGCTGAAATCAAGTTGAGAAATAGTCATCCATACAGAATAGTATAATATAAAACTTTGGAGATCATGATCCCTGGATTAAATTTTGCTTCACTTTAATATTAAACAGAAATTTAATTAGCTAGATAATACCATGTCACACTTGTAAACTTTGTTCTTTGCTACATACAGACTTACATATGTGTCCATATTAATTACCAAATGATGAGTGTAAATTAAACTTTGAGGGAAGGAGATAAGAATGGTGTGGAAGCGGGAATGGTGTCATGTCAAACAGAGGAACTTGCATGAGCAAAGGCTCAGTGAAATAGTTCAGTGTACTGAGCAGATTACCAGCTGTTTTGAGTGACCGGAATGTAGAAGAAATTAAGTAAGAGGATCATATATTTATTATCCAAAATGGGACACTTTTGAAAGTGAAAGAGGATGTCAAAATAATTAAAATTATATAATTTAAAATATTTATATATTGACATAAAATTATTATTATTTTTTAAATATCGGTGGATCTACAACACAAGTCTGAAATAACTATTTTTGGAAATAAAATTCTTTCAAAAATTAAAATAGGGCTTCCCTGGTGGTGCAGTGGTTGAGAGTCCACCTGCCGATGCAGGGCACACGGGTTCGTGCCCCGGTCTGGGAAGATCCCACATGCTGCAGAGCAGCTGAGCCCGTGAGCCATGGCCGCTGAGCCTGTGCGTCCAGAGCCTGTGCTCCGTAATGGGAGAGGCCACAACAGTGAGAGGCCCGGGTATCGCAAAAAAAAAAAAAAAAAAAAAAGAAAGAAAAAGTTAAAATAGGATAATCTATGTACATTAAAGCAAAAAACAAAACAAAACACCATTGATTATCTGAATGTTACAAATATAACAAAAGCATAATAATTATTCCTGATACAAATGTTTGAGTTTAACCAGTTGGCAATATTAAATACTTCTCCCTTTACCCCCTGAGACCCAAAAGTTGAACAATCCCTAGCCATCTTTTTTTTTTTCTAATTAACAAATACTCTGCATTGTGTCTTTGAAAAGGAAGTGATAGTTAAAAGGTAGGTGATAGTAATATTATGCCTAGAAAGACATGGATGAAGGAAGATGGTTATTATTGATCATCTTTCAGATTTAGCTATGTATTATAAAGAGAACTCTAATAATATACAGGCCACTTATCATTACTAGAAAAGCTGGAAGTACAAAGTAGAGTAAACCTATCCCAGCTTATTTGAATGCAACTTTTAATAACATTTTAATTAATAAAATGAAAAATCCTGAACAAATACTAAACCAGGAAGGGCTCTCTGACAGCCTTCATAAGCTTGAATTGTTCTAGGCAAAGTGGCTACAAAAGCAGCTGACAAGGGTGTGATAAGATACAAAGCTGGACAAGGGAGCAAAGGCCAGATCCAGATCCTAGAGGACCTCAAACACCACGCAAGGAAACTTGGAATTAACCAAGGGGAAGCCAGTGAAGAACTGCAGGGAGATATATACAATGGAATATTACTCAGCCATTAAAAGAAATGAAATTGGGTTATTTGTAGTGAAGTGGATGGACCTAGAGTCTGTCATACAGAGCAAAGTAAGTCAGAAAGAGAAGAACAAATACCATATGCTAACACATATATATGGAATCTAAAAAAAAAAAAGCTTCTGAAGAACCTAGGGGCAGGACAGGAATAAAGACGCAGATGTAGAGAATGGACTTGAGGACATGGGGAGGGGGAAGGGTAAGCTGGGATGAAGTGAGAGAGTAGCATTGACATATATACACTACCAAATGTAAAACAGATAGTTAGTGGGAAGCAGCCACATAGCACAGGGAGATCAGCTCAGTGCTCTGTGACCACCTAGAGGGGTGAGATAGGGAGGGAGGGTGGGAGGGAGACGCAAGAGGGAGGAGATATGGGGATGTATGTATATGTATAGCTGATTCAATTTGTTATACAGCAGAAATGAACACACCATTGTAAAGCAATTATACTCTAATAAAGATGTTAAAAAAAAATGAACTGCAGGGAGAACTGTGTTTAGTTAGAACCCTCTGGCTGCTTCTGGAACATGAATTTTGAGGAAGCAGAGCTATTATATTGTTATACAGAGACAGCAAACTGGAGACCCATGAGCTGCCTCCAACCCACATGCATGTATGTTTTTTGTTTTGTTTTGTTCTTTGCTTGCTCAATGCTAACATGCACTACTTAAACTGAATTCACAGTCTAAGCAATTAAAAAGTAGGAAATTTCACATACAATTTGGATTGCTGGGTCTATTGAAAAACTGGAAGATCTGGGGTTATAAGCTTGATTTTCTGGATGACAAACAACAGTTGACAAAAACTGAGTGGCCGTTGCCCTTCAGAGTGTGGGATACTATCCAACTTGACTGCCTGACCTGCTTTCACTAACCACACACAAAATGCCTGGACCTGTCGCACGAGCTGAGAACTTCCAGTATATACTACCTTTGACATGAGCAACACTTGATAAAAATGGTCAGAAGAAAACATGTACCTGAGCCAGGAATGCAATTTTCAGCAGATGTCTCAACTTAATGGCACAAAAGTGTAGACTAGACAAGCTTTAGGTATGTACAGGGGTAATGCCCATTCATACAATCACCTCAAACATTATTTTGACCTTGTGACAGCATCACACAATTTAACTCTGACAGTAAAAGACCCAAATATAGAGCAATGTCTCCCTGAAATTACAAGCTGTACCTTTCCAGAAGGAGATATCATTTCATTTCTAGTTCATGGGCAACTCCAACGTAACTAGGGCAGAGGAAATCCACTCACCTCCTCCTTCCTTTGGCCCAGTGCTTCACTGAGATATGGACCATGTAGGGTTTCAAAAGGAGTTTCCCAAATGAAGCCACAAGCCATTACCCTTTCTAGCCCTGACAGAAGAACAATGTACTATACTGGTCATTAACTCCTCTTTTCCAGGGCCCATGTAATTTGTGGCTTCTACTTTTCTGAGTACTTATATAATGATTATTCATTTCATTAAGACTTTGAGCCACATAAAAAGAAATGAAATTGAGTTATTTGTAGTGAGGTGGATGGACCTAGAGTCTGTCATATAGAGTGAAGTAAGTCAGAAAGAGAAAAACAAATACCAGATGCTAACACATATATATGGAATCTAAAAAGAAAAAAAGATTCTGATGAACGTAGGGGCAGGACGAGAATAAAGACGCAGTCGTAGAGAATGGACTTGAGGACACAGTGGGGGGAAGGGTAAGCTGGGTCGAAGTGAGAGAGTAGCATTGACATATATACACTACCAAATGTAAAACAGATAGCTAGTGGGAAGCAGCCGCATAGCACAGGGAGATCAGCTCGGTGCTTTGTGACCACCTAGAGGGGTGGGATAGGGAAGGTGGGAGGGAGACACAAGAGGGAGGAGATATGGGGATATATGTATACGTATAGCTGATTCACTTTGTTATACAGCAGAAAGTAACACACCATTGTAAAGCAATTATCCTCCAATAAGGATGTTAATTTTTTTTAAATAAATAAATAAAAATAAAAACAGATGTATGTTCTAACATGAAAAAAAAAAAAAACTTTGAGCCAAAAAGAAATTATGTTATTATAGAATGTGGAAGAGTAAAATAAAAAGGGCATATGCTTTATGCCAATTATACTGTACCCTTGTGGTCCTCTTGTGTAAATGTTACAGGCCACAGGAAGAATGCTTAACTCCTTTCTATGTTTTATAAGGCCTTTCATGATCTGCTTACCTCACTATAGACCCTTCTACAGACCCTTCTGACACAAACTCAGTCTCCAATCGTACTTACCTGTTTTCATTTCCTCAAACCCATCATGTTCTCCCTTCCTGAGCTCTGCACATGCTCTCCCCTCAACCTAGAACACTTTCACAACCACCCATCTCATTGTTGTGTATTATCTATTGCTGTATAACAAATTAAGCAAACTTAGCAACTTTACACAAGTCATACTTATTATCTCACAGTTTCTGTGGGTCAGGAATCTAAAAACAGCTCAGCTAGGAGGTTCTGGCTCAGGGTTTCTCATGAGGTTTCAGTCAAGCTGTTGGCCAGGACTGCTGTGCCTTGGGATGGAGAATCCACTTCCCAGATGGCGCACTCAGATGGCTACAGGTAGCAAATCTTAGTTCCTTGGTAGCTATTGGCAAAGGCCTCAGCTCCTTGTCATATGGGTCTCTCCACATGATGGCCTGAGGGTCCTAACAGCATGCCAGCTGAATTCTCCCAAAACTAGTGATCCAAGAGAGAACAAGGTAGAAGCCTCGTGTCCTTTATGACCTGATCTTGGAAGTGAAACATCATCACTTTGGCCATATTCTTTTTTTTAAAATGAGTCACTAAGTCTACACTCAAAGGAGGAAAATTAAGCTTCACCTCTTGAAGGGAATGTCAAAGAATTTGTAGGCACATTTTAAACCACCACAGCCTTGAGAGAGCCAAATTTCAGCCTGGATGATTACTTCCTTGGTTAGTTTTTGTAACTCTCTCAAGACTGGGCTGGTATCTCTGCTAGCTCTCAGGAGGTAACTCTCTTAACAGGTACTATTTTTGGAACCATTCCTTATTCACTGGTCTGTCTTTTGCAGTAGAAAGTAAACAACACGAAGGCAAGGACTATGTCTTGCTCACAGTTGTTCCCCCAAGCCTGGCACAGTGTTTGGCCTTTGGTAGGCATTCAGTCAAAGTTTGTTGAAGAATGAATCATGTCACTTAGAGAGGCACTTTTCCTACCTTCCCACATAATAAGCAGGGGAAGAAAGGGGGAGAAATAAGGTTTATTATGCACCTCCTGTTGTGCATTGCACTTTGTATATATGATCTCATTTAGTGATAGATGTAACCTTTGGTAGAAGCATAATTATGTGGTGGGAAAGAATGAAGAATTGTAATTTTACACTCTCCTGCCTCTTATTATTGCGGAGTCTTGGGCAGCTTATTTAGACTCTTGGAACTTCAGTTTCATGTGAAAAAAATTAAAAGATATAATAATAATTGCCATGACAACTAACATGGTTTTAGTGAGGATCAAATAAGACAATGTAAATGAAAAGAAGGTACAAACCACAAAACACCATACAAATATAATACATAAATATTATAATTTCTCAAATTCCTTAGGGTATGGATGATATTGCCAAGCATGAAGAAGATGCTTCCATCTTTGGAAGCTTAAGCAAAGGTAAAACTCCTATTGCAGTGATAACCAATATATATATATATATTAGCATTTCTTTCTTTTTAATTTTTTTTTGAATTTTTGAATTTTATTTATTTTATACAGCAGGTTCTTATTAGTTATCCATTTTAGATGCCCAGTTAAATTTGAATTTATGATAAACAACGAATAGATATTTTAGTATAAGTATGTTCTAAGTAGGTCCTGGCCTCAGTTGGTGGACTTAGAAAAATCATCAAGGGCACCCTGTCAGATATATATTTGGGACATACAAATTTAACCGTGTGTCCTATATTTTTATTTGTTAAATCTGGCAGTCCTATTGCAATTGAACTGAATCATACTAACCTCTACAGTTACTTGTCATATAATTACTTGATCACCCTTCAAAACATCATATTCTGAGACCCATTCAGACGTTTTCTAGTAGTTGTTTATTTTAAAGGGATGATAAAAATTATAGATTGGAAATTTATTAATGCAATCACTTTTATAATTTGATTTTATCTAATTGCCATTTATATCAATGATAACTTCATAAGGGGAAAGTATAAAAATGGGGCTTAACTCTCCAAAGATAATCATGAGATAAATAGGCCACTGTAGGCTTCTGGGAACCAGAGAGAGAAGTTTCACCCTTATGACTGGAACCAGCTGGAAATTTTTTTTTTTTTTATATTAAGGCCTTTGACCATTTAGACACAAAGAAATTTTCCATTTCAAATCCTGAACAGTTTTCTCCAATGATGTCATATCAGAGAACTGAATATTTTGGACTTAAAATGAAATCAATATCACGTTATCACAGATTGAAATTTCACCCATGTTGATTTTGGACATTGCCAGGCTCATTCCATCAAGGTTTCAGTGCTTTTGTTCTGCCTCTGGTGACTGCTAAAAGACAAATTCTGGGAAATTCATTCCAAATCCCAGTGAATAGTCATAATGCAGTTTCTAAGTGCAGTCCCTACAGAGAGCTTTATAGAATCTCCCTCTCACAAGGAGGCCTCCTTGTGCATCTAAACCGTTCAGTGTGTGAGAGAAGACTAAATAGGATGTAGCAGTGAGCCTCAACATGTGACCTTTGTTTGCTGAGGTTCCTCAAACCTCAGGTAGGTAGTCATCTTGATGATTTCTGGCCCCTGAATTCTTCACAGGAGGATTCCAAGTCCAGCGTTTCCTGTACAGTTCCTGGTGGATTTTGATCCAAAATGAATAAGGCCCAATCCTTGACCTCAAAATTGCTGTTGGGTCAGTAGAGCTGCTGTCTCAGTCATCCCCACTTCTCCATCCATGGCTGGTGTGCTCTTTGCCCACTGCCTTGTGACCCTTAAATGGGGGAAAAAAACCCTAGCCAGACCTGCATGGCCTATCTCAGGAGGAGGAGGGTATCTTCTTATGTGGACCCTCCCTAAGCAAGTCACTCTTTTTCACAAAACAAATAAAAACAGACACACAGATCAATGAAACACAATAGAGTGCCCAGAAATAAACCCACACATAAATGGACAATTAATTTACAATGAAGGAGTCAAGAACATACAACAGAGAAAGGACAACAACATACAACATTCTCATCAATAAATGGTGTGGGACCTCCTGGAGGTCCTAATCTCAGCACCAGGACCCAGCTCTATCCAACCGCCGGCAAACTCCAGTGCTGGACGCCTCCAGCCAAACAACCAGTAAGACAGGAATAGAGCCCCACCCATTAAAAAAAAAAAGAAGAAACAACAAAAGAATATGTTACAGACGAAGGAGCAAGGTAAAAACCTATAAGACCAAATAAATGAAGACAAAATAGGCAACCAACCTGAAAAAGAATTCAGAGTAATGATAGTAAAGATGATCCAAAATCTCAGAAACAGAATGGAGAAAATACAAGAAACATTTAACAAGGATCTAGAAGAACTAAAGAGCAAACAAACAGTGATGAACAACACAATAACTAAATTAAAAATACTCTAGGGAAGACCTTAAAGATGGCGGAAGAGTAAGATGTGGACATCACCTTCCTCCCCACAAATACATCAGAAATGCATCTACATGTGGAACAACTTGTACAGAACACCTACTGAATGCTGACAGAAGACCTCAGAATTCCCCAAAGGCAAGAAACTCCCCATGTACCTGGGTAGGGCAAAAGAAAAAAGGAAAAACAGAGACAAAAGAATAGGGATGGGACCTGCACCTCTGGGAGGGAGCTGTGAAGGAGGAAAAGTTTCCACACATTAGGAAGCCCCTTCACTGGTGGAGACAGGGGTGGCGGAGGGAAGCTTCGGCGCCACGGAGGAGAGCGCAGCGACAGGGGTGCAGAGGGCAAAGCAGAGAGATTCCCGCACTGAGGACCGGTGCCGACCAGCATTCACCAGCCTGAGAGGCTTGTCTGCTCACCTGTGTCTGCTCACCTGCCGGGTTGGGTGGGGGCTGGGAGCTGAGGCTAGGGTTTGGAGTTCAGACCCCAGGGAGAGGACTGCAGTTGGCTGCGTGAACACAGCCTGAAGGGGGCTAGTGCGCCACAGCTAGCTGGGAGGGAGTCCGGGAGAAAGTCTGTAACTGCCTAAGAGGCAAGAGACCATTGTTTCTGGGTGAGCAAGGAGAGGGGATTTAGAGCACCGCCTAAATGAGCTCCAGAGACGGATGCGAGCCGCGGCTATCAGTGCGGACACCAGAAATGGGCATGAAATGCTAAGGCTGCTGCTGCAGCCACCAAGAAGCCTGTGTGCAAGCACAGGTCACTATCCACACCTCCTCTCCCAGGAGCCTGTGCAGCCCACCACTGCCAGGGTCCTGTGATCCAGGGACAACTTCCCGGGAGAACACACGGCACACCTCATGGTGTTGCAACGTCACACCAGCCTCTGCCGCCACAGGCTCACCCTGCATTCTGTACCCCTCCCTTCCCCGGCCTGAGTGAGCCAGAGCCCCCTAATCAGCTGCTCGTTTAACCCCATCCTGTCTGAGTGGGAACAGATGCCCTCTGGAGTCCTACACGCAGAGACAGGACAAATCCAAAGCTGAACCCCGGGAGCTGTGCGAACAAAGAAGAGAAAAGGAAATCTCTCCCAGCAGCCTCAGGAGCAGCGGATTAAATCTCCACAATCAACCTGACGTCCCCTGCATCTGTGGAATACCTGAATAGACAATGAATCATCCTAAATTGAGGCGGTGGACATTGGGAGCAAAGATATATATATATTTTTTCCTTTTTCTCTTTTTGTGAGTGTGTTTGTGTATGGTTCTGTGTGTGATTTTGACAGTATAGCTTTGCTTTCACCATTTGCCCTAGGGTTCTGTCTGTCTGTCTTTTGTTTTTTGTTTTTGTTTTTTTAGTATAGTTTTTAGTGCTTGTTATCATTGGTGGATTTCTTTTTTGGTTTGGTTGCTCTTTTCTTTCTTTCTTTCTTTCTTTTTTTTATTACTTTTTTTTAATTTTTCAATATTTTTTTTATTTTAATAACTTTATTTTATTTTTCTTTCTTTTGTTTTTTCTCCCATTTATTCTAGCCGTGTGGATGACAGGGTCCTTGTGCTATGGCAGGGTACCAGGCCTGGGTCTCTGAGGTGGGAGAGAGGAGTTCAGGACACTGGCCCACCACAGACCTCTCAGCTCCATGTAATATCAAATGGTGAGAATCTGCCATGGATCTCCATCTCAACGCCAAGACCCAGCTCCACTCAATGACCAGCAAGCTACAGTGCTAGACACCCTATGCCAAACAACTAGCAAGAGAGGAACACACCCGACCCTCTGGAAGAAATGCTGCCTAAAATCATAATAAGGTCACAGGCACCCCAAAACACACCACCAGACGCGGACCTGCCCACCAGAAAGACAAGATCCAGCCTCATCCACCAAAACACAGGCACTAGTCCCCTCCACCAGGAAGCAAACACAGCCCACTAACCAACCTTAGCCACTGGGGGAAGACACCAAACACAACGGGAACTATGAACTTGTAGCCTACAAAAAGTAGACCACAAAATCAGTAGGTCAAGCAAAATGAGAAGACAGAGAAACACACAGTAGATAAAGGAACAAGGTAAAAAACCACCAGACCAAACAAATGAAGAGGAAAGAGGCAGTCTACCTGAGAAAGAATTCAGAGCAATGATAGTAAAGACAACACAAAATCTTGGAAATAGAATGGAGAAAATACAAGAAACGTTTAACAAGGACCGAGAAGAAAAAAATAGCAAACAAACAATGATGAACAACACAAGAAATGAAGTTAAAAATTCTCTGGAAGGAAACAATAGCAGAATAATTGAGGCAGAAGAACAGATAAGTGACCTGGAAGATAAAATAGTGTAAATAAACACAGCAGACCAGAATAAAGAAAAAAGAATGTAAACAATTGAGGACAGTCTCAGACACCACTGAGACATTAAACGCACCAACATTCGAATTATAGGGGTCCCAGAAGAAGAAGAGAAAAAGAAAGGGACTGAGAAAATATTTGAAGAGATTATAGTTGAAAACTTCCCTAATATGGGAAAGGAAATAGTTAATCAAGTCCAGGAAGCACATAGAGTCCCATACAGGATAAATACAAGGAGAAACACACCAAGACACATATTAATCAAACTATCAAAAATTAAATACAAAGAAAAATTACTAAAAGCAGCAAGGGGAAAACAACAAATAACATACAAGGGAATCCCTATAAGGTTAACAGCTGATCTTTCAGCAGAAACTCTGAAATCCAGAAGGGAGTGGCAGGACATATTTAAAGTGATGAAAGGGAAAAACCTACAACCAAGATTACTCTACTCAGCAGGGATCTCATTCAGGTTTGATGGAGAAATTAAAAACTTTACAGACAAACAAAAGCTAAGAGAATTCAGCACCACCAAGCCAGCTTTACAACAAAAGCTAAAGGAACTTCTCTAGGCAGGAAACACAAAAGAAGGAAAAGACCAACAATAACAAACACAAAACAATTAAGAAAATGGTAATAGGAACATACATAACGATAACTACCTTAAATGGATTAAATGCTCCAACCAAAAGACACAGACTGACTGAATGGATAAAAAACAAGACCCATACATATGCTGTCTACAAGAGACCCACTTCAGACCTAGGGACACATACAGACTGAAAGTGAGGGGATGGAAAAAGATATTCCATACAAATGGAAATGAAAAGAAAGCTGGGGTAGTAATTCTCATATCAGACAAAAAAGACTTTAAAATAAAGACTATTACAAGACACAAAGAAGGAAACTTCATAATGATCAAGGGATCAATTCAACAAGAAGATAAAACAATTGTAAATATTTAGGCACCCAATATAGGAGCACTGCAATACATAAGGCTAACAGCCATAAAAGGGGAAATCGGCAGTAACACAATCAGAGTAGGGGACTTTAACACCCCACTTTCACCAAAGGACAGATCATCCAAAATGAAAATAAATAAGGAAACACAAGCTGTAAATGATATATTAAACAAGACGGACTTATTTGATATTTATAGGACATTCCATCCAAAAACAACAGAATACACTTTCTTCTCAAGTGCTCATGGAACGTTCTCCAGGATACATCATACCTTGGGTCACAAATCAAGCCTTGGTAAATTTAAGAAAATTGAAATCGTATTAAGTATCTATTCTGAACACAATGCTATGAGACTATATATGAATTACAGGAAAAAATCTGTAAAAAAATACAGACACATGGAGGCTGGACAATACACTACTTAATAAACAAAATATCACTGAAGAAATCAAGAGGAAATCAAAAAATACCTAAAACAAATGACAATGAAAAGATGACAACACAAAACCTATGGGATACATCAAAAGCAGTTCTAAGACAGAAGTTTATAGCAATACAACCCTAACTTAAGAAACAAGAAACCTCTCAAATAAACCACCTAACCTTACACTTAAAGCAATTAGAGAAAGAAGAACCCAAAAGACACCAAACTTAGCAGAAGGAAAGAAATAATAAAGAGCAGACCAGAAATAAATGAAAAAGAAATGAAGGAAACAATAGCAAAGATCAATAAAACTAAAAGCTGCTCCTTTGAGAAGATAAACAAAATTGATAAACCATTAGCCAGAGTCATCGAGAAAAAAGGGAGAAGACTCAGATCAATGGAATTGGATATGAAAAAGGAGAAGTAACAACTGACACTGCAGAAATACAATGGATCATGAGATATTCCTACAAGTAACTATATGCCAAATAAAATGGACAACCTGGAAGAAATGGACAAATTCTTAGAAAAGCACAACCTTCTGAGACTGAACCAGGAAGAAATAGAAAATATAAACAGACCAATCAAAAGCACTGAAGTTGAAACTGATTAAAAATCTTCCAACAAACAAAAGCCCAGGACCAGATGGCTTCACAGGCCAATTTCATCAAACATTTAGAGGAGAGCTAACATCTACCTTCTCAAACTCTTCTAAAACATAACAGAGGAAGGAATACTCCCAAACTCATTCTATGAAGCCACCATCACCCTGATACCAAAACCAGACAGAGATGTCACAAAGAAACTACTGGCCAATAACACTGATGAGCATGGATGCAAAAATCCTCAACAAAATACTAGCAAACAGAATCCAACAGCACATTAAAAGAATCATACACCGTGATCAAGTGGTGTTTATTCCAGGATTGCAAGGATTCTTCAATATATGCAAGTCAATCAATGTGATACACCATATTTACAAATTGAAGGATAAAAAAAATATGATCACCTCAAGAGATGAAGATAAAGCTTTCCACAAAGTTCAACACCCATTTATGATAAAAACTCTCCAAAAAGTAGGCATAGAGGGAACCTACCTCAACATAATAAAGGCCATATATGACAAACCCACAGCCAACATTGTCCTCAATGGCGAAAAACTGAAACCATTTCCACTAAGTTCAGGAACAAGACAAGGTTGCCCACACTCACCACTATTATCCAACATTGTTTTGGATATTTTAGCCACAGCAATCAGAGAAGAAAAAGAAATAAAAGGAATACAAATCGGAAAAGAAGAAGTAAAGCTGTCACTGTTTGCAGATGACATGATACTATACATAGAGAATACTAAAGATGCTACCAGAAAACTACTAATCAATGAATTTGGTGGAGTAGCAGGATACAAAATTAATGCACAGATATCTCTTGCATTCCTATACACTAATGATGAAAAATCTGAAAGAGAAATTAAGGAAACACTCCCATTTACCATTGCAACAAAAAGAATAAAATACCTAGGAATAAACCTACCTAAGGAGAGAAAAGATCTGTATGCAGAAACTGTAAGACACAATGAAAGAAATTAAAGATGGTACCAACAGATGGAGAGATATACCATGTTCTTGGGTTGGAAAAATCAACATTGAAAAACTGACTATACTACCCAAAGCAATGTACAGATTCAATGCAATCCCTATCAAACTACCAATGGCATTTTTCACAGAACTAGAATGAAAAATTTCACAATTTGTATGGAAATACAAAAGACCCCGAATAGCCAAAGCAATCTTGAGAAAGAAAAACAGAGCTGGAGGAATTAGGCTCTCTGACTTCAGACTGTACTACAATGCTACAGTAATCAAGACAGTATGGTACTGGCAAAAAAACAGAAATATAGATCAATGGAACAGGATGGAAAGCCAGAGATAAACCCACACACACATGGTCACCTTATTTTTGATAAAGGAGGCAAGAATACACAATGGGAAAAAGACAGCCTCTTCAATAAGTGGAGCTGGGAAAACTGGACAGCTACCTGTTAAAGAATGAAATTAGAACACTTCCTAACACCACACACAGAAATAAATTCAAAATGGATTCAAGCCCTAAATGTAAGGCCAGACACTATAAAACTCTTAGAGGAAGACATTGGCAGAACACTCTATGACATAAATCACAGCAAGATCCTTTTTGATCCACCTCCAAGAGAAATGGAAATAAAAACAAAAATTAAAAAATGGGACCTAATGAAACTTAAAAGCTTTTGCACAGTAACGGAAATCATAAACATGACAGAAATACAACCTCAGAATGGGAGAAAATATTTGCAAATGAAGCAACTGACAAAGGATTAATTTGCAAAATTTACAAGCAGCTTATGCAGCTCAATATCAAAAAAAACAAACAATTCAATCCAAAAATGGGCAGAAGACTTAAGTAGACATTTCTCCAAAGAAGTTGTACAGATTGCCAACAAACACATGAGAGGATGCTCAACATCACTAATCATTAGAGAAATGCAAATCAAAACTACAATGAGGTATCACCTCAGACCAGTCAGAATGGCCATCATCAAAAAATCCACAAACAATAAATGCTGGAGAGAGTGTGGAGAAAAAGGAATCCTCTTGCACTGTTGGTGGGAATGTAAATTGATACAGCCACTATGGAGAACAGTATGAAGGTTCCTTAAAAAACTACAAATAGAACTTCCCTATGACCCAGCAATTACAGTACTGAGCATATACCCTGAGAAAACCATAATCCAAAAAGAATCATGTACCGCAATGTTCATTACAGCACTATTTACAATAGCCAGGACATGGAAGCAACCTGAGTGTCCATCAACAGATGAATGGATGAAGAAGATGTGGCACATATACACAATGGAATATTGCTCAGCCATGAAAAAAAAAATGAAATTGAGTTATTTGTGGTGGGGTGGATGGACCTAGAGTCTGTCATACAGAGTGAAGTAAGTCAGAAAGAGAAAAACAAATACCATATGCTAACACGTATATATATATAGAATCTAAAAAAAAAAATTAGTTCTGAAGAACCTAGGGGCAGGCCAGGAATAAAGACGCAGATGTAGAGAATGGACTTGAGGACCCGGAGAGGGGAAAGGGTAGGCTGGGTCGAAGTGCGAGAGTAGCATTGACATATATACACTAAGAAATGTAAAATAGCTAGTGGGAAGCAGCCACATAGCACAGGGATATCAGCTCGGTGCTTTGTGACCACCTAGAGGGGTGGGATAGGGAGGGTGGACGGAGACGCAAGAGGGAGGGGATATAGGGATATTATGTATGCATATAGCTGATTCACTTTGTTATACAGCAGAAACTAGCAACACTGTAAAGCAATTATCCTCCAATAAAGATGTTAAAAATAAATAAATAAATAAATAAATAAATCTTGTGGTGAAAACTGGACAGTCACATGCAAAAAAATGAAACTAGACCACCATCTTAGAAACTGTCAATCGATGTCATCAATTATTTGTGTTGTGCCACACAGGAGCATGTATTTATTTGCCCTGACACTGTTTATAAAGTGGAGGAACATCCCTAGAGAAAAGTCTGAGTTCAAACCCAATAGGATTAATATTGCACTGAGTACTGAGTTTGCCTTTGATACTCTAACATGAGGAAGTCAAAACAATCTCTGAAAAGAACCTTTCTACAGGCTTCTTGAACCTACACTGGCTGCTTCAAAGACAAGAAAATCAATCCTGAACTCAATCTTTTAATTTATTTTCATGGTTACTGTTTTCAAAAGGAGAATGCAATTAAAACTAATGCTGTCTTAGTTCACTTTCCTGAAAATTAACATTGATCAGATTCTATGTGAAGGGTCTGTAATATCTCTTCTGTAATTATTTTAAAATATATTAACAGGGATCTGTGTACTGTAGAACAAAGTGTTCTGTGTCTGCAGGACAAGAGTCTGAGTTCTGGCACTAGCTCTTCCATTTACCAACTATGTGACTTGTGGAAAATCATTTCTTCTAGCTGACCCTTTGTCTCCCTTGTAAAATGGGTACATTACTACCTCACAGTATTGATTAAGGGTCACTCAGGTCTTGCATGTTAAAGGCAAAAATTGCAATACACTTATACTAAACTATTATGATTACTACTCAAGTTCTTACAAAATATAATTAACACAAACCACACAAATCAGAATCACTGGGACTCAACACAAATATGTTATAATGCTTATCGTCATTATGCTATGAAATAAACGTCAGAGTACTCCAAGGGATAAATAGCTTATAGCTTCTTACATTATAAGAAAGGTTATTTCTTTCATTTTTAGATGACAGCCAAAGAAAGAGGAATGAAACATCTGAGACTCACTACTTAACACTAAATTTATTAAATAATTATACCTCCAAATGATCCAAAATGATCAGAAACTGAGATATGGTACACATACTTCTGTCTTCTTTTCAAATGCAGCTTACTTTGCTAATGTACTGATAGAATATCAAACCAGCCTTACTGTTTGTCATAAGTATTCTCTAGACTTCATTTTTATCAACAATTTCTCTGATGTCTCAACATACTGTTATATAGGAAATGATTCACTGCTGCTAACTTTAATTTAGTCCTTGCCAAAACCGGTTAGCTATGAACTCTGACACTTTTTTCTGAACTTCTAAATTTCAGTTCAGATGGCATTTTTAATAGGATAGGGAGGGTGGGAGGGAGACCCAAGAGGGAGGAGATATATGGATATATATATACATATAGCTTATTCACTTTGTTATACAGCAGAAACTAACACACAATTGTAAAGCAATTATACTTCAATGAAGATGTTTAAAAAAATTCTATTGCTATAGTATAAATCTGCCTTCAACAACCCAAGTACTGGATTAATTGGAGCTATACAATAAAGCATGTGCTGTGCACAGGGAGTAAATAATACTTAGACAGATGCATAAAAATGTCAGGCTTCATTTTTATTAGCCATCATAGAGTCATGAATTTCACAACACTATAAAACTTGGTCCTTCTTCCAGCTCCGACTGGGCTAAACCACGTGCTCACCCTTTATTTCAGATCATGAAACTGATAACATTTATATCCAGATCTATGCCAGAGGATATAAAATTTTCCTGAAGTTGGGGGGAAGCCATCTGTTACCCCGTTAGAAGGGCTGGACCAGCTGCATGCTCATAATTGTCATCTGTAATTGCTAGATGGAAGGGAAATGAGAAATTACCTTTTTGACAGAGGCATGAAACTTCAACAGGATCCTGTTTTTGTTGGCTCAGAAAGTTACTATTTCAGAGGTTAACATTTCTTGGGGTTACCTAGAACAAAAAGGAAAATACAATCAAGGATGCAAAGATATCCTTAAGAAAACAAGCCCAAGTTCCTTTTGACAAACATTTCTTTACCCTCTTCTTCCTCTAAATAGCTAAGATAAATGTTGTTCATTCCACGTTCAACAAATATTTATTGATCAACTTGTAAGTTTCTTTCATTCTTCAAGGTACAAGTAGAAGTGGATAAGGCTCAGTCCCTACATTCAAGGAGCACAATGTCTTTAGGAAAGAAAAATGTATAACCAAGCAATCAGAAAACAATAGGATACTATAGAAAAGGCTTTCTGAATGCTATTGGAGCACAGAAGCTTCAGTGATTTATATTGCTAGTACTTCAATAAATATTTCAGAGGAAGCAACACTTAGCCTGAGTCTTGAAGGTTAGATAAAAGACAAGGAGATGCTATTCTAGAAAAAGAAATTGATATGCAAAAACACAGACTATGAAAAGGCATAATACCTTTAGGAAATAACAAGTAATTACAGTTGACCCTTGAACAACACAGGTTTGAATTGTGCAGATCCACTTATACGCCGATTTCTCTTCCATAGTAAATACTACAATACTACAAAATCCACGATTAGTTGAATCCGTGGATGTGGATCCATGGATAGGGAGGAACTGGGTTTGTATGGAGGGCCAACTGTAAATTATCCACAGATTTTTGATTGCAGGGAGGACTGGTGCCTCTAACTCCCTCCTTGTTCAAGGGTCAACTGTAATTATATTTGTCTGGATGATAGTTTTCATAGACGAGATTATTGACTTTCACCTCTCTAAAGAGACCAGCAAAATAACCTGTTTGATCAAACAAAGACAAGTTTACTGTTTACTGCCGGAAGTGGGGGGCCAATTAAGACCTTGACAGAATCTTAGTAGTATGTTGGAAGGGGGAGTCAAAGTGACATTTGTAAGGTTTGGGGGTGTAGTTTAAGGCATGCCTTTTAATAAGGGGTCTGACTGATACTGAACAAGGTTCACAATGTAATAGTGTAAGATTAATGTATAAAGTAAGGGGGAGACTTTGAAGACAGTCTTTGAAGAGTAAACAAACATTTGATGAGCCCAGCTGAGTAATCTATTATTCTGAGAAGAGGTTATATACCTAATGAAAATAAATCTATTGTTCAGATCAGTAAATTCAAGAGGTTCTGAAATAAAACAATAGTTATTTTCAACTTCATATTCTTGGGCAAATGTTTCCTGGAATAACAAAGTTAGATTAATGCAGAAGTTGTAAAGTAAAATCCTGTTAATGTACAATAGATTGTGAGCTGCATGGAAGTAAATTGTTTCAGTATCAATAAGCAGATGAAGTTTGAAATAGAACTTGGGGCTGCATTGTGACAATCCTTATATGCCATCTTGAAGAATTTGAAATGGGCAAAGAAAGGAGAGGGAGCAGTCTAGACCCCATGTTAAAATGCTTTGCAAAAACTGAAACACTTGGACTTCCCTCGTGGCGCAGTGGTTAAGAATCCCCCTGCCAATGCAGGGGACACGGGTTTGAGCCCTGGTCCGGGAAGATCCCACAACTAAGCCCGTGCGCCACAACTACTGAGCCCGTGTGCCACAACTACTGAAGCCCACGTGCCTAGAGCCTGCGCTCTCTGACAAGAGAAGCCACTGCAATGAGAAGCCCATACACCGCAACAAAGAGTAGCCCACACTCGCCACAACTAGAGAAAGTCTGCGTGCAGCAACGAAGACCCAACGCAGCCAAAAAAACAAAATCAAAAGCAAAAAAAAAAAAAAAACGGAAACATTTAATTCTTATAGCAATCCTGTAAGACAGATATTATTATCTCCACATTCCAGATAATAGTGAGACTTAGAGAAATTGTACTTAAAAAGTAATCCTTGCCCAATGTCTTTTAAAGAATTCATGGAGCCAGATTTCAAATCTATTCCAGTTGACTACAAAATCATTTTGCTCTTTCCTTTACACAATGCTGCTTCCAGTAGATTGTAAGGTAGGGATGCAAAATGAAAAGATTTCTCCGTAGAGATGACTATTTAAAGGGTGGATCCATGGACTACCTGGCTGCTTATTAGAAATGCAGACTGTTCACGCTCACCCCAGAACTACTGAATCAAAATCTGCTAACAGGTGAATGCTATGCATATGGGCATTTGAGAAGTGCTGTTTTAGAGGACTCTGCAGAGTTCTTGAGTTGCCATCGCCATGACAGTAATTCATGTTACACAATGGAATTTTCTGCAGCCCTTCAGCTTGCAGCCCTGTCCTTTTTTCCCCGTATCTTCCTCAACTGTGATAAAAAACAAAAGTAACAGAAACTTTGTTAGCATAATACCCTATAAAAACTGCTATGGAAGTGCAGCCAACAGAGTGAGAGAAATATTGCCTTCCTTGTACGTTTTCCTTAAGACTAAAAATGTGCGTCTGCTCCTAGTTGGACAGTAAGGATCTGGGGCTCATCTCCAGGGCAGAACTGAGACTGTGGATTAGGTGATAAGGGAAGGGGCAGAAGGGTAGAAAAGACCAAAGGAAAGATGAGAAGAAGAGGAGAAGGGGGGAGAACAAGGATAGAGACCAGAATTCCAAGAGATTACTAGCTACCCACAAAGAGGCATTACTATGGACTTTTTGGGAAAACAAATATTTTATCATCTGAATCCATCTGTGCTGGCAATCATAAGATCATATACTTTCCTTTCTGATAATCATCTGTATCTGCACTGTAACAATTTTTTTTTTGCCACTTTCACATGGAGAACTCATAGAAATGGGACCCAAAAAGTGGCCAAAGCATGGAGTATTACTCAACCATTAAAAAGAATGAAATAATGCCATTTGTTGCAACATGGATGGACCCGGAGATTGTCATACTAAGTGAAGTAAGTCAGACAGAGAAAGACAAATATCATATGATATCGTTTATATGTGGAATCAAAAAAAATGATACAACTAGGGGCTTCCCTGGTGGCGCAGTGGTTGAGAGTCTGCCTGCTGATGCAGGGGACATGGGTTCGTGCCCTGGTCCGGGAAGATCCCACATGCCACAGAGCGGCTGGGCCCGTGAGCCGTGGCTGCTGAGCCTGCGCATCCGGAGCCTGTGCTCTGCAATGGGAGAGGCCCCAACAGTGAGAGGCCCACGTACCACAAAAAAAATAAAATAAAAAAAAAGATACAACTTATTTACAAAACAGAAATAGACTCACAGACTTAGAAAACAAACTTATGGTTACCAAAGGGAAAAGGTGGAGGGGAGGGATAAATTGAGAGTTTGGGACTGACATATACACACTACTATATTTAAAATAGACAGCCAACAAGGACCTACTATATAGCACAGGGAACTCTGCTCAATATTCTGTAATAACCTAAATGGGAAACAAATTTGATAAAGAATAGTTACATGTATATGTACAACTGAATCACTTTGCTGTACACCTGAAACTAACACAACATTGTTAATCAACTACACCTCAATATCAAATAAAAATTTAAAAAATAAAATAAGAATAAAAAAGTGGCCAAAGCAGGCACAGTTTTTCACTCTGTTTTCTCTGGGAGTCTGAATAATGATAACTGACATTTGTATAGTGCGTGACAGTTTACAAAGGCTTTTCTCACACTTTATTACACTGTTTTTATATCTTACAGCTAAGAAAATGGATATTCAAAGACAATAAGCATCCTTTCCAAACTTTCTGTGCCCAAGAATTAAGTGCCATGCCTTCTAACTCCAAACCCCTGTTCTTTCTACTACTCCAATGCCAATATTCCATCTTAGCTAGTCTCTGTCCCCCTTCACCTCTCCTTCCTCCCCCTCCCCTTCTCCCTCTCTCTCCCTCTCTCCTCCTTGTGGTTTGGATATTTTTAAAGCTAAAGGAAAATAAAAATGAAGCAGCTATTTCTAACCAACATATTACATTAGTTTACCTTTTTATTTTCATTGTCTTCTTTATGGGAACAAAATTCTTATCATTCCTCCGTCACCAATTTTTGTAAATTTAACATTATTAGTACCTCCCATCACAAATTATAGATACTGCCATTAGTCCTACTGACACTAAATAGGACTGGTTGACTGTGACTGCAGGTCTCAAAATAAACTAGGTCTTATTTTTTTTACTTTTTATTATTATCACATACCAGCATTATTTGTTAAGTCCATAATCAGAAGCTAATGTTTGGCACTGAGAGAAAAAACATCCATGCACATCTCTCTGAGCACTTTGAAATATATTGCCAACAACAACAAAAAGGTTATTCAAGAAAAAAATGTTTTCCTCCTTAGGAAACTTTTCTTTGATATGTAAGGTATTGATTACTTATCCAGCTACAGAGCTTGAGGCAAACTTACCACTGAAATAGCTATAATAAAGCAATCCATAGAACTAATTTTGGCAATGGTAAAAAAATAAATATGGGTAATAATCTACATAGAGATTTTTAAAGAAAACCCTCGTGGGATTATCATCATCACTCCCTTTTTTAGTACCAATGTGTTGTTGAAGAGAGCAAACATTTGACTTCCTCTATGGTTGTTTTAGTTTAATATAGAAGCACATTTATACAAAAATAAACTCAACAGTTTTACACTGATGCTCAAGCTTACAGATTGTACTTTACCTGCCTCTTTAAAGGATTTACCAAAAATTTAAAGCAGTGGTATTGATTCCTAAGCAAGAAATATGTGGATCCCCTTATCTATGTCTTTTTAAAAAATAATTTATCAGAATGAAATGAAAAGGCATTTTAGCAATTTTCCAGAATAAATGCCTACACTCAAGTAAGGTTCCAATAAATATCCTTAATTCCTAGAGAAACTACATGAATGGGGTACTTAAGCTGAAGGGATTGCCTTCAAAAATTGTATTTTGTTCATAAAATTGTCATAAATAGTATGACAGAGTGAAGTTATCCATGAATGAAAGAAGAAACTATGTCTTGTTTATTTTTGCACTTACAGAGTAGTACCTGGTTTAGATAGGATATTTAATATACATTACACTGAACTGAATAAATACCGATATACTGAGCTCTATTTTTTCCAACATACCCAGAAGATCAGAAACAACTAAACATGAAATAGTCACTAGCGTGCACAAGTAGACACACACACACACACACACACACACACACACACACACATACACACCCCCAGACACCTGACTCTCTCTTGATTTTCTAGCCCTACACTTGCTTTCTATGGCTAGACAAGAGCTTTCCCAGCCACCGTGTAGCCTGACTCTAATCAAAGTGAAGTCAAGATGGAGGTATTGGCCACGCTCTGAAAGTAATTCCCCTTTGTTCCTGTTTCAACCCTTTTCTCAGCCCCTGTAGAATTACCCAAGGGTTAAACTCATGAGCTATCTTTTTTCTCTTCTGGTAATTTTAAAGATCTTTCTCATTGTCTTTGATATTCTGCCATTTCACTGTGATATCCCTGGGTGATTGTTTTTAATCTTACGCCACACTCAGTGAGATTTTTCAATTTCATAGCTTGAATATTTCTTGTAGAAAATGTTAAACATTTGCTTAAACAACAGAAATTTATTGTCTCACAGCTCTGGAGGCTAGAAATCTGACACCAAGGTGTCAGCAGAGTCAGTTCCTTCTGAGGGCAGAGAGGGAGAATCTGTCTCATGCCTCTCTCTTAGCTTCCAGTGGTTTACTGGTGATCGTTGATGTTCCTTGGCTTGTTCTGCATCACCTCAGTCTCTGCCTTCACCTTCACACGGCATTCTCCCTGTGCATGTCTGTGTGCAAACTTCCCCTTCTTATAAGTACATCAGTTTAATTGAATTAGGAGCCCACCTTAATCCAGTGTGACCTCATTTTAATTAATTACATATGCAATAGTCCTATTTCCAAATAAGGTAACATTCTGATATAATAGTGGTTAGGACTTCAACATATAAATTTGGGGCAGTGGGGCGCACACAGCTCAACCCAAATTCAACCCACAATAGAAACCAACAGTGTCTTCTGTACTGTCCTTAACCTGGTGTCCATGTCTCCAGTCTCTGACCTCTCCAGTCTTCAGAGTACAGAACCTAGATCTCATGCCTGCACCCTCCCTGTAAGGAAGGCTAGACATAAAGTATGTGAAGTTTACCTCAGGAAGGTGAGATTAAAGTGTGAGATCCTAATAGAATGTAGGGAGGGTGTTCAAAAAATATGAGGATCCATAGTTCACAGATATATGTCAAACCTACATTTTAATTCTGGCCCTACTCCTTCCTGATCTTGATTTATTTAATTTCCCTGACATTCAGTTTTCTCATTTTTAAAATGGGGCTTTGGGTGGGCTAAATGTTAAGGACTTAGCTGTGTATGCCATTATACAGGTGTTCCATAAATGCTTCGGTCCTCCTATTTCCTTTCCACTCCACTGAACCCTCAAAATTCTTTATTTCTTGTATGGTCTCCACCACATTCTGTTGTGTGTTTATGGTTGCTTTTCATATTTCTCCAATTTTATTGTAAGTTTCATGAGCCAGGGACAATGCTCTAGACCAGAGTTTTTCAAATCACTTATGATGAACAACCATTTGTATGTATATAAAATCTGTCCCAGACCAATATTTTTGTAAAATATAATAAAAATAGGTTACCAGAAATTTTAAAAAGAGATATAGAAAACACAAGTCCCAATTTTATTATTATATACAACAAACATAAAATTACTCTTTCAAAATGCTTTAAAGGTTTCAAAATGCTTACTTTCATTTTCTGTACTTAACCCATTACAGACCGGTAACCAATAGTTCACTGCCTAGCACTGGTCTATGGACCACACTTTGATTGGCATGTCCTAGACCTTTGCTCCTCAGAATGAGGCCCCAGCACCAGCAGTTTTGGCCTCACCTATGAGCTTGGTAGAAATGCAGAATAACAGCCCTCATCTCGGGTCTATTGAATCAGAACTTGTACACTGAGGTTTGAGAAGCTCTCCTGGATCATTCTGACTCCCTTGCATTATTGAGCTCCAAGTTTTTCATAAAGCAAGTGCTCAATCTAAAATCTATTAAAATTGTTTGAGAGTGGAGACTCCCCAGAGAGACTCAATATGTGACTTTTAGTGCATCTGGCAGGGGATTTTCATTTTATTGGGATCCTGTAACTATTTGTTGATTAATAATTGAACAGTTTTTATAGTTCTACCTCCATGACTAAAACCATACATTTTTATAGAAATAGATGATTTCATATATATATATTTTTTGCTTACATTGGTATCAGGTTTATTTTCAAGGTTTCTTACATGCCACACTAGTTTTAGGGTCAGCTGAATACAACTAACAGAGACAATTGGAAACAAGTGTGGCCTCAAGAAACTGCAGGCAACTGGGTAACTATATGGGCAAAGAGTGAAAGAAAATCAGTGGCTGGAAGAAAGCAGGCAGTACTCTGAGGAGAGGAGATTCCGGAAACTGTGTTCAGGGGAGGGCTGGCCTGCTTTGAGCCCCAACAATGTAACTAATCATGGGACCCTAAGGACGATGTTGGGGAGCAGGAAAGGAAGGGCTCCCAGAGACTCGGTGGGACTCTCACTGGTAGACAGCCAGGCTATGTGCTCTCAAGCAGCCTGCCAAAGTATACAGTCTACAGTAGACCGAGGCTTTGCAAAACTTGGAGGACACTGGCCTCCTAACGGTCCCAGTCCACATACTTCAAATAGCGAGTAGGAAAAAGGGGAAGATTTGGACTTTCTGGGAACCTTTACAAGAGAAAGCCGTCTGGGCTCCCACAGGCTTGATTTCACAGCAGACGCATGATGGATTTGTGGAGCCTGGACACCAGAAAGCAGTATATATTTGAATCTCATAACAAACACTCTCTGTTAAATGGCTTATAGGACTTGTCAAATGGGGCTCTAAGTGAACAAAAATCATAGAAAGAAATATTATTTCTCATCTCTGCAAATCAGTAGTGACAAAGTTCCCTGACCTTCTTGAAGCTTGTGTGAAAGTTTTAGAACTTACAAATCCAAACAAGTTCCAATACATTATGCTACTAAATAGTCTATTTTTTAAGCTTGAATGGTCTCAGCCATGAATATTATTGTACTATCAATTATACCAGTAGTATCAATAGGACATTCCTCATACTTCAAGTTTATTGGTCAAGCAAATGGTTCTCAAAGTGTGGTCCAGGGACCCCAGGAAGTCATCAAGACCCACTCAGGGGATCTGTAATGTCAAAACTATCTTAATAATAACTCTAAATGTTATATTCCTTTCTCTCTCACTCTCTCATGAGTGATCAGTGTTGTTTTGCAGAATCAACATGAAGTGTGATGATGTAACAAACTGAATGCAGAAGCAGCTATGAGAATCCAGCTATCTTCTATTAAGCCATCAAAGAGATTTGCACAAATGTTAAATAATACCACCCTCTGGGATAATTTTTTCAATGGAAAATATAATTATTTTCCATTAAAAATATGTTATTTATGCTAACATCAGTTTATATGTAATCAATTAACATGTAATGGGTTTATTATTATTTTCAAATGAAAATTTTCTCAATTTTAATTTTTAATATGGAACCCAGAAATAGATATGTAACACACAAATCATAGATGTGTAACACACATAACACATACTTTGGGGTCCTCATAAAGGGGTTCTGAGGCCAAAAAGATTGAGATCTACTGGACTAAGCTCTTAAGTTGCCAGGGCTAATTTTATCTGTGGTTTGAATTTTCTGGTACTGGCTTGAGGAAAAGTAACTCTATTAGCGATTTCAATTGGGTAGCAGCTGGGTTAACATTTGTGAATATGAGTGTAACTACAGAACACCCAGAGGAAAGTCCTTTTCTACCAGCTGCTGATTTGCTCTGCCTATCCTGAGCTCCAGAACCTTCACTGCAACTTATCCCTTGGGACTTACCTGTTAGCTATCAATCTATGGCAACACTTGAGAAGTTTTTAGATCTGGGAGTTTAAAATAATAGCCAAAGTTTTGATTCGAAATGGCCAAACCTGTAGTATGGTATGGAAACTGGAAACAGCTCTCTCTACAATTGCAATAGGCCAAATTACACATATCACAAAGATTATGCATTGGACTTCTGCCAATGACTTAAATCCTTTCTCATTAGAAACGAATGAACACTTAGAAGGGAAGATCATGCAGTGGTGAAGAGTTCAGGCCCTAGAGTCAGGCAGAGCTGGGTTTGACTACCATGTCCCACACTTGTTAACAGCATGGCCTTGGGAATGTTAGTTAGTTTTAATTTTAATTATTTCTGTAAGGCTCGGTTTCTTCATCTATAGAGTGAGAAATAGTAATAATAGTAATAAGAGCTTCACTTCATAGAGTGATTTGAAAATTAAATGAGACACATTCATGCACATTATTTCATTTAACCCTCATGGCAACTTTAAGACATAGATGCTATCATTTTTCCATTTGGCAGTCAGGGAAACTGACATTTAGAAAAGTCAAAAAATTTTCCAGAGATCATACTACTATTAACGGCAAAGCAGAGATTTGCTTTTGACTGCCCTAACTGTAAACAGCCATATCACTGTGTTTTCTTAACAGCAAAAGTTAGAAAATTGCAAGCTTCTCTTTCTCTTGTTCACAGTCTTTAGCCCAACAACTAGCTTTGTGTGGAATACACACAAACTAGAGTTTCTTGTAACGCAGGGCAAGAAAACTTCAGTGGGCTCAGTATAGGAGAGAAAGGGAAGAGGTATTTTACAATTCCCCAAAATATGGAAACCAACAACCCCTCTTTTGCACATGCATATTCCACATGTTCCCTTTAATATGTTCTGGAATAGGGTTGAGTCTTTGTGACAGATACATGTAAATATTGGCTTATATACTAAGTGATAAATGACCTTAAGAAAGAAAAAACAAAAGTGATTTCCCCATAAAAAGCTCTCACTGAAACATTCTAGATGAAAGGGCTTGAAGCAATGCAGGCTCACTCTTGATACACCGCCAGGCCAACAGGCTGAGGACCAGACATCCTAGAGCTGGAATTTTCTGGGCCTTAATATTGTAATGGAGATACAGTGTAGCTATGAGTTCTTCCCAGATCTTGCTACTTAAGAAGCAATTCTATTTGGAGCAATGTTGTTCCATTTATATACCAGACAAGTTTTTAAAAATTGATGCCTTTTTAAAAAAAAATGTTTATTGTAAATTCAGAATAACAGACTAGTGTTATACCGTTAATAGCTTATGAATCTATTTATATTATGTGGCTGTGAATAGCCAGGGACCTTCTACATTTCTGGACTGGCAATTTAAAATTATAAATAAATTTTTACATTTAATCTCTGTGGTTCCCGCTTTTCTCTTAGCTGGATAACAGGAATTGCTTACAACTCAAATCATCTATTTCCTGGAGGTCTCCCCCAGTACTTCAGTTGTAAATGTGACAGCCGCATGAATTAGTGCTGAACCTGACTGGGTCATGCTTTAGACTTGAAGGAGGAGTTCAGAAATGTATTGTGGCCAGAATCCATGAGTCAGACTCTTCTTTAGCTCAGTAAACCATAGTTTTGATTTTATTCTTCCATTGGGATAGAGATAAGAAATCACATCTGTCCATGAAAAGTTGGTAGTTTATGTTCCCCTTGTTATTATTGAATAGATCAATATTTGGAGCTTTCATGTGCCTCTTTCTTATTTGGGTTACTTCTGCTATTTGAATTACACTGAATTTACTCATGGGTCATAGGAGGCCGTTGAAATAAGCTGCAGCTTCAGTTTTCCACCTTGCATTCTGAGGACAGCATAGTTCAGAGCTGTGGAAATGATAGGCTTATGCTCTGTATTTGTACAACACCTTTCATCCAAGAGTAGAAAATGTGCCTGTATCTCTCTTTGACTTCACCTTTTAGAGGAAAGAGAAATGAGACATCATGGTTTTCCTAAGACTAGATTTTAGATTGTGACTTCACACTTTCTAGTTCATTCACACAGAATTTCTCCAGAGAAAAAATAATTATCAAGATGTTTTATTTATGTATAGGTCAAATATTCTCCAAGGTCAAGACAACAACAACAAAAGTCCATGATGTTATAAGTAGAATTCACTCATGAGAAGACTTTTGGTACCCAGGCTATTTGACACAACAAAAAAGTAAATTCCTGTAGGGTTCTTTTGAATAATCACTTCCACTGCACACCAAATGCCCCATAAAAATGAGAACTTCAGCACTCTCATTCCCACAGTTTAAACTTGTCCTGATTCATTCCTCTGACATTGTCTTACTCTTGACACCCTACAGTTTCTAACCCTCCTATTTTCATCCACACCTCACTTTTCAGAATTGACCCTCAATACCATCTTCCCAGGTTCAGGCTTGATGCCCCCTTGAAGATTATTTTAATTTTGATTCTTCCTCTAGCAATGCTTTCCTTGCCATTTTGAGTAAATCTTAATAAATATGTGTTTTACTTTCAACATTCCATTTATTTCAAAATTAATTTTATTGAAGCCAAAACAGTGGAATTAACTGTAATAATAAACTATTATACACACAAACACACACACACACACACACACACACACTTTAAGTTATAAGGAATGAAGTTTATTTTGGCAGATAGCGTTAAACAAAACTAAACTTGCATATATTAGTAACATAACTCAACATCCTTAATTTGGTGTAAGTGTGACACATTTTCTTGTTTTCCTGTGTTCTGCTAAATCACCATAACCTAAACTGCCTTATAAAACTGGTATGTTGCAGTGTAACTTTATTCTTTTACTTATATTTGTTGATTCTAAACAAAACTTTTCATTAGCTTTTTCTATCTCTGGGTCTATCTCATCATCAATATCATCCAAGTATGGATCACCAGCATCCAATAAATCTGCTCCATTTTCTTCATCATCTGTGCTAAGTCTTCTCATCCAGATAAATCTTGATATTATTTTAAATAAATTATTATAACTAATTAAAATTAATTACTAACTACTTTAAATAAATCTCCCTCTTCAATAGGGACCCAGCAGTCTCTCTTTTAAGACTATCCCTGTGAGTGGTAAGTCTTATTCAATGGGTTCCGGTTTTGAAACCAGCAAAACTTCGTACAAGAAGGAAAGGAGGAAAGAGAAAGAAAAGGAAATAAAGACCAAACATAAACTTATCATATAAGTGTCTTCTGAGCTAAAATTCCTTTGAGGTTCCCAGATAGCCAAAAAATCAATCAATCAAAGGCTTAGCTTACAAATTCAGAGGTATCAGGGTAACTGCTCCCTGGTTTTGTTAATGAAATTTCAACTCTACCATCACCACTCGTATTTATTTCTAACCCACATTTTGTCAGGTACTGTTTCCGGATGTGTGGAAATGTAGGGCCAGTTGGGAAATTTTCCCAACTCCTCTCACTTCCTATCAGATCTTGGAAGCTCACAGCAGTAACTTTGGGCCTTACCCTAAGCCTCAATATTCTGTTCAGAGCCACAGTTCTTTTTAACTCAAACAAAGGAAATTCTTTCTCAGGACCCACGGCTAGCAGTTGGTAGAGACCATGCTCTCAAGCATCAAGCTCTATCACTTCTTGTTAATAGAAAAGATTTTAGAAAAGTACAGACCTAAATTCCAATTTCAGACCTGAAATATGGGAACATTTCTATCAAAATGCCTGACATTTAGTATGTGCCAAATATATATAATATACTCTGTCTGTCAGTAACTAAAGGACCAAGTACACTATCATTATGTTTTCAATGTCTTCTGTGTCCAGGTTTTATTGGGCCAGTGCATCATCCTTCTATAGAAATAGAAAAATCACTTCATTTTAGAGACAACTGAGCACTCCCAACCATGAAGGAGCCCAGAATTGAAGTGTATCACAGTTTCCACCAGAATATTCTATAGGGGCCAACTTAAATGAGAGTGCTTGTGCATTTCTTCAACAGATACTTCACTTATCTTACATTTTTATTAAATTAAAGAAGCATCATTTTTATCTTCTCTACAGGCAGGATGGAAAGTTTAGTTATCCCATCAAAATTACTCCTGGACGTGTTTTCTGCACTTCCAACTCATCCTTCATGGATTTAACTGATCTGAGATCAAAGGCTCAATACAAATTATAATTATTTCAATGCTAAGTAATCCAAGGAAGGCTTCTTTCTAAACACATTATAAATCTGATTGTAATGCTGCCTCTCTGGAATCCATCTCACAGTAAGCAAAAAGAGACTGAGAGGGAACTAGATTGCACAAGGGGAAGAAACACAAGCAAACCTTCATACTCCTCTATTTCTATCTTCCTTTTTGAAAACTGCCAGTAAATGAGATGATTGAGTCAGAGTCTTAATAATCTAGCTCACATTTCCATCTATGATGACTTGACTATATCTGACAACCTCTGATTCAATAGGTTTTATTAGAAGAGAGAAGCTATGTGTGTAAGATGCCTTATTTTATTCTTCAAGTCATTATATATAAATAGAACAATGACAGCAGATGTTTCTGGGATCAGGTTTCCATGTGTGTTTGGGTTAAATAAACAATTCACTTCAAAGAGAGAGTCATCCTCCTTCTTTTATCCTCTTTAATATTTTGTACCTAACTTCCATAGTCATCCATAGAAGAGGTCACATTACAGAGAAAAAAACTTTTTTTCTTCTAGTTTTTTTAAAATAAAATTTAAAAATTTATTTATTTCTATTTTTGGCTGAGTTGGGTCTTTGTTGCGGTATGCCTCTCATTGCGATGGCTTCTCTTGTTGCGGGGCACAGGCTCTAGGTGCACGGGCTTCAGTAGTTGTGGCATGTGGGCTCAGTAGTTATGGCTTGTGGGCTCTAGAGCGCAGGCTCAGTTGTGGCACCCAGGCTTAGTTGCTCTGCAGCATGTGGGATCTTCCCGGACCAGGGCTTGAACCTGTGTCCCTTGCATTGGCAGGCGGATTCTTAACCACTGCACCACCAGGGAAGTCCTCTTCTAGTTTTATTGAGATATAATTTACATATAGCACTGCAAAAGGTTAAAGTGTACAGCATAATGATTTGACTCACATGCATCATGAAGTAATTATGACAATAAGTTTAGTGAACATCCATCATTTCATATAGATACAAAATTAAAGAAACATTTAGTGTTCTTGCTGTGTGGAGATGAGGTATATAGCACTAAGCAACAAGTTGGGTCCTGAAAGGAGCTGGTGCTTCTCAAAGTCCTTCAGAGTATATAACACAGATCCTTACACTTAGTAGCATTTACATTTAAATAAATGTAAATGGTGTAATAAAATGATCTGGCCCCCAATTGTATATACCCACATCGAGAATTTTTAGTTACAAAGAGCTGCAACTTCTTAACATTATTTTGACACCCCTTATGAGGAAACAGAAGAACCAGTTTTGTATTAGCAAGGGCACTTAGCCTCACTCAAATAACATAGAAAAGAAGGAATTTAGTTTTTACATTGTGTTCAGGTTTAAGAGCCTGCTAAACATAGATTGTTCTGATTTTCATAAACAAATAACATTTTTTATGGGAAAAAAACTGAGTAAATGCAAAACGAAGAATAATCCCTATTAGCCCAATTTTTCTATAAAAATTACAGGACTTTACAGCTGGAATTTTAATCTGGCTAAATACATGAAAGAGTTTAAAATAACAGAAAATCAGGATAACAGGCAAGATGTTAGAAGCATTATAAAGATATATGAGATATGAACTTTTCCATCAAGGTACTTGAAATCTTAATAAGAAAATAAGACATGACAAACATATATTTATATCCCAGAGATAAAATGTAAGCTGCACATCCTAGACAATTTCATCTATTTCTGGCCACATCAGTAGGGCTATCTGGGTCCTCCCCAAAGTTTATTTACACATACAATAGAGGAACTTGATAAGAAGTTAAAATGATTAATCACTTTAAGATTGCCAGCCACAGGACTTCTGTATAAGCATGGTAGATTAAACACATTCATTACCTTTGGCTCCCTCCCCAAAATTCCACTAAAATAATAGTATATGATTTGGTTTAAAGATATAAACCCACAAATTTAGAAAAAATAGAAGGCAAGCCTACAGTAACAAAATTATGGAAGATGAAAACAGATCTGAAAAAAAATGCTGAATCCTAAAATAACAGTGAGGAATGCTACAAAATAACCTGATTTATAATTCAAACTGTCCCCCAAATCTCAGGAACTGTTGGCAAAGCAAAGTGAAGAGAAAATGGCTAAAATGAGGGGATTTTTGAAATCTGCTTGGAAAAGTTAGAGCCACAGATTCCTTCTCTACTCTGATCAGCCACGTGACTGTACCTCCTTCACTCTCATGGACACCTAGAGGGACTTTTCTTTTCTTCTCTTTTCCTGTCTTTTTTTTCTCTTAACAAGTTAAAAAAGAGAGTTTCTGAATTATAGTAGGATACCATAACAAGAACAGAGAAAATGAGCAACTGGATGTAAAGTGGATGCTGAGCTTGCCTGTGTTCTTAACCCAAATTGGCTGCAGATGTTAGAAAGAAGATCTTTACTTTTCAAGCATAAACTGGAAACCACCTAAGACAGAATAATAGAGAACTTGTCTGTATTCCATCACTAGGTTAATAAGCACTAACCACAGTCAACAGCCATCTACCATTTGGGGAGGGATAAGGGCATGGAGAGAGACCAAGGAAAGCCTAAAACTTAGGATAAAGCAGGAAAATTGAGAAAAACCAACCCCATGATAAGAATAAGGTGATGATAGAGAAATTTAAAGCTGGTCGTACACTAAAGGTAGCCACTGTAACAATAAAACCCAAACCCAGTTAAATCCTGACTATCTGAACTCAATATCCCACATGAATGGCCATTATCCATCATGAGTACTAGTTACCTCAGTCTGCTCCTCTACATACCATGTCAGGAACCAAGAAGACATTGTGAGACACACTAAAGTCAAGGAAAAGCAACCCACTGTCAAAAGGCAAATATATCAACAGACTGAGACTCAGAGATAAGCTAGATAATGTATGTGTTAGAGAGGGAATTTAAAGTATCATTAATATGTTATCTAATGGAAGGAGTAGGCAGCATGCATGAGCTGACGGGGAATTTCATCATGGACAGATGGAGTATGTGAAGAGTAAGAAATAAATAGAAATGCTAGGGGAAAAAGTAACAGTTACAGAGATGAAGAATGCCTGAAACTGGCTTATTAATAGACAACTTAACCAAGAATGGTCACTAGATAGCAATCAAACTATAAAACACACACACACATACACAACACAAACTATAAAACACACACACACAGTTACAGAGATGAAGAATGCCTGAAACTGGCTTATTAATAGACAATATAACCAAGAATGGTCACTAGATAGCAACCAAACTATAAAACACACACACAGGCACACGCACACGCACAAAGAAAAAGACAGAAAGAGAAAGCAGAACAGAGCATCAATGAGTCCTAGGATACTCTCAAAGAGTCTAACATGCACTTAAATGTAATTTCAGAAGAAGGAGACAGAAGTGTTGAAGAAATATTTAAAGAGAGAGTGGCTGAAACTTCTCCAGAAAGATTAAAGATATTAATCCACAGTACCTGGAAACTCAGAAAATCCCAGAAAGGATTAAAAATTAATAATAAAATAAAATATATACACCTAGAGACCTTCAAGATGGTGGAAGAGTAAGACGTGGAGATCACCTTCCTCCCCACAAATACCTCAGAAATACATCAACATGTGGAACAACTCCTACAGAACACCTACTGAATGCTGGCAGAAGACCTCAGACTTCCCAAAAGGCAAGAAACTCCCTATGTACCTGGGTAGGGCAAAAGAAAAAACAGAGCCAAAAGAATAGGGACAGAACCTGCACCACTGGGAGGGAGCGGTGAAGGAGGAAAAGTTTCCGCACACTGGAAAGCCCCTTAACTGACGGAGACAGGGCATGGCGGGCGGGAAGCTTCAGAGCCATGGAGGGAGCCATGGAGGAGAGTGCAGCAACAGGGGTGCAGAGGGCAAAGCGGAGAGATTCCCGCACAGAGGATCGGTGCCGACCAGCACTCACCAGCCTGAGAGGCTTGTCTGCTCGCCTGCAGGGGCGGGCGGGGGCTGGGAGCTGAGGCTTGGGCTTCAGTCGAATCCCAGGGAGAGGACTGGGGTTGACTGCGTGAACACAGCCTGAAGGGGGCTAGTGTGCCACAGCTAGCCGGGAGGGAGTCCGGGAGAAAGTCTGGAACTGCCTAAGAGGCAAGAGACCATTGTTTAGGGGTGCGCGAGGAGAGGGGTTTCAGAGCACCGCCTAAACAAGCTCCAGAGATGGGCGTGAGCAGTGGCTTTCAGCGTGGACATCAGACAGGGCATGAAACGCTAAGGCTGCTGCTTGCAGCCACCAAGAAGCCTGTGTGCAAGCACAGGTCACTATCCACACCTCCCCTCCCAGAAGCCTGTGCAGCCCGCCAGTGCCAGGGTCCCGTGATCCAGGGACAACTTCCCGGGAAGAACACACACTGCGCCTCAGGCTGGTGCAACGTCATGCTGGCCTCTGCCATCGCAGGGTTGCCCCACACTCTGTACCCCTCCCTCCACCCCCACCCCGCCTGAGTGAGCCAGAGCTCCCTAATCAGTTGCTACTTTTTTTTTTTTTTTGGTATGCTGGCCTCTCACTGTTGTGGCCTCTCACATTGCAGAGCACAGGCTCCGGACGTGCAGGCTCAGCAGCCATGGCTCATGGGCCCAGCTGCTCCACGGCATGTGGGATCTTCCCAGACCGGGGCACGAACCCAAGTCCCCTGCATCGGCAGGTGGACCCTCAACCACTGCGCCACCAGGGAAGCCCATCAGTTGCTACTTTAACCCCATCCTGTCTGAGCAAAGAACAGATGCCCTCAGGCAACCTACATGCAGAGGCAGGGCCAAATCCAAGCTGAACCCCGGGAGCTGTGCTAATAAAGAAAAGAAAGGGAAATTTCTCCCAGCAGCCTCAGGAGCAGCGGATTAAATCTCCACAGTCAACTTGATGTACCCTGCATCTGTGGAATACCTGAATAGACAACGAATCATTCCAAAATTGAGGCAGTGGACTTTGGCAGCAAAGATATATATATATATTTTTCCTTTTACTCTTTTTGTGAGTGTGTATGTGTATGCTTCTTTCTGTGACTTGTCTGTATACCTTTTCTTTTACCATTTGTCCTAAGGTTCTGTCTGTGGGTTTTTTTAAATATAATTTTTAGTGCTTGTTATCATTGGTGGATTTGCTTTTTGGTTTGATTGCTCTCTTCTTTCTTACTTTTTTTTTCTTTTTTACTTACTTTTACATTTTATTTTAATAACTTTTATTTTTTTCTTTCTTTCTTCCCTCCCTTCCTTCCTTCCTTCCTTCCCTCCCTCCCTCCCTCCCTCCCTTCTTTCCCCTTCCTTCCTTCCTTCCTTCCTTCCTTCCTTCCTCTCTCTCTCTCTCTCTCTCTCTGTGTCTCTCTCTCTTTCTTTCTTTCTTTCTTTCTCCCTTTTCTTCTGAGCCATGTGGTTGACAGGGTCTTGAGGCTCTAGCAGGGTGTCAGGCCTGTGCCTCTGAGGTGGGAGAGCCGAGTTCAGGACATTGGCCCACCACAGACCTCATGGCTCCATGTACTATCAAATGGCAAAAGCTCTCCCAGAGATCTCCATCTCAACACTAAGACCCAGCTCCACTCAACGACCAGCAAGCTACAGTGCCGAACACCCTATGACAAACAACTAGCTAGACAGGAACATAACCCCACCCAATAGCAGAGAGGCTGCCTAAAATCATAATAAGGTCACAGATACCCCCAAACACACCACTGGACATGGACCTGCCCAACAGAAAGACAAGATCCAGCCTCATCCACCAGAACACAGGCACTAGTCCCCTCCACCAGGAAGCCTACACAACCCACTGAACAAACCTTAGCCGCTGGGGACAGACACCAAAAACAAGAACTACAAACCTGCAGCCTGCAAGAAGTAGACCCCAAACACAGTAAGTTAAACAAAATGAGAAGACAGAGAAACACACAGCAGTTGAAGGAGCAAGGTAAAAACCCACCAGACCAAACAAATGAAGAGGAAATAGGCAGTCTACCTGAAAAAGAATTCAGAATAATGATAGTAAAGATGATCCAAAATCTTGGAAATAAATGGAGAAAATACAAGAAACGTTTAACAAGGACCTAGAAAACTAAAGAGCAAACAAACAGTGATGAACAACACAATAAATGAAATTAAAAATTCTCTAGAAGGAAGCAATAGAAAAATAACTGAGGTAGAAGAACGGATAAGTGAGCTGGAAGATAAAATAGTAGAAATAACTACTGCAGAGCAGAATGAAGAAAAAAGAATGAAAAGAATTGAGGACAGTCTCAGACCTCTGGGACAACATTAAACATACCAACATTCTTATTATATGGGTCCTAGAAGAAGAAGAGAAAAAGAAATGGACTGAGAAAATATTTGAAGAGATTATAGTTGAAAACTTCCCTAACATGGGAGAAGAAATAGTGAATCAAGTCCAGGAAGTGTAGAGAGTCCCATACCGTATAAATCCAAGGAGAAACACATCAAGACACATATTATTCAAACTATCAAAAATTGAATACAAAGAAAAAATAGTAAAAGCAGAAAGGGAAAAAAAAAAAAGATACAAAGGAATCCTCTTAAGGTTAACAGCTGATTTCTCAGCAGAAAATCTGCAAGCCAGAAGGGAGTGGCAGGACGTACTTAAAGTGATGAAAAGGGAAAGCCTACAGCCAAGATTACTCTAGACAGCAAGGATCTCATTCAGATTCGACAGAGAAATTAAAAACTTTACAGACAAGCAAAAGGTAAGAGAATTCAGCATCACCAAACTAGCTTTACAACAAATGCTTAAGGAACTTCTCTAGGCAGGAAACACAAGAGAAGGAAAAGACCTACAACAAACACAAAAGAATTAATAAAGTGGTAATAGGAACATATATATTGATAATTACATTAAAGGTAACTGGATTAAATGCTCCACCCAAAAGATATAGAAAAAAAAGACCCATATATATGCTGTCTACAAGAGACTCATGTCAGACCTAGTGACACATACAGACTGAAAGTGAGGGGATGGAAAAAGATTTCATGAGAATAGAAATCAAAACAAAGGTGGAGTAGCAATTCATATATCAGACAAAATAGACTTTGAAATAAAGACTATTACAAGAGACAAAGAAGGACACTACATAATGATCAAGGGAACAATCCAAGAAGAAGATATAACAATTGTAAATATTTATGCACCACAATTTATGCACAGCAATTTATGCACCACAATAGGAGCAACACAATACATAAGGCAAATGCTAACAGCCACAAAAGGGGAAATGGACAGTAACACCATCATAGTAGGGGACTTTAACACTGCACTTCCACCAAAGAACAAATCATCCAAAATGAAAATAAATAAGGAAATACAAGCTTTAAATGATACATTAAACAGGATGGACTTAATTGATATTTACAGGACATTGCATCCAAAAACGACAGAATACACTTTCTTCTCAAGTGCTCATGGAACATTCTCCAGGATAGATCATATCTTGGGTCACAAATCAAGCCTCTCTAAATTTAAGAAAATTGAAATAATATGAAGTATCTTTTCTGACCACAATGCTCTGAGGCTAGATATCAATTACAGGAAAAAATTTGTACAAAATACAAACACATGGAAGCTAACCAATACTCTACTAAATAACCAAGAGATCACTGAAGAAATAAAAGAGGAAATCAAAAAATACCTAGAAACAAATGACAATGAAAACACGATGACCCAAAACATATGGGATGCAGCAAAAGCAGTTTTAAGAGGAAAGTTTATAGCAATACAATCCTACCTTAAGAAACAAGAAAAATCTCGAATAAACAACCTGATCTTACACCTAAAGCAATTAGAAAAAGAAAAACAAAAAACCCTAAGGTTAGCAGTAGGAAAGAAATCATATAGGTCAGATCAGAAATAAATGAAGGAAACAATAGCAAAGATCAATAAAACTATAAGCTGTTTATTTGAGAAGATAAACCAAATTGATAAACCAGTAGCCAGACTCTTCAAGAAAAAAAGAGAGAACACTCAAATCAACAGAATTAGAAATGAAAAAGGAGAGGTAAAAACTGACACTGAAGAAATACAAAAGATCATGAGAAATTACTACAAGCAACTATGGGCCAATAAATGGACAACCTGGAAGAAATGGACAAATTCTAAGAAAAGCCCAACTTTCTGACACTGAACCAGGAGGAAATAGAAAATAGAAACATACCAATCACAAGCACTGACATTGAGACTGTGATTAAAAATTTTCCAACAAAAAAAAAGTCCAGGACCAGATGGTTTCACAGGCGAATTCTATCAAACATTTAGAGAAGAACTAACACCTATTCTTCTCAAACGTTTCCAAAATAGAGCACAGGGAGTAACACTCTGAAACTCATTCTATAAGGCCACCATCACCCTGATACCAAAACCAGACAAAGATGTCACTAAAGAAGAAAACTACAGACCAATATCACTGATGGACATAGATGCAAAAATTCTCAACAAAATACTAGCAAACAGAATCCAACAGCTCATTAAAATGATCATACACCATGATCAAGTGGGGTTTATCCCAGGAGTACAAGGATTCTTCAATATACGCAAGTCAATCAATGTGATACACCATATTAACAAATTGAAGGATAAAAACCATATGATCATCTCAAGAGATGCAGAAAAAGCTTTCCACAAAATTCAACACCCATTTATGATAAAATCCCTCCAGAAAGTAGGCATAGAGGGAACATACCTCAACACAATAAGGGCCATATATGACAAACCCACAGCCAACATCATCCTCAATGGTGAAAAATTGAAACCATTTCCTCTAAAATCAGGAACAAGAAAAGGTTGCCCACTCTCACCACTATAATTCAACATAGTTTTGGAAGTTTTAGCCATAGCAATCAGAGAAGAAAAAGAAATAAAAGGAACCCAAATCGGAAAGCAGAAGTAAAACTGTCAGTGTTTGCAGATGACATGATACTATACAAAGAGAATCCTAAAGATGCTACCAGAAAACTACTACAGCTAAATCAATGAATTTGGTAAAGTAGCAGGATATAAAATTAATGCACGGAAATCTCTTGCATTCCTATACCCTAATGATGAGAAATCTGAAAGAGAAATTAAGGAAACACTCCCATTTACCATTGCAACAAAAAGAATAAAATACCTAGGAATAAACCTATCTAAGGAGACAAAAGACCTGTATGCAGAAAACTATAAGACACTGATGAAAGTAATTAAAAATGATACCAACAGATGGAGAGATATACCATGTTCTTGGATTGGAAGAATCAACATTGTGAAAATGACTATACTACTCAAAGCAATGTACACATTCAATGCAATCCCTATCAAACTACCAATGGCATTTTTCACAGAACTAGAACAAAAAATTTCACAATTTGTGTGGAAACACAAAAGACCCCGAATAGCCAAAGCAATCTTGAGAAAGAAAAATGGAGCTGGAGAATCAGGCTTCCTCACTTCAGACTATTCTACAAAGCTGTAGTAACCATGACAGTATGGTACAGGCACAGAAACAGAAATATAGATCAATGGAATAGGAGAGAAAGCCCAGATATAAATCCATGCACATATGGTCACCTTATTTTTGATAAAGGAGGCAAGAATATACAATGGAGAAAGACAGCCTCTTCAATAAGTGGTGCTTGGAAAACTGGACAGCTACATTTAAAAAATGAAATTACAACACTCCCTAACACCATACACAAAAATAAACTCAAAATGGATTAAAAACCTAAATGTAAGGTCAGACACTATAAAACTCTTAGAGGAAAACTTAGGCAAATACTCTATGACATAAATCACAGTAAGATCCTTTTTGAGCCACCTCCTAGAGAAATGGAATTAAAAACAAAAATGAACAAATGGGACCTAATGAAACTTAAAAGCTTTTGCACAGCAAAGGAAACCATAAACAAGAAGAAAAGACAGCCCTCAGAATGGGAGAAAATATTTGTAAACAAAGCACCAACAAAGGAATCATCTCCAAAAATATACAAGTAGCTCATGCAGCTCAATAACAAAAAAACAAACAACCCAATCCAAAAATAGGCAGAAGACCTAAATAGACATCTCTCCAAAGAAGTTATACAGATTGCCAACAAACACATGAAAGGATGCTCAACATCACTAATCATTAGAGAAATGCAAATCAAAACTACAATGAGGTATCACCTCACACCAGGCAGAATGGCCATCATCAAAAAATCTACAAACAATAAATGCTGGAGAGGGTGTGGAGGAAAGGGTACCCTCTTGCACTCTTGGTGGGAATGTAAATTGGTACAGTCACTATGGACAACAGTATGGAGGTTCCTTAGAAAACTAAAAGTAGAACTACCATACTACCCACCAATCCCACTACTGGGCATATACCCTGAGAAAACCATAATTCAAAAAGTCATGTACCACAGTGTTCATTGCAGCTCTATTTTCAATAGCCAGGACATGGAAGCAAGCTGTGTCAATCAACAGATGAATGGATAAAGAAGATGTGGCACATATATACAATGGAATATTACTCAGCCATGAAAAGAAGTGAAATTGAGTTATTTCTAGTGAGGTGGATGGACCTAGAATGTGTCATACAGAGTGAAGTAAGTCAGAAAGAGAAAAACAAACATTGTATGCTAAATCATATATATGGAATCTATAAGAAAGAAAGAAAATGATTCTGAAGAACCTAGGGGCAGGATGGGAATATTGATGCAGACGTAGAGAATGGACCTGAGGACAAGGGGAGGGAGAAGGGTAAGCTGGGACGAAGTGAGAGAGTGACAGGGACATATATACACTACCAAATGTAAAATAGATAGCTAGTGGGAAGCAGCCGCATAACACAGGTAGATCAGCTCGGTGTTTGTGACCACCTAGAGAGGTGGGATAGGGAGGGTGGGAGGGAAGTGCAAGAGGGAGAGGATATGGCAATATAAGTATACATATAGCTCATTCACTTTGTTTTACAGCATAAACTAACACAACACTGTAAAGCAATTGTACTCCAATAAAGATGTTAAAAAATAAAAGATTTAAGAGCCTTTATATATCTTAGCATCAATCATGAGTGTGAACTCTCTCCTCTGTATCTATACATATATCATTTCTTGTATTGATAAATGTGAAGATGGTTTATTATCAGTTAGTCAGTTAGTCAGTAGTCTTTCATTTGGGCAGTCTTTCTGTTATTCCGCAAATCATGGGATGGTTGGCTGAAACTTAAAAAGAAACTTACATTTTATTTATTTCATAAATTTGTTTGTATTACCAAAGAGCCTTTCTAAGTACTATATTTCCTGAAACTTCTAATTCTGGGAAAATGGAATAGATAAACTTTTTCCTATTCCGCCCACCAAGGTCATTATGTAGAAAATGAACTTAAGAAGACACTGAGGGCTTTCCTTGTGGCGCAGAGGTTGAGAGTCCACCTGCCGATGCAGGGGACACAGGTTCGTGCCCCGGTCTGGGAAAATCCCACATGCCGCGGAGCGGCTGGGCCCGTGAGCCATGGCCGCTGAGCCTGCGCGTCCAGAGCCTGTGCTCCACAACGGGAGAGGCCACAACAGCAAGAGGCCCGCGTATCGCAAAAAAAAACCAAAGAAGACACTGAAAAATATGTGAGTCAGATTGGTTAAGGACCTTGGGACTCAAACACCACAGAAAAGCTGTGCCCCCACTCTCCCCCACACTACCAAAGGCTGAGTGGGAGCCTAGACTTGTAGCCTTGCTAGGTAACAAGATGTCCCACCACTTCTATGGGCGTGGTGTCAAAGAAGACCAAGTAAGGAGCCAGGAAATTCACCTCTGAAGATCAGTAACAAGTACCCTTCCTCCCTCCCTCCCCTGCAATGTCAGTGAAGAATATGTAAGGAACCAGAACTTAACCACCCCAACCCAGAAGTAATGAGAAGCCCCTTCTTCTGGTATCATTGGAGGCCAAGTGGTGAACCTCTGTGTGGTAGTAATGAGGTGGCACTTGCCCTCCACTGTTTGAGCAATGCCAGAAAAAGCCAGCTAATACTGAAGGTTTAAATAAGATCCACAGTCTCATAGCATAATATAAAAATATCCAGGTTTCAGTAAAAATCATTTGTCACACCAAGAAACAGAAAAATCTCAAACTTAATGAAAAATATTTTTACATGCTGACACCAAGATGACAGTGAAAGTAGAATTACCTGACAAATATTTTAAAGCAGTCATGTTAAAGATGCATTAGTAAGCAATTATGAACACACTTGAAACAAATGAAAAACCAGAAAATCTCAGCAAAGAAACAAAAGATATAAAAAAGAATCAAGTGGAAATTTTAGAACAGAAAAATAGAATGTTTGAAGTACAAAGTTCAATGTATGGACTAACCAACAGGATGGAGACAGTAAAGGAAAGAATCTGTGAACTACAAGACAGAATAATAGAAATAACCTAATCTGAACAGTAGAGAGAAAATAGACTAAAATTTTAAAAAAATTAACAGATCCTAGAGACCTATGGGATTATAAGAAAAGATCTAACATTCACAATATTGGATTCCTGAAAGGTGAGGAGAAAGAAGGTAGTGCTGAAAAGTGCTTAAAGAAATAATGGCTGAAAATATGCCAAATTTGGAAAGGAACATAAACCCATACATTCAGACATCTGAATGAACCCCAAAGAGTATAAATCTAAAGAAATTCAAGCCAAGGCACACCGTAATCAAATTTCTGAGCAATAAGCAAAGAAAAAAAAGTCCTGAAAGCAACCAGAGGAAAAAAAGATACCTTCCCTACAGGAGAGACACAACTAGAGTGACAAGAAATTTCTCATTAGAAACTAGGGTGGTGAAAGAAAAGAAGTGTCAATTGAGAATCCTATACCCAGGGAAAATATCCTTCAGGAATTAAGGACAAATTAAGATATTCTCTGACGAAGGAAAACAAAGATTTTGTCACCAGCAGATATATTCTAAAAGAAGTTTTCTAAACAGAAAGGAAATGATAAAAGAACTTTGGGATTTTAGGAAAAGAGAACACAGTAAGCAAAAATACTGGTAAATATAGTTTTCTTTCTTCTCTTGAGTTTTCTAAATTATGTTTGACAGTTGGAGCAAAAATTATAACATCTTCTGATATGGTTCTAAATACATAGAGAGAGGAAATATATTAGACAATTATAAATAGGGGGAGGGTGAAAGGAGGTAAGGTTTCTATACTACACTCAAACTTGTAAAATGATGAAATCAGTAGACTATGATAAGTTATGTATATATAGTGTAATACACAGGTTACACTAAAAATGCTTTACAACAAGATAGACTCAAAGACACTATCAAGAAATCAAAGTGGAATTCTAAACAATGTTCAAGTAACCCATAATAGACAGGTAAAAAGAAAACAGAGAAATGAAAAACAGAACAAAAAAAAATTTAAATGGTACACTTAAACCTGGCATAACAATAATTAGAACATATGTAAACAGTCTAAATACTTTAAAAGACAAAGATTGACAGGGTGGATTAAAAAACACCCAAGTATATGCTGTCTACAGGAAATTCTCTTCAAATATAATGATGCAGTCAGGTTGAAAGTAAAAGGATAGAAAAAATGTATCATGCAAACATTAATAAAAGGAAAAGAAGAGCAACTATATAACATCAGATAAAGTAGACAGTGAAGCAAAGAAAATTATCAGAAACAAAGAAGGACATTATATAATGATAAAAGGGTCAATCCATCAAGAAGACATAGGACTCTTGAATGTGTATTTTCTGCATCAAACATCAGAGCTACAAAATAGGTGAAGCATAAACTGACAGAACTTAAGGAAGAAATAGATAAATCCACAATATAATTATTGGTAGAATACTTAACATTATTAAATAATTATTTTAATTAATTATTAATAATTATTGGTATATAAAATATAATTGATAGAATAACCAGACAGAAAATCAGCAAGGGCCTTCAACAACTCAGCAACTCCATAAACCAATGGATCTAAGCAGCATCCCTAGGAAACCTCACCCAACAGAAGAATATACATTCTTTTAAAATACCCATGGAACATATACCAAGATAGACCATGTCCTGGGCCATAAAACAAACCTTAACAAATTTTTGTTTGTTTGTTTGTTTCGGTACGCGGGCCTCTCACTGTTGTGGCCTCTCCCGTTGCGGAGCACAGGCTCCGGACGCGCAGGCTCAGCGGCCATGGCTCACGGGCCCAGCCGCTCCGCGGCATGTGGGATCTTCCCAGACCGGGGCACGAACCCGTGTCCCCTGCAATGGCAGGCGGACTCTCAACCACTGCGCCACCAGGGAAGCCCCCTTAACAAATTTTTTAAAATTGAAATTATATAGTGTGTTCTCTAATAACAATGTAATCAAACTGGAGGTAGGTGACAAAATATAACAGAAAAAAATATTTGTAAACTAAACAACACACTTCTAAACAGTCCATGGGTCAAATAGGAAGCCTCAAAGAAAATTAAAAAATACATTGAACTGAACAAAAATGAAAAAACAACATATCAAAATTTCTAAGACTCAACTAAAGCAGTGCTGAGGGAGAAATTTATATCACTAGTGCATAGCTAGAAAAGAAACTCAAATAAACAATCTAACCTCTACCTCAAGAACCTAAAAAACAAAGATGAAATGAATTCAAAGAAAGCAGAAGAAAGGAAATAACAAAAGATAAGGGCAGAAATCAGTGAAACTAAAAACAGAAAAACAATAGAGAAAATCAATGAAACAAAGAGCTGGTTTTTAGCAAAGATCAATTAAATTGACAAACTTTTAGCAAATCTGACAAAGAAAAAAAGAGAGAAGACATAAATTATGAATACCAGGTATAAAACAGGAGAAATCATCACAGGTCCTGCAGAATGAAAGGATAAAATGGAATACTACAAACAGCTCTACACTCATAAATTTGACAAATTTGAATAACTGGGCCAATTCCTCAAAAAACACAACTTACCCAGTATGAGATAAATCTCTAGAATAGCGCTCCAACTATTAAAAAACTGAATTCATAATTTAAAAACACCCCTCCAAATCTCCACGCCCAGATGGTTTCATTAGAGAATTCTACTGAAAGTTTAAAGAATTAACACTAAATCTATACAATATCTTCCAGAAAATAAAATAGGAGAAAATATCTCCCAATTCATTTTACAATGTTGTATTACCCTGACACCACATCAAACAAAGACAGTACAGAAACAGGAAACTACAGACCAGTATCCAGGTCCTGGCACAACTGTTGTGATACTGTCCTATATTGCAGGATGTTACTCTTGTGGGAAACTGTGTAATGTGTAGAGATATCTCTACATTATTTCCTACAATTGCATGTGAATCTAAATTATTTCAAAATAAAAAATACACCTACAAAAACTTGTTCCTTTTAAGTCTCATATTTTGAAATATTTTTACTGAATAATATTTTAAGTAATCATTTTTTTGCAATTTAATTAATCAAATTTCTAAGTTGGAGTCAATAGCTTATTTCAATATCAATATCAAAGAGATGAAGAAACTGAGATCCAGAAAAGTTACACGGCTTGATCAAGTTTAACAACACCTTAATTACTAAATTATGACAAGAGTCCTTGACGCCCAACTCATACTTTCCACCAAAATATTAGATTGAACTGCATAAAATTACCAATACTGAGCCACTGTTACCTATTAAAAATAGGTTTAACCCAGTATATAATCACTATTGTGGAAAGGACTTTGAATGCTGCTGTATTTTCTAATAAGCATTTATTTAGTATCTATTGCATGCTTAATCAAATATGAAGTGCTTAACTCTAAGGAATATGTCATTTAATTCTCCTTTGATGTATGACTACTAGTGTTGTTGCCAGGACTTAGAATCCCTCAGGAACTACCTGAAATCTCATTCCCCCCATCCCAATCTGAAGTCGTCCCCTATCTCTTGTGCCATCATGTTGCTAGGATTTATGTCACTAGACTGGATTCTCAAAGCACCATGGGAAAAAAGCTGGAGGATTAGCACTTGACCTATGCTCATCCAGAGGCCTAGACCCACGGTCTAATCCCAAAGTTTCCTCTCTCAGAATCACCACCTAAGAAGTTCTAGGTCTAAATAGGTGCAAAACTATCCTCAGAGTTTGTGAGAGTTTTCCAGACCGAAAATTGTTCCTAGTCCTTTTTGTTTCAAACTAGAATTGAATATAAGTGTCTAGGGATGGGTGGAGAAAAGATGGAGATCCCAGTATCAACCTGTCCTTCTAGGAGTCTTTCACACTGAGGGTGATCCAGGACATTGAAATAGCCCAGGGCCTCTCCATCTAGCCAGGTCCCAGTGCCACCACAGTGCATTGCTCCCTGGTCACTCCAGAAGCACACTTCCAGCCAGCTGCTTTAGGTTCTTCCTTTTCAGTAGCTTATCTATCTAACAGTTGTCACCTTGTGGGTCATAATCAATACAAACTAGAGCAAAGAACCTGGATACTCATCCCAGCTCTGCCTGTGAGCAACAGGCACCAACTTAATTCGTCCTAGCCTTGCTTGCTTGGCCAATAAAGTAGTGAAAATACTGGTGTAATAAGCTAATGAGATAATGCCATGTTTTCCAAACCATAGTATGTTTATTAATGGTATATGAGATGATTTTAGGTAGTTTATATCAAACTATTTATCTTAAGTACTTTTACTCATACCTTACTAGAGAAGACAAATTGTTTTCTTTTTATAGTAAATTCCCTTTAAAAATAAATATGTGTCCATTTTTTCAAAATATAAAGTCACTTAAAGAAAAATATTAAGTACATAATGTAACAAAATGACTTGTGAAGGAAACTGATGTATTGGAAACACTGAGTTAACATATGCTGTGCTTGTCAATGTAAGACATCTTGTCTAGTCATACCAACACTGCAATAGAAAGGATGGTGCATGCCTGAATTGTCCCTATGTCCATTCATATCGACAAAATGTAATAGTTAATTGCTTCGCTTTTTTCTTTGCCGGCATATACAGTCTCAAAGCATGCAATCCCTGCTACCACCAACTACCCTAGACTTCATGTCACATCACATCACTGTCGTCCTGTGGCTTTCCGTTTCCCATATAAGCTCCTCATCTCATGTTTTTAACCACTCAGAATCCATGTCATTCACTTTGCTCACACAATCTTGTCTACCCTGTTGCTACTATGCCACAATCGATTCATCCCGCAAGATTTATTTCAAAACTCACCTGCGTCTGGATATCTAGATAACTACTTTGCTTTCAGATGACTTTCTTACTTTGAAAGTCCCCAGCATTGATGACTATAGTTGGTTTTGTCTGGGCTTACAATAGCAAGACAAAAGAAATAAACAGAAAATTACAGTGATGGATAATGAGTGCTATGGCAAAGATATTACGCATTGTAGTGCAGGAGGTAGTATATGAAGGTCTTAAAAATACAGACTGGAGCCAGACCATCTGGGTTTGAATTCTGGCACACCACTTGCCACTTGGAGAAGTTATTCAGCCTGAGTCTCAAAATCTCATCTGAAACTGGGGATAATAACAATTGCTACTTCATAAGGTTACTGTGAGAATGAAATAAATTAGCATAGGGAAGTGCTTAGACAATACCTGAAATACTAGTTATTGTTATACGAAAAAGCCACCACTGGCAACATATAAGAGGTGCTCCTAACCAAGAGTCCTAACGAAGAGGCTGCCTGGAGACGATGGAGTCCAATTCAGTATAGCAGGACAGGTGGGAGTGTATGCGTCTTGCGGGAGGGGAGCAGGCAGAATAGGGTGGACTAGGCAGTGCATATATCAGCTGCAAAGTCACACATAAGTGGGCATGGGAATGAGAAGTAAAAGTGCATGGCATGTTACAGAACTGCATGTGGCATCTCTAGTTCAAGGGGACTGAGGTAGAAAGTGATGGAAAAGGGATGGACTGAGGCTAAGTCACAGGAAAGCTCTGCATGTCATCCTCAGAGGTTTGGGGAAAAAAATATTTGAGTGTCTACTATGTTCCAGATGCTACTTTGTTTTAGTGACTGGACAATAGAGTACAATCGTAAAATGTACACAGCCTCTATATTTGGCATGGCCTAATTAGGAAGATAAATACACAATTAAATGACAAATTAAATGATAAATACTTAATTGAAGAATGTAGTAAGTGTTATGAAAGCACAAAGCCTATGTTTATGTTTTCCAAAGACATGAACAAAGTCTTAACAGATGAGTAAATGTTCACCAAACAGCAAGCAGGAAATCAGAAAGGTTACATTATTTACCAAAAAACAATAATATGGCATTATGTGCCAAACTCTTTCTATACATTTTCAAAAATATTGTATTATTAATCCTTCTGACAAGCAGTTTTATTATTACCAGTTTTTATTAAACTTATTTTAGAGATGAGGATCCCCAAGGTCACACAGTAAACCGGTTTTCTTGACTAGTTACATTTAGTTTTCTTTAGAATATAGTACTCTTCATACGGTAGATACTCTATCACTACTGTATTTGGCAATTAGATAAAAGGCAGTATTATTCTTATTTGTACATAAAGTTTCAAGTTCATGACAAATAGTCCAGGTTCATGACAAAAAAATTCATGACAGTTCATGACAGAAAAATAACAGATTTTCATTTTAGAAGCCCTGAGTTCCACGGACTATGAGAGATGGTTGTGACACACTAGCATGTCAATATACATACACATAAAACTTCAGAAAACATCAACATGGTACATTTCATATTTAGTAGCTATTTCTTCCAAACAGCAGCAGTCACACCATCCATCATATTGCTTGTTCTGACAGTAAAGAAAATAAACTGTATTTAATCAGAGGATTAACTGAGGACCACACTGATCACAATGGTCTCTCACATTCTGTTGCTGGCAGGTGAGGAATGAAGTTGAAGGTCATGATAGAAAGATAAAGATGAACATGTTTCCTTTTTCTTGTCTTCTTCCATAGTTATAACCCAAGTTCCTCTGAACACCTTGGCAGACAGAGATGAAGCAGCAGACCCCTGGACATCTGAAGGGGCAAAGCCCACATTCACACTGGATGTGACTGAGTGACTGACTGACAGCAATTACTCAGGATGTCCAACTTAACAGATTGCTTTCACATACCTTATCTCCTTCAGTCTTCATGAAAACTCTGGGAAAGAGCTAATATCATCCTTATTTCACAGAGAAGGGGAAAGAACCTTAAAGGAAGCAAATGATGCAGCTAATTATGGCAGGACTTGCATCTGGGTGGTTGCCTCCAGGTCTACCGAGTTTTATACTCCTTGCAATCTCTATTCGGAAGGTCTCTGACATTAGCCATGTCCATAAAGGAAATATTGGTTAGACTCACCATGTTATGAGCCTTTTAGCAAGAGGAAATGAGGTTGGTGTAAAGGTACTTATTCATAGATCAGACAATAGAGGTCATGTGGCTTCTCTTGATCCTCATCCTGGGGCTTTGCTCCCTCATCCCCTGCTCTCTGTACACTGGTCTCCTCACTATTCCTCAAACAGATCAAGCCCAACCATGCTCCCCATTTGCTGTTACTCCATATGGAATTCTCTTCGTGGCACTCTTCCTAAGAAGGACTTTATTGAAAGACCTTCACTCTCTCCTCTTCTTGTCACCTGATCACCCTTCCCTGCTATATTTTTTTCTATAGCTCTTATCATCTGGCATAGTACATTTTGAAGTACAGTTGATGTACAAGTTACAGGTGTACAATATCGTGATTCACAACTTTCAAAGGTTATACTCCATTCTTAGTTATTATAAAATATTGGCTAAATTCCCTGTATTGTACAATATATCCTTGTAGCTTATTTTATACATAATAGTTTATACTCTTAATCCCCTACCCCTCTTATATTGCCCCTCCTCCCTTCCCTTTCCCCACTGGTGACCACTAGTTTGTTCTTTGTATCTGTAAGTCTGCTTCTTTTTTGTCATATTCATTAGTATAGTATATTTTTAGATTCCACATATAAATGATATCATACAATATTTGTCTTTCAGTTAGCAAAATACCCTCCAAGTCCATCCATGTTGCTGCAACTGGCAAAATTTCATTCTTTTTGTATGACTGAGTAGTATTGCATTGTGTATATATATCACATCTTCTTTATTCATTCATCTGTTGATGGACACTTAGGTTGCTTTCAAATCTTGGCAACTGCAAATAATGTTGCTATGAACCCTGGGGTGCATGTATTTTTTCGAACTGGTGGTTTTGGGTTTTCTTGGATATATACCCAGGGTCATATGGTAGTTCTATTTTTATTTTTTTGAGAAACGTCCATACTGTTCTCCACAGTGGCTGCACCAATTTACATTCCCACCAATAGTGCACAAGGATTCCTTTTTCTCCACATGATCACCAGCATTTGTTACTTGTAAACTTTCTGATGACAGCCATCCTGATAGGTGTGAGCTGGTATCTCACTGTGGTTTTGATTTGTTTATTGGCTTGTTGTATACCTTTCCCTACTAGTGTAAACTCTATTAAGGTAAGGAGTTTTGATTGCATTTACTCTGCTATATTCCTACTATCCAGTGACTGGCATGCAATAGACATATAATAAATGTTTGCATAGGAGAGATTGAGATAGAGATATGGAAGAGAGAGAAGGAGGAGAAGGAGGGGAAAGAGGTGGAGGAAGAGGAGGGGAGAGAGAAGGAGAGGGAGGGAAGGACCTGAGTTCTGACTCTACCACCTATTTCATGGCCGGGTAAACTTATGTCACTGTACTCATGGAACACAGTTCCTTCCTCTCGACAATAAAGAGTTTAGATTCAATCACCTCTAAGATGACTACCAAGATGAATGTTCCATCATTCTGTGCATTGTGGTTCTACTTTTCCTTTTTTCTAATAGAAAAGGGGAAATAAACAGTCAGCCACCAAGGGAAAGGCTGCACACATCAGCAGGCTCTGCTTTCTGCACCTATTATCACACTTACTAGTGTGCTGAACACAGCTAGCCTGATTCTAATGAATAAGGGGCCTGGGATTTCCCTGGCGGTCCAGTGTTGACTGACTCCACACGTCCACTGCAGGGAGCACAGGTTCAGTGTCTGGTCGGGGAACTAAGATCCCGCATGCCGCACGAGCTCAGACAAAAAAATAAAATAAAGTATGATTGACATGTACACACTGCTATATTTAAAATGGATAACCAACAAGGACCTACTGTATAGCACAGGGAACTCTGCTCAATATTATGTAACAGCCTAAATGGGAAAAGAATTTGAAAAAGAATGTATAATTGGATCACTTTCCTGTACACCTGAAACTAACACAACATTGTTAATCAATTATACTCCAATATAAAATAAAAATTTTAAAAAATGAATAAGGGGCCTTTCTATGAAGCATTATTTGAGATATTTCAGGAAAGCTTCCGGTTAGTCAAAAGTATCTTTCCCCACAAATTTCTGTTGATACTTAAAATTCTAAGGTACATGGCATTTCTGTAGGCACTTTCTCTTATTAAATTAGAAATATCACACAAAACCCCTATCAGTCACAATACATGTGAGACAGCACTGAAAAAAGAATAGGACTTGGGTGTCAAGAAGACCAGGATGGGAAGCCTGACTGCCACTTAATGGCTACAAGAACTTGAGCAATTGACTTTATTAAATCTTAGCTTCGTAACCTGGAAATGGGGATAATAATAGTACTTGCTTTACAGGGATTTTGTGTGAGAAATAAATGACATGAAGCTTCTAAAGCATTTAAGAAATGATCAATAAACTAATGCTAATATGTTCTTTTTAATAGTATAGGATTAATGATAGCTGATCCCAGTGAGCAGTTAGCTTCTGGTGTTGGGTTTATAAATGGGCATATTCTGGATAAGGGGAGGAAATATAGATTCAGAACACAAGAGTGAATGTCTCCTTAGGGAGTCAAACGGGCACTGGTGTCGGGGGATGGGGGAGGCTGGGCAATCTGGAGTCACAAGGGCTCCATAAGGAAGAAAGGGATCAAAGAAAACTGTCAGTAGTAATTGCAATCAGAACTCTCACTTTTTCCATGATGTTTTAAACATTTTGAAATGCATTTACTGTCTTTTTGGTTAACCAAGGCCACAGAGTATTGTAATTCCTCAGATACTACACGTCATCTCACATCAAATCAATGCAGCACTAGCTGACACAAGAGAATCCAGTTCTCTGCAGTAGACATGAACATCACTTAGTGGCCCCAAGTTCCGGGCTTGGCCAGTCAACTTGTCAGCAAAGGTTGGAGATGTTTGGGAAAATCAAAACGAGCACGAAAATCTAGAGTGGCGCCAACTCATTTATCATCCTAAATGAAAACATTGCTGCTGTGTCTAGAGCACTGATATCTTCTATATAAACTAGAGATCTTTTTCTTTGTGGACAAAAGTTTCATTTTAGTGATTACATCATGTTTCAAAACTGGTAGAGTACCAAGGAAAAGGAGCGGGAAGTAATCCAGAAAAATAGCTTTGCACCAAAAATAAAGAGGACCCAGTAGTAGAAATTGAGGATCACTGTGACTTTATGCCTCCTTATTAAGCCAGCTCCTGTTTTCCTAATATCATTTTTTAAGATTTTCTCAATCTTTTGCATCAGTTATCTGAAACTTGTAATATTCAATATTAGACAACTATAACTGCATTCGATAAGAAAAATTAAAACCTAAACCTTTAGAGAAATAGAAACAGAAAATGGCATTGTCTTAAACATACTGTCAATTGATAAACTACATATTTATAATATGGTCTCCTCCCAAATAACTCAAATCTGGGTTCACTCAAATCTGATTCACTGTTTTGTTCACTGATTCACTGTTTGACTTTTGAAGAGTTTTAGAGGCTTTGAGGACTCTTTCTCTGCTTTAAAATAATTGCTCCAAAGAACTAATACACAAATATCAGTCTTTCGGCAGTTTGTTATTGAGGGCCCACAATGCTAACGGCAGACTTAGGCACTTTCCTCTCAGGTCCAACTGCACCTGAGAGCACATTTCACGTTGCCATTAAGCTGCCAGCCCTTGAGAGCTAAGACTTCTTAATTTCGTCACTGTCCTTATACACAGCACATATTAAGCACTGAATTGAATATCTTTTAAATTAATAAATGAATAATGGATAAATTAATCACCACTGGGAATGTGAACTTGTTTAAAGCTCAACTTATCTTACAAGTTAGCTGGATAGATAAGATATGCAAAATTAAATAACAAACCAAAAGTTGAATTACACTAATGGCTTAACTTTCCCAGGGAAGAGTACGTGGGCAGTAGCTATCCTGAAATGAGGAGAAGCAGGACAGCCTGCTGGGTGAGAGTTTAGGCTCTGAAATGAGATAGAATTTGTTGCTTGACTCTATCATTTGCTAGCTGTATAAACTTGGGTAAGTTACTGTCAAAGGATAATGAGACCATTACACATTATCTGAAATAAGAAGACAAAGCAGAATGTATTGCTTGTACAGCAAGAGAGAGTGATACTGGTCAGGCACAGTATCTGTGATCTTCCAAAGGATTTAGGGGAAACATGCTGTTCATGGACGCTTTCAGAGGCATCTGTGGAAGCCTGACTACTGGGGGTAAAGGCTGTTGTTAACTGTTTGAAACTAAGAAATGTATTTGTAGGAGTGAGTCCTGATTGGCTGACTTTCAGAAGCAAAGGGCTGTCCTTGATTGGTTGGCTTATAAAGCACATTCACTGCAGCAGTTGTTGATCAAGTGGACTGGATTTACAACCAGTTCTGTTGACCACTTGTTGCCATGGCTACAGAACAATTAATCTTTTCATATGTATGTGAAAACTTAACCTTTCTAGATTTCAGTTTCTTATCTATAAACTTCACAGGGGTTTTATATGAATTTTAAAAGATAACACTCAAAGAACTTATACTGTGCTTGCCACATAGCATTCAGTAAAAGTTATATTTTTAAGATACACATGAAGCATTTTGTTTGTAAGATGGATAGAGTTCCTATGAAATGTGCTCTGAATGCTTTTGCTGGAACACCATGAAACATTGTCATTTACTTCCTCTTTTCCCTTTCTCCACTCGGTTAAAAAAAAACAAAACTCAACTAACATGGTATTTTATTCACAAAGGCCTAACATTGAGTTTAAATGGGCTTATATTACCTAGGATTCTGTTTTTCTTCTATTCTACCTTAGCTCACTTTAGATTCTGAAGGTATGAGATAAATAGAATGGCTGTTCTCCAGTGCCCTAGGAGAATATGGGGAATTGTGGTAGACTGGATTATTGTCTCCAGTTCTTCTCTCCTACCTTGTTATAGATTGTACATGACTTTCCAGTATCTCTCACCAAGTAAACAGAGTGTGTTCCTTACCCCCAATGATACTGGTGTTGGCCACATGAATTACTTTAGTCAGTGGATTGTAGCAGATGTAATTCAAGGAAAGGCTTTAGCCTTGCTTTTAGGATTTGGCTTGGAATTTTGCATCTTTGCCATCTACCATGAGAGTAACATACCCCATAGGAGGCACACAGAGCAGATCTGGACCCTATGTGTAGGCTGAAGCCAGGCCCAGGTCACCAACAGACCCTTGACTGAGAAAAATAAATATTTATTGGTGTAAAGTCACTGTGGTTTGCTGTACAGCAAAGGCTGACTAATATATAAAGGAAAGAGATGAGGCAGAGTCTGGATGGTTATAGAATGAAAAAGAGAAATGGAGCAGGAATGGGGAGTAAAGACCAGAGAAATAAATTAACCTAAGAAAAATATTGCCATTACCTTCTTTTGCTTCATATGTAAGGAGAATATTAATACATTAATACTTTCCTCCTAGGTACAAAATAATACAAAGATAGAGCAATCAAGAAGACTAAAATATAGGGCTCTCTGGGAGAGATACACTCAGTGCAAAACAGAAAGATAAATGTTTCATACCTGACCTTTAAGAAGCCAGCGTACTGAAGACTGAGGAGGCTATAAGCTGAAAAACTAATCCTGAGACTGGGAAGTTTCAGAAAGAAAAGAGAAGACCAAGATTCTAGGTGCTAGGACAGTCTTCTTACAAAGTTTTTTTTAATCACACTACGGATTTGATTCAATGTAGAATTAAATTCATTCTTTATGTTCATATATGGCAACGAAGAAGTACATATTAAGTAAAAACATAGAGGGTCTCTGAGGCACAGCTAGAAAATATGGACAAATAATTATTAGATGTGATTCATTTGATAAGGATGATTCTAACTTTTCTGATCCAGAAGGATTTTGCAGATGTCAGAATCATAAAAATCAGCATATATTATCTTTTAAATACTAATGAACAATATTGAGAAAGTGGCAGCTCATATCATTTGAGGCTTCAAGTTTAAATTTATCATATCATGAAGTCAAATATCAAAGTGTTACCTTTGATTAAACTAATATTAGAACTCTGGCTAAAACTCCAGAACAGCTTTGGTTATCTAGGTCAGACCCGTTCCATAAGAGTCTTGTTAATTTATGAGGGTCTAGTTAATTTCTTTCATGAAAAAGATTATAATTTCAGATCCCAAGGGTTTTACAATGACAGCCTAAACAAAGATGTCTCTTTGAAACCAAACTATAAACTTAACAGTTTAAATTATATATGCCAGATTGCATCTCATAAATTTAGAACGCTCTTCTCAAAAGATTAGAATGCAATGAAGTTAAACTGTTTATATTTGGAAATTCTGAACTTTTAGAAGAAAGGCCAACTTGTCCACATCATCCCTCACTATTTAAAACAGTTCATGTGCATTTGATGGCTGTGAGGTTTTATTCCTTCCCTGTTATGGTGTTATCATAGTAACAACTTTGAAAAAAAAGTACGCTTTGTTCTTACTTCTGCACTTCTTTTTAATAACATTCTCATCTACACAGTCAAAGGAAAAGAAAATTTAGGACACTCCTTTTTTCCCCACTCAAACTGCTGTTGCTAAAAGAAGACTTTGAACCTGAATTATTTAGATGTACTCTACGTTATCTGAATTTGTTGGGTAATAATTCAAACTTTCCTTTTGGTTCAGCAAAATAAGGCTTTGAGGGATAAGTAAATATGGCTGAGGAAGTTCTTTGAACTAGCAATTATTCATCAACTAAAATGCTTCCAATTACTGTTAACAAAAACACAAGCATCACATCCTCACAGTATAACCTCCACAGGCAGAAAAGAAGAAACTCCCTGACTTCTGCCTTCTCCCATTTCCCAAAAGTCCCTCAGACGAACTTTCCCTCAAGTATCCTGGCTAGAAGAGATTCACATGCCTAGCACAGGCGAGCAGAATAGAACCAATTGCCTTAGGACAACTAAGATGCATTCCATGCACTGAGGACAGCTCCAGGCACCCCTGAAGCCCATGGCCTTATTGTATACAATTGAGTTTAATACATAAATTGCATGAGGGGAGGATTATAGTTTAATAGATGATTGACAGTATCCACCATTGGCTTTTAGCTACATTTTTATAGCACTTAAAACTTTTCAAACATTTTTAGATATGTATTTTAATTCTCAAAACATCTGGAAAGGTGGAATATAACCGATTATTCCTATCTTACATACTGAGGTCCAGGGAAGTTAAGTGGCTTGCCCAAGGCCACAAAACTGATAAAAAGATCTTGAATTTGTGTCATATTCATTTAAAAAATAATCACATAATGTTAAATAGTTCCCAAATAATGGGAAATTATATTAATTAATTTCCCTTTTAAAACATGCAGGCATTTATATGTTACTTTTTTAATGTTAAAAATACACCAGGAATCCCCCTGACATGTTCTCCTTCTGATATGAATTTCTACTTGACAAGTACTTTATGCTATTATGAATTTGTATAATAGCCTCAAAGAAAAAGTCTTTACACTTTGACATGGTAAAAACAGTTGAAAACTCTTTCAAAAGCAAGATGAACTGCCTATGCTACAGTTGGCCAATATCCTATCCTGAATGTAGGAGATGACACTGACTGTTACTGATGCAGAATTATAGAGAATGTCACTGTGCTTAAACTCATTTATTGCAATAAAAGGCAGAGAGGAGACCACCTGGAGTCAGTTAGCCCAACTTCTGTCTCTCAGCTGGGCAAATAAAGGGATTTTATCTCCGTTTAAAATATTTGTAGGGGCTTCCCTGGTGGTGCAGTGGTTAAGAATCTGCCTCCCAATGCGGGGGACATGGGTTTGAGCCCTGGTCAGGGAAGATCCCACATGCAACAGAGCAACTAAGCCCGGGTGCCACAACTACTGAGGCTGCACTCTAGAGCCCGTGAGCCACAACTACTTAGCCCATGTGCCGCATCTACTGAAACCTGCGTGCCTAGAGCCCGTGCTCCACAACAAGAGAAGCCACCGCAGTGAGAAGCCTGCTCACCACAACAAAGAGTAGCTCCTGCTCGCTGCAACTAGAGAGAGCCTGTGTGCAACAACGAAGACCCAGTGCAGCCAAAAATAAATTAAAAAAAAAATTTGTAGAGTAAGATCATCTGTAGTTAGTACTGGTACCTTGCTAAGCTGATTTAAAATGTGCCATGTCATAGGTAGCTCTATAACTGTACTCATCTTCTTGGTTGCTGTGTACTCACAAAAGGGCCTTCATATTCCCTTCTGTGAGCAATGGAGGTGACAGTGCCATGAGAGTGTCACTCTCTCAAGTAAGGTCAGCCTTAACTCTCTTGTCAATTCTGTTACCTCTTCTCTGTTTTGTTTTGGTTTTTGGGGGGTGGTTATTACATAATATTGATAAATTCCTAATTTATCCATTCTTAATAGCATTATTTTTTTTATTTATTTTTTTGCTGTACGCGGGCCTCTCACTGTTGTGGCCTCTCCCGTTGCGGAGCACGGGCTCTGGATGCGCAGGCTCAGCGGCCATGGCTCACGGGCCCAGCCGCTCCGCGGCACGTGGGATCTTCCCAGACCGGGGCACGAACCCGCGTCCCCTGCATCGGCAGGCGGACTCTCAACCACTGCGCCACCAGGGAAGCCCAATAGCATTATTTTTAGAACTCCACAGACCAATCCCATTAAAAAGTTAGTTAGTAGTGAATGATTATTTAAATTAACATTACTCTTTGAGATTTTCAAAAGTATTTCACTTCTAGGAATCTGTCCTCTAGAAATACATGCACATGTACACCAACATATATGTACTAGGCACTTCATTGCTACATTGCTGTAATTATGAAAATTTAGGAACAATATAAACTACCATCAGTAGAAGCACAGTTAAAAAAAATTGTTATATACACATAAATGGAACTTCAGGCAGTTCTTTTAAAAATTTGGTAAATTTTTATGTACTGATGGAGAAGATGTATATCATAAATTGTTTTATTTTAAAAGCAAGATGTAGAGCAATACTTACCCTGTATTCCATTTTTGCTTTAAAAATACATGGTATTTGGGCTTCCCTGGTGGCACAGTGGTTGAGAGTCCGCCTGCCATTGCAGGGGACACGGGTTCGTGCCCCCGTCCGGGAAGATCCCACATGCCACGGACTGGCTGGGCCCGTGAGCCATGGCCGCTGAGCCTGCGTGTCTGGTATGAAATAAATAAAAATATATGTTGTATGAGCATAGAAAATCTCTGGAAGTGTACACAGCACTGTTAACAGTGAAACTTGTAGGAGAGTGGCAGTAAAGAATAAAACAGCTTACTTTTAACTTTACACATTTCTGTGTAGTTAGCTAAGTAACGAGTTTATAATTTTAAATAATCTGAAAAGAAAAAAGTTCAATTTTAGAATATTGGAATTGTTTTTTCATTTTCATTTTTTCATTATGTTCATAAACATTATGCAATTGTTTCTTCATTAGAGTGGTTTGATAAAAGATATCATAGAGTTGCAGCAAGAAGTAGTGATGAACAAACTGCCAGGGTTTGAATACCAGTTCTGCTACTTACTAACTGTGCATCCTGGGGTAAGGGACTTAGTTCCTTTGTGCCTCACTTTCCTCATCTGTAAAGTGGGGACAATCACAGTACCAACAGAGAATATTGTAAGAAGAAAAAGGAGATAGCACATAAAAAATTCTAACTTAAAACAGTATCTGGGGTTCTACCCATCAGGAAACTTACACAAGCCTCTTAGATAGCCTAATGCACCAGAGGGCAGATAGCAGAAGCAAGAAGAACCACAATCCTGCAGCCTGTGGAACAAATACCACATTCACAGAAAGATAGACAAGATGAAAAGGCAGAGGGCTATATACCAGATGAAGGAACAAGATAAAATCCCAGAAAAACAACTAAATGAAGTGGATACAGGCAACCTTCCAGAAAAAGAATTCAGAATAATGATAGTGAAGATGATCCAGGACCTCGGAAAAAGAATGGAGGCAAAGATCGAAAAGATGCAAGAAATGTTTAACAAAGACCTAGAAGAATTAAAGAACAAACAGAGATGAACAATAAAATAACTGAAATGAAAACTACATTAGAAGGAATCAATAGGAGAATAACTGAGGCAGAAGAACATACAAGTGATGTGGAAGACAGAATGGTGGAATTCACTGCTTCAGAACAGAATAAAGAAAAAAGAATAAAAAGAAATGAAGACAGCCTAAAAGACCTCTGGGACAATATTAAATGCAACAACATTCGCATTATAGGGGTCCCAGAAGGAGAAGAGAGAGAGAAAGGACCCAAGAAAATATCTGAAGAGTTTATAGATGAAAATTTCCCTAACATAGGAAAGGAAAGAGCCACCCAACTCCAGGAAGAGCAGTGAGTCCCATAAAGGATAAAACCAAGGAGAACCAAGCCAAGACACATAGTAATCATATTGGCAAAAATTAAAGGCAAAGAAAAATTATTGAAAGCAGCAAGGGAAAAATAACATACAAGGGAACTCTCCATAAGGTTAACAGCTGATTTCTCAGCAGAAACTCTACAAGGCAGAAGGGAGTGGCATGATATACTTAAAGTGATGAAACGGAAGAAACAGCAACCAAGATTACTCTATCTGGAAAGGATCTCATTCAGATTCGATAGAGAAATCAAAAGCTTTACAGACAAGCAAAAGCTAAGAGAATCCAGCACCACCAAACCAGCTCTACAACAAATGCTAAACAAACTTCTCTAAGTGGGAAACACAAGAGAAGAAAAGGATCTACAAAAACAAACACAAAACAATTAAGAAAATGGTCATAGGAACATACATATCGATAATTACCTTAAACATGAATAGATTAAATGCTCCAACCAAAAGACACAGGCTTGCTAAATGGATACAAAAACAAGACCCATATATATGCCGTCTACAAGAGACCCACTTCAGACCAAGGGACACATACAGACTAAAAGTGAGGGGATGGAAATAGATATTCCATGCAAATGGAAATCAAAAGAAAGCTGGAGTAGCAATACTCATATCAGATAAAATAGACTTTAAATAAAGAATGTTACAAGAGACAAGGAAGGACACTACATAATGATCAAGGGATCAATCTAAGAAGAAGATATAACAATTATAAATATATATGCACCCAAAATAGGAGCACCTCGATAAATAAGACAACTGCTAACAGCTACAAAAAAGGAAATTGACAGTAACACAATAATAGTGGGGGACTGTAACACCTCACTTACACCTATGGACAGATCATCCAGAATGAAAATAAATAAGGAAACAGAAGCTTTAAATGACACAATAGATCAGATAGATTTAATTGACATTTATAGGACATTCCATCCAAAAACAGCAGATTATACTTTCTTCTCAAGTGCACACAGAACATTCTCCAGGATAAATCACATCTTGGGTCACAAATCAAGCCTCAGTAAATTTAAGAAAATTGAAATCATATCAAGCATCTTTTCTGACCACAACGCTATGAGATTAGAAATCAATTATAGGGAAAACAACATAAAAAACACATCGAGGCTAAACACTACGTTACTAAATAACCAAGAGACTGAAGAAATCAAAGAGGACATAAAAAAATACCTAGAGACAAATGACAATGAAAACATGATGATCCGAAACCTATGGGATGCAGCCAAAGCTCTAAGAAAGTTCTAAGAGGGAAGTTTACAGCTATACAAGCCTGCCTCAAGGAACAAGAAAAATCTAAAATAAACAATCTACCCTTACACCTAAAGGAACTAGAGAAAGAGGAATAAACAAAACCCAAAGTTAGCAGAAGGAAAGAAATCATAAAGATCAGCTCAGAAATAAACGAAAAAGAAATGAAGGAAACAATAGCAAAGATCAATAAAACTAAAAGCTGCTTCCTTGAGAAGATAAACCAAATTGATAAACCAGTAGCCAGACTCATCAAGAAAAAAAGGGAGAAGGCTCAAATCAACAGAATTAGAAATTAAAAAGGGGAAGTAACTACTGATACTCAGAAATACAAAGGATCATGAGAGATTACTACAAGCAACTATATGCCAACAAAATGGACAACCTGGAAGAAATGTACAAATTCTTAGAAAAGCACAACTTTCCGAGACTGAACCAGGAAGAAATAGAAAATATAAACAGACCAATCACAAGCACTGAAATTGAGACTGTGACGAAAACTATTCCAACAAACAAAAGCCAAGGACCAGATGACTTCACAAGGGAACTCTATCAAACATTTAGAGAAGAGCTAACACACCTATCCTTCTCAAACTCTTCCATAATATAGCAGATGGAGGAACACTCCCAAACTCATTCTATGAGACCACCATCACCCTGATACCAAACCAGACAAAGATGTCACAAAAAAAGAATATTACAGGCCAATATCTCTGATGAATATAGATGCAAAAGTCTTCAACAAAATACTAGCAAACAGAATCCAACAGAACATTAAAAGGATCATACACCATGATCAAGTGGGGTTTATCCCAGGAATGCAAGAATTCTTCAGTATATGCAAATCAATCAATGATACATCATATTAACAAATCAAATGATAAAAACTATATGATAATCTCAATAGATGCAGAAAAAGCTTTCCACAAAATTCAACACCCATTTATGACAAAAACTCTCCAGAATGTAGGCATAGAGGGAACCTACCTCAACATAATAAAGGCCATACATGACAAACCCACAGCCAACACTGCTCCCAATGGTGAAAAACTGAAACCATTTCCACTAAGATCAGGAACAAGACAAGGTTGCCCACTCTCACCACTATAATTCAACATAGTTTTGGAAGTTTTAGCCACAGCAATCAGAGAAGAAAAAGAAATAAAAGGAATCCAAATTGGAAAAGAAGAAGCAAAACTCACTGTTTGCAGATGACATGATACTATACATAGAGAATCCTAAAGGTGCTACCAGAAAACCACTACAGCTAATCAATGAATTTGGTAAAATAGCAGGATACAAAATTAATGCACAGAAATCTCTTGCATTCCTATACACTAATGATGAAAAATCTGAAAGAGAAATTAAGGAAACACTCCCATTTACCATTGAAACAACAAGAATAAAATACCTAAGAATAAATCTACCTAAGGAGACAAAAGACCTGTATGCAGAAAATTATAAGACACTGATGCAAGTAATTAAAGATGGTACAAAGAGATGGAGAGATATACCATGTTCTTGGATTGGAAGAATCAACATTGTGAAAATGACTATACTACCCAGAGCAATCTACAGATTCAATGCAACCCCTATCAAACTACCAATGGCATTTTTCACAGAACTAGAACAAAAAATTTCACAATTTGTGTGGAAACACAAAAGACCCCGAATAGCTAAAGCAATCTTGAGAAAGAAAAACAGAGCTGGAGGAATCAGCCTTCCTGACTTCAGACTATTCTACAAAGCTGCAGTAACCAAGGCACTATGGTACTGGCACAGAAACAGAAATATAGATCAATGGAACAGAATAGAAAGACCAGATATAAACCCATGCACATATGGTCACCTTATTATTGATAAAGGAGGCAAGAATATACATTGGAAAAAAGACAGCCTCTTCAATAAGTGGTGCTTGGAAAACTGGACAGCTACATGTAAAAGAATGAAATTAGAACACTCCCTAACACCATACACAAAAATAAACTCAAAATGGATTAAAGACCTAAATGTAAGGCCAGAGACTTAGAGGAAAACATAGGCAAATATTCTATGACATAAATAACAGCAAGATCCTTTTTGACCCACCTCCTAGAGAAATGGAAATAAAAACAAAAATTAAAAAATGGGACCTAATGAAATTTAAAAGCTTTTGCACAGCAAAGGAAATCATAAACATGACAGAAAGACAACCTTAGAATGGGAGAAAATATTTGCAAACGAAGCAACTGACAAAGGATTAATCTCCAAAATTTACAAGCAGCTCATGCAGCTCAATATCAAAAAAACAAAGAACCCAATCCAAAAATGGGCTGAAGGCCTAAATAGACATTTCTCCAAAGAAGATACACAGATTGCCAACAAACACATGAGAAGATGCTCAACATCACTAATTAGAGAAATGCCAATCAAAACTATAATGAGGTATCACCTCACACCGGTCAGAATGGTCATCATCAAAAACTCTGCAAACAAAACTCTGTAAATCCTGGAGAGGATGTGGAGAAAAGGGAACCCTCTTGCACTGTTGGTGGGAATGTAGGTTCGTACAGTCACTATGGACAATAGTATGGAGGTTCCTTAAATAACTAAAAATAGAACTAACATATGACCCAGCAGTCCCACTACTGGGCATATACCCTGAGAAAACCATAATTCAAAAAGAGTCATGTACCACAATGTTCATTGCAGCACTATTTACAATAGCCAGGACATGGAAGCAACCTAAGTGTCCATCGACAGATGAATGGATAAAGAAGATGTGGCACATACATACAATGGATTATTACTCAGCCATAAAAAGAAACAAAATTGAGTTATTTGTAGTGAGGTGGATGGACCTCCAGTCTACCATACAGAGTGAAGTAAGTCAGAAAGAGAAAAACAAATACCGTATGCCAACACATATATGTGAAATACAAAAAAAAAAAAAGTGGTTCTGATGAACCCAGGGGCAGGACAGCAGTAAAGACACCCACGTAGAGAATGGACTTGAGGACACGGTGAGGGTGAAGGGTAAGCTGGGTCGAAGTGAGAGAGTAGCACTGACATATATACACTACCAGATGTAAAATAGATAGCTAGTGGGGAGCAGCTGCATGGCACAGGGAGATCAGCTGGGTGCGCTGTGGCAACTCAGAGGGGTTGGGTAAGGAATGTGGGAGAGAGGTGCAAGAGCGAGGGTATATGGAGATATATGCATGCATATAGCTGATTCACTTTGTTATACAGCAGAGACTAACACAACACTGTAAAGCAATTATACTCCAATAAAAATGTTAAAAATAATAAAAGACAATCTTCTTTTTCTTTACTATCTCACAAAGTAAAACAAACAGGGGATTTTTAATTTAATATCATCTGAATCAACTACCAGTGTTTCCATTTTTCTACAGACAGAAACACAAAGCACTGAGAAATATGGTTTCCTTACATAAATAAGTGCCTCTATTTTCTGATAAAATATCATGGATATATCAAAAAAGTAAAATAGAGAGACAGAGAGAGCAAGACAGAGAGAAAGAAGAAGAAGGAGGAGGGGGGAGGAGGAGAAAGAGAAAAGAAAGGAAAGGAAGTGAAGAGAGAAAAATCAGGCTACTTTTATAGTGTGATTACTCTAACTGGGGCTCTCAGGTCTCCAAAGTTTCATTTCCCCTTCCTTTCTTCTAAGATACACAAGTAGTTTAGTTTCCTGGGTGGATTGCTGACTTCCTGAACATCACTTTTCCTCCCATTCAGACTACCTCTACCTGGTACTGCTTTTTCTCCACCCAATCCAGGCCTTGGAGAGTGTGCCTTCTTTGACCCAAACTAAAGACAAGAAGCACAGGATTAGATTTGCTTTGAATAACCTGTCCTTTCATCTTTTCTTAGCCTGAAGCATGAAACAGAGTGCACCTTTTTTTTTTTTAATTTCTTTCAATCAAACCCTGTCATAAACTGTATCCACTAGGAAAAGTCTATGGAGTATCCACACAATTATAAGGGAACTGAAAAATTCCACAGAAGACACTCAACTATTGTGTATCACTCCATTTCTGGCAGAGTACTGGAATTTGAAATTAAGAAGACAAAAGGGAGAAAGTTATAAATATAACAAGACCGGAAGCTACTGTTTCTGGAATTAGCTGGTTTTCAACTGCATTAGTCAAGAGAGATCAATTACCTAGCCTTGATGTGTTTGTTATTCTCTCTCTTTTGTTCTGTCATTTGAAAATTATTTCAGAAACAGCCATCATTGCCAGATTGTTATTCTGGTACAATGCTTTCATGTATGAAATCACTATTTCAATCTTTTTTACATTTTGAATTATCATAGAACTAGTGTAGGAAGCAAGAACTATCAGCTTTTGCAAAGGCGCTAACTTACTTTCTGCAATCTTACTTATGCTAATACTTATTAAGGAATCATAAACAATTAAGCTATGATTCTTCTGGATCTTCCACTTACAGGACTGCTTCAGTATAATTTGTTGTACTTTATGTGTGTGAAGGAGCAGAAGGGCCACAGCCACAAGTACTTTTTGAAGAGATTCTCTCACATAGGGAAGGTTTGTATTTTAATTTCCTCCATAGATTTCAGAATTAAACATCCAAAGTAGGACATCTCTCAGCCAGAAGTAGGCCATTTGCAGAAGACACCAATGACAGGTGTCCCTGGAACATCCTGGTGTTTTGATTCAGTTCTATTGCTGCAAGATTGCCAAAAAGCTCTGGTACGAGTGACTACAAACAGCATAATGAGCTTTAACATTTTTCTGCCTGGAAGAAAAAGAAAAGATCTAAGCCAGGCTTCAATTGATTCTTCCAAAACAAAACAAACAAACAAAAAATGAAGAAAACAACAAGGAATATTAAATATAAATGTTCTACCTGAAGAGCCCCTTTGAGTAGCACTTATGAACACTGGCCTGAAGCAACTTCCTGACCCTCACGCTCAAGACCTAACCTTAATCTCATTTCTGACTTTTTCATCAGAATCATTAACAGTTATGCAAGGAGTCTGAAGCCTTTTTAATTCTCCAGTATAAAATAATTCCATAAGTACTAAAGGTTGACATCTAGGCCTCTTGGGAACTATGTGATAAGACCAGGTGGGAGAAGAACACACCACTCACACTTACCACCCAGGACACTCACAGCCCAAACCACCAGGCCTGCTCCCACTCCATGTAACTGGGTCCCCAAATATGCAGATCGATAACATGCTTGCTGTATTCATAGCCTTAGCTCCAAGCCATTTGTCATGATCCAATTCCCCTGTGACTTTTATTTCTACAAAATTAATAAGGGTTGTTAAGGCCTGGCTTAAATGCTGATTGGCCAATAATCTTCTCTTCCTTGACATCTAGATATCCAGGGCGGTCAGAGTCTTTGGAGGGTCTTACTCCCTCAATATCCAGGGATCAAAATCAGGACTGGACAGAGATGCCTCAGAGGGACTGACTCTTCAAACTCAGACGGCTCTGGTAAGTACCCTTAAAAGTTGATGATGAGGGCTTCCCTGGTGGCGCAGTGGTTGAGAGTCCGCCTGCCGATGCAGGGGACGCGGGTTTGTGGCCCAGTCCGGAAGGCATGATCTATTCGAGGGGCTCTCTGGTATTCTGGCTTCCTGATAAATTCATCAAATTGGAAGAATTAACAGAAAATTGGAGGGCAGCTGTAAAGGAAAAGGCAGTGTATTTAAACCCCTTTCTTTCCTTCCTGTGGGTCTCTTGAAGCAGCCATATTGCCATAATTCTGGCAGCCTTTCCCTTGATAGTCCAGCCCCTTCAAGGGAGCCTCCCCCAAGGCAGCCGCCCCAAGGCTCTAGTTCCAAATGATCATGGGTTGTTCCACTGACATTCCAAGCCCAGATGTGGCAGTGACTTTCTGCTTTGCGAATCTCTGGCTGCCTCACATCCATCTGCTTTCTCATTCATCTATGACCTCTACAACTCTTCCCTTGTCTTAATTTTCTTTGGTTTGGATATTTTCCTAAATGGACTATGAGTAATATAGGGAGTATTTCAGTGGTTTAAGATATGATTAAACTACTGTAGGTGATGGCCTTACAGTGGAATGAGAGCATTTGGTGCTCCCAGATCTAAGATTCTTAACCTGGGATGAACTTCCGAATGACCTGAAGAACATTTTTGAAAGCCAGATTCTTAGCTCTTGTTTAAGGTCTCTGGAGGAGGTACCACAAACATATCTAATATTTAAAATTTCCACAGGTCAATCTGCAGTACACAGCCTGGATAAGAACCACAGTTCTAAGGTAACAATTTAAAACAAACAAACTAATCTTTAATCATGTTGACAGAGTAGAAAAGAAAATCAAACTACTGAATTTGCTTATATGAGTTACCTGCATTTGCCATCTGCTTCCACACAGTCATTCCCTGACCTTCAATACTCTGCTCTGTGCCCAGGCAGGATGACCTGTATGACCTCATCATTTAGACTCCCTTGCCCTCTGGCTTTCGTTTGGTTGATGGGAGGTACTGGCTGGAGATCAGAAGGTGAGAAGAGAGAGAAGTTGGGGTATTTGTTCATCTTCTGCTCTCCCTGCCTGGCCTGGATTCTGGCCAGAGTTGCACGCTATGGTCATAATTCCTTTCTTTCCTGACCCCAAGCTCTCTTTGGGTTTTATAACTCTATCAATTTCCCTTGTCCTTTCAGTCCTAGTGGTGGGAAAGAGCCTCCACTAGGCACCAGTCCCTGGGCATTTCACCACCCTTTGCGGTTTCTCTTACCTTCATCCCCCTCTGTAAACAGCTGCTTCATTAACCTCTGCTCAGTTAACCAGTCTGAGTACATTTTTTTTTCTCATGGACTCTGGCAGAGACGTCACTAATCTAGAAATCTTAATGAACATAATTTTAGATTGTTTTTAAAAATCAGAACCACTTTACAATATTATGAAAGGGTTAAAAATGCCGATATCACAGGATGGTTCATTGTATCCTATTCTAAAGTGTATTTGGAAGGAATATTTGATTCATAGTATACAAAAATTAATATAAAATGTCAAAATGGGATCTCTACAATAATTCACCTATTTCTGATAATGTTTAAACAAGGTTTCTCTTCTGAGAGTTATTTTAATAATGGTAACAAAGAGATATGTTATCTGTCTGAGCTCATTTGTTAGAATTCAAGCCATTCTGTTCCTTCCTTCCACTAACTGTGTATTTTGGATCCATCCTGATCCATTTGTGCTATCCCACAACAACCTGTGGTTCCTTAGAAGCCTGCAACCAACTTTTCTGATTTCTCTTTCTTTCCACTATCAGTGCTAAAGCACTTCATCTCTTTCTAGGCCAAAGTAATTTCCTCCTTACTTTCCATCAAAGTGCTTTACCAAGAATTATTCTGACTAGATGGAGAAAGAAATAAAAAGAAGGAACACAGGATAGAAAACATAGATGGATAATCACACAAAAGAAGGGAGATAATAGAGAATAGAAGATAAATGCTCTAGCCTGCAACCGTTTCATTGCAAATAGTTCTAGTTGCCTAGAATTTCCAGACACAGCCCTTGCTGAACAACCTGCCAACTATAAGGGAAAGTTGAAATCTTCAAAACTCCTATATTACTTTCCAATGACCCTTCACAAGTTAATGGCTATAAGTAGTTTCACGGAAGATGGAAAGAAGAAATATGGTGTAGGAAAATAGAAAGGTATGTGTAATGATGTGACCAATCAGTAAGGGGTGTATACAGATGATACTGAATTAGGAACAAATATAAAAATCAGGCATGAGTTTGGACCCTTCATTTGATTACCTGGTATAACCACTTTCCACCTCATGTTGAATGTGCTCATCTCATCCACGTGTCACCAGCAGTTAAAATTTACTTTATATTCTATTTCATTTCTTTGTCTAATCTGATTAGTAATTCTTCATAGTTTCTTACTTGCTTCAAATATTTTCATGCCTGATTTTCTTGTTTGAAACATAATCATTTCAAACCTATGTCTAATAATTTTCTTATCTGAAGTCCTTTCTTATCTGTTTCTAAGGCCTGTTGTTTTTACTGGGTTTTGTTGCTTTTTCCTTGTATGCTTACTTCTTCTTTACTTTGAACTGCTTATGGAAATTTTTGAGGGTTGGGATTAGAATAGGTTTTTTCCAAAAAGATTTGTGTTTGCTTTGCCAAGCTGCTGAGGCACTACAAGTTTATAATCACTTTTAATTTATTTTTTGGCATGAAGTTTTCTGGAAGCCACATAGGTAATGTGATTGTGTGCTACAATATAGGGCCAATTCATCATTCCAAATTCTCAACAGCATATTTTTCTCTCTCTGTTCAAAGCCAAGGTTTGAGAGAGTTGATTAGCCTCACAGTTGCCTGGGAGGTAGTTATTACTATTTCATCATGTTGCCGAGAATGAAGCCCTTTGAGGGTGGTCCCAATTTTATATGAGTAAGATTTCCAATTAGACTCCTCATCGTAAGAAGCCCTGTACCCTATGAGTGCATATAAAGTCCAAGCACATCCCATGTTGTAAGTGTTCTCAAGATGAAAGCCAGCTTTAGGCTCAGTTTACTTCTCTAAATGTCTATTTTTACATGGTCACCAATTTGAAAATTTACCACTCTTATCAGTGCATCCATCTTCTTTAGATGTTTTGTATACTTTCCCATGAATTTTAGTTATTTTCAATGGGATCCAAATACTTAGACTACCACAGTTCTAAAAACAGAAATATAGGAGGAGTATTTGCATAACTCTGGGCTCTGAGAAGACTTTTTAAACAAGTGGTTTTTTTAACAGTAAACTAATCAATTTCTCTGAATGCAGTTGTATATTTAAAATAGCAAAAACATTCTTATGAGCATTTCTTATGCTGGGAAAAGCTAAGGCCATGAAGTTTTAAACACAGCATTATGAAGGAAGTCCTCTAAGGAGCCAGAGGAAAGTTATCCAAGAATGTTGTTTCAAGGCAACAAAGTTCTGTATTCTGGATAATGAGTCCCTCAATATGCTTCACAATAAAAAAGAATTTTTATTTACTAAATTTAAGAAACTTTGAATACTATATTACCCATACTATATTATCTTAGAGATCAATAAAATACATTACCGGGGACTTCCCTTTCGGTTTAGTGGTTAAGACTCTGCAGGGGGCAAGGGTTCAATCCCTAGCTGGGGAGCTAAGTTCCCACCTGCTGCACAGCCAAAAAAAAAAACCCCAAAACAAAAAACAAATAAAATAAAGTACATTACCATAGAAAGGCTGAGAAGAGTTCTGAAATAGAGAAATCTGATCTTGTAAAACTTACTTGAAGCTGAAATTCTTCCCTTTTTCTACAAGAGAGGAAACTAGCATGCCATATAAAATATTCTGTGAACCTTGCCTTAAGATATGTTCTAGCATGTTATAGGCTAAAGACGGAGAATTTTCGTAACAGAATACATAATATCTCCCTTATATGATTTTTCTCATTAAATTTTTTAACAGCAGATGAATGGCAGAGAAATAAAGATTAAAAGTTTCTAACAAGACTCAGAATAGCTGGCATTCCGTCCTTCCTCTTTCCTCCTTGAAACATCTTTTTCACTTACCTTCCTGGGCAGTATACTCCCCAGTTTTCCTTTGCCATACTGGCTGATCATTACCAGGCTTCATGGCTCGTTACTTCTCATCTACCCAATTTCCTAAAGGTCAGTGCTTAGATATCTTCTCTACTTACACTCATGACAATGGTGATCTCATCCAGTCTTATAACTTAAATAATATGTTTATGCTGAAATTCCCAAATTTATATCTCTATCCAGACTTCTCTCTTTAACCCCAGTTTCATATAACCATCTGTCCACTTGACATCTCCACTTGGGTGTCTCAGACTCAGCCTGTCCAAAACTGAATTACTGAGCCCCACACCTGCTCCTCCTACACTCTTTGCTGTCTTGCTTAATGTCCTTTTTTCCAGGTGCCAAAACCTTGAAGTCAGTATATTTGAATTATTTCTTTTTCTAACAATGCAAATCCAATCTGCCAACAAATTGTATCGATTATACCTTTAAAATATATCTAGGGCTTCTCTGGTGGCGCAGTGGTTGAGAGTCCGCCTGCCGATGCAGGGGACACGGGTTTGTGCCCCGGTCCGGGAAGATCCCACATGCCGGGGAGCGGCTGGGCCCGTGAGCCATGGCCGCTGAGCCTGCGCGTCCAGAGCCTGTGCTCCGCAACGGGAGAGGCCACAACAGTGAGAGGCCCGCATTCCACAAAAAAATAAATAAATAAAATAAAATAAAATAAATCCAGAATAAACCCCTTTTTCCTCCTTCCATGCTCGATTTCTAATCCAGACCACCATCAACTCTTACCTAGATTATTACAATGATTCCTTACTAATCTCCAAGCTTCCATCCTTCCTTGCCCACTGTCTTAGTCAGGCTTCTCCAGAGAAACAGAATTAATAGGAAGCAGATAGATATAAATATCGATATAGATAGATATAGATATAAGTATAAAAAGGGAGAAAATTTTATTATTAGGAATTGGTTCATGGAATTACGGAGACTGACAAGTCCCAAGATTTGCTTTCAGCAAGCTGAAGACCCAGGTGAGCCAACAGTATATTTTCAGTCCAAGTCCAAAGGCCTGAAAACTAGGAGAGCCAATGGTATAGTTTCAGTCTGAAGGTCGGCAGGCTGGAGACCCAGGAAGAGCTGATGTTTTAATTTGGTTACAAAGCAGGGGAAAAAAACCCAGTGTCCCTGCTCCAAGTCAGGTATTAGAAATTCCATCTTATTTGGAGGAGAGTCAGCCTTTTGATCTTTTCAGGTTTTCAGCTGATTGGATGTGGCCCACCCACACTTGGGAAGACAGACTGCTTTACTCAGTCTACTGATTTAAATGTCAAATTCATCCAAAAACACCTTTGCAGAGACACTCAGAATAAGGTTTGACCAAATGGGCACCCATGGCCCATTTAAGTTGACACATAAAATTAACCATTATACCCACTATAATCAATGCTCATTACAACACAGACCATTCTGTTAAAACAAAATCCATATGTTGTCAACTCTTCAAATTCTTCATTGGCTTTCCATCTCCTTCTAATGACTATAATATGCTCTCCAGTGTGCACCCCTTACTCCTCATTTCCTCTCTGATATCACTTCCTCAACTTTTTCCTTTGCTCATTCAGCTCTTGAGCATCCTTCTAGCTCCTCCAGCTCCCCACTCAGGTTCTCTGAACTTCTGTTCCCTCTGCCTGGATTGCTCTTCCTCTCAGATGTCTGTCTGGCTTACAAATCCCCATCAAGTCTTTGCTTCAATATTATCTCCTCACTAAGATCTGCCCTGGCCATGCTATCTAAAATTGAGCCTCTGCATTCCACACTCCCTATCCACCCCCAACCTCGCTTAAATTTTTCCCCATGTGTTTGTCACCATCAAACTTATTACTGAATTTTATCATTTATTTTATTTTCTTCTTTTCTGTCATTGGAAGATAAGCTCCAGAAGGGCAGGAAATTTTGTCTGCTTTATGCAGTCTCCTATCCCTGGTGCCTAGAAAGTTCCTGGAACATACAAAATGTTTAATAAATATTTGTAAATGAATGCATGCTTTCCATCTTCATATATATGAATGTAATGTTTCATTGTGAAAATTTTTTAAATCTGACACTTTTTTTTCACTTTAAATAACAAGTTTTCAACCTGCAAACAGAGAGACTGCAAAAGTATCTGTAGGTTGAATTTCTCAAACAGGAGCTACTGCTCTGTTTATGTTCTAAGATAAGTACTCAGTGAAGCCTTGTAATTCTTATAAGAAATAACTAGAAAATATTTCTCAATTCAGCTGGAACAGAGAACACTAGGTCTGGGATCTCAAAATATTTCTTAGAGTGTCCAAGAGACTTTGCCCATGTTAATTTTTTTCAAGTCTTTGATCACCATTATTTTCCTAACTTACATGAAAATCAACTGTGGGACAGAGACATACAGAAAGAGAGTATATTCTCCATTTAAGGGGAAAGTGATCACTTGAACTTGCCCCAAAAGTTCAAATCCAACATGGAGATGTACAGTGTAGGTCTCGTTATTAAGTAATCAATAATGCTGGTTCCTTAGTTAGACAGGTATGTGAATTCCTTCACCATTTATTCCATTGAATAACACTTAATAATAATAACTATGGTTGAGGAAAGTTTGCTCAGCTTTTGCTTTTTTGCTTAAGCTGTCCTTCCATAGAGGCCCAACACAGAGGGTAATTGTCTTAATAACCCAAATCATATAGAATTAAAATAGTCTATCTTAGTCACTCCTATTCCAGACATTTTAGTTACCTGTGATTATTAAGTCAGCCAAGTTTCAAAAGGTCCACAAAGAAGGAAAAAAATTAATATCTATTGCTTCTCTACTTTATATCAGTTACTAGACTAGGCAGGTGTGTGTGTGTGTGTGTGTGTGTGTGTGTGTGTGTGAGATTCCCTATAACAGTCCCATGAGATTTCCACAGATGAAATAATTTGACCAAGGTATCATAGCTAGTATATGCAAAAAAGATTATCAGCATTTCTAATTCAACTGTCTGTGACTTTTCTTGCTATGTTGTTTTCACATAAGATTAATGAGATTTATGGCAAGTAAGTATAAGACTACCTCTGCAATGACCTTAAGGTGAACATTTCCTTTCATATCCCATGAATTTGGAAGGATCCACAGCAGTGCATAAGATGGGAGGAGTTGTGTCTTTTCTCAGCTGATTGCACAGCCTCCAGTTTCCCCCAGATCTGTGGAAATTAATAATCATATGGAGTTTGGAAAAAGAAACTTCAGTTTAAGGTTGGAATCTATTCTCAACACAGCTGCCAGAGTAACCTTTTTTAAAATATAAGCCGCTTCTCTGCTCAGATCTCTCCAGTGGCTTCTCAGGTAGAAGCAGCAGCCCTTACAGTGTTCTTCAAGGCTCCACATGATCTGTTACTTCTCCAATCCAATCTCCTAGCATTCTCCCTCTTGCTCCTACCATGTATGCACCAACCTTTTACTTGCTCCTTTTCATTTGTTCCTCTCTCTGGAATGCTCTTCCCCCAAGTAGCCACGTGGCACACTCCACCACTTTCTTCAGGACTTTACTCAAATATCAGCTTGAGAGAATCTCCTTGGCACTCTACCTTGGCCATATTCACCATCACCCAGTGCATCCACCATCTCCCATCACATCCACACCTGGCACCTCCACCCCACTCCCAGCACTTCTTACCCTCCTTCCTTTCTGCATTTTAATATGCTATGTATTTATATATCTATGTTGGTTATTGTCTGTCCCTCCCCTCCCCACATTAGAATGTGAAATTCACAAAGGCAAGGATTTTGCATGTTTTGTTAACTGCTGTATATGCAACATTTATACCAGTACTTATCTACATAGTACATATTCCATAAATATTGGTTTAGTCAATCAATGAATTTGAAAGTAGAGGATGTAGCATTTTCATGACTTCTGAAAATAACCAATTTGGTTCCAGTTAGTCTGTTTACACAAGTTCGTATAGTACCTAATGAATTTTCCCCTAGAAAATATAGCATGTTGGACAGTAAGTGATTTTTAACTCTTAAGCTATAATAACCCAAAGCCTTTATACTTTTATAACAAAGATTTTGCACTATCACTCTTCCAGGAAAAGGTGCATCAGACATGATGTTACTCATATTTAATTCTTTATTGTTTTCTGAACCACTGAGATTTCAACTTTTGAGCTAAGACTCCTTGACGGCTGGCCTTTCATTGAGCATAGGAACAAGAATTTCCCAGATGTTCTTAAACAAAATCCAATTTGACACGATGACAGCAGTTATCTTGAATTGTTAAAACCTTCAGTTGGTAGCACGGCTGAGAAAGTAGACTTAGAAACCTCCAAAATTATCAGATTATGATTTATTTGAAATGAGTTAAAATATATTCTTTCAAAGGTACCAATCCAATTTTACATGTTTATATTTTTTCTTACCATTCTCTCTTCTGCTTTTTCTAAAACTAGATACATATTTAACTTCACCTAATGGAATCTTTAAATCAAAAAGCTTAAAGTGGGAAAATTTGCTTCAATTTGTATTTGACTTTAAAGGCAAAGAACAATACTATGACACTTGTTCCCCATCTCACATCTCTGAATTTAAAACTGTGAGAGTACAGAAGCCCACAGACTTTCAACTCGTATTTTACCCCAAATTCAACAGGCATGATTCTTTTTTTTTTTTTTAATTCATTTTATTTATTTATTTTTGGCTACACTGGGTCTTCGTTGCTGTGTGCAGGCTTTCTCTAGTTGCGGTGAGTGGGGGCTACTCTTCGTTGTGGTGCGCGGGCTTCTCATTGCAGTGGCTTCTCTTGCTGCAGAGCACAGGCTCTAGGCGCACAGGCTTCAGTAGTTGTGGCACCCGGGCTCAGTAGTTGTGGCTCGCGGGCTCTAGAGAGCAGGCTCAGTAGTTGTGATGCATGGGCTTAGCTGCTCTGCAGCATGTGGGATCTTCCCAGACCAGGGTTCAAACCTGTGTCCCCTGCATTGGCAGGTGGATTCTTAACCACTGTGCCACCAGGGAAGCCCAATAAGCATGATTCTCGAACTGAGGAAAAGCATTAAATGAAGAGCATACAAACCACCATCCTCATTCACAAAGAGGTCATTACTGAGGGAAAAGAAAGAGAAAGAAAAACTATAGAGGAAATTATGTGGTTACAAATATAGTATCTTTTCTAGAACTTTCACCTGTTTCTGTCTCTTTCTAAAATCAACCCCTACCAGTCACAATGTCAGTCACACCATAACACCAAATTTCAGCTTCAGACATTGAGACAACTTTCCTGCCTCTCTCTTTTCTGGTTCCCAGTAAATATACAATCTTCTTTTCTCCCATTCACCCATGTAAGAGAATTGACCCAAGTCACTGAATGTATAGGTTGCATACACTCAATTATAGGCTCTTTCTCAAAGGAGATGTGAAATTAGAATCATGTCCTATTTTCTAAATCCTATCTAATATTGATGGAATGCACGCCAAAAAAAAAAAAAAAAAAAAAAAAAAGCATTTCTGAGCATAAAAGGGAATAGCGTGGGGCTTCCCTGGTGGCGCAGTGGTTGAGAGTCCGCCTGCCGATGCAGGGGACACGGGTTCGTGCCCCAGTCCAGGAAGATCCCACATGCCGCGGAGCGGCTGGGCCCGTGAGCCACGGCCGCTGAGCCTGCACGTCCGGAGCCTGTGCTCTGCAACGGGAGAGGCCACAACAGTGAGAGGCCCACGTACCACAAAAAAAAAAAAAAAAAGGGAATAGCGTGGATTTTGTGTTACTCTTTTATATTATGTTATTTTTATTTTATTGAGGTCAAGATTATCTAAATAAATTTAGAAATGTAAACTTTTTTCATTCAAAAGGGAAACAGCTCTCTAGCCTAGACAGTGGTGCTCACCTGTCATCTTGAAGAACATGACTCTGCATTGATACTATCATTGAAGGCATGTTTTTTTTCCTTGCTCAACATTTTCTTAATCTGTCCATATAAGAAAATCTACTTGGGCCATCTAAATAGTTTCTGATTTTTTTTTCTGAATTGTTGAGATTTTCTGACAACTTTTTGGTAACTATTTGCCTAGATCAGAGAGTAATATTTCATACAGAAATGTTCAGAGTAATAAGAAGAAATATTCTCTCTTCTTATGACAGAATAACTCTACATACATAGAGAAATATATTGGAGCTCCTGTGACTTTTCCTTTGCTAAGCAGTAGCTAATTTATTGTCAATATGTGGTCTCACGATCTATTTCATCCAAATATCAGAACTCTCTATACCGCCTGAATTTCTCCATTTCTACTTATTTCCTTTCTGAGATGAATTGGTTTTCACTTTTAAAGAAAGGGATTTGATTTACAATAAAATTTATTTATTTATAGTCACACAATGTTTACACAGCCACAACATTAGTTTATAACCCTAAAGCTTTTGGGGTTGGGGTTGTTGAATAAAGGTGGAAAATTCATTACCAACCTAACGCATATTTTCATATGCATGACTGATGGCCACAAAATACTACATAAGTAAGTACCTGGATTTGAGCCAGCAGGAGAGGACAGACATTTTAAGTAAATGTCAGGGAAATCTAATCCTTGTGAAAAAATATTTCCATCAAGAATATAAATCACAGTAGAAGTTTATGGACCAATCAACAGATGCTTCTAGACAGAAAAGCAATCTGTTGGGTGATTAGAACTTTATTCCCTTTAGGGAAGGTAATTCAGTGTGCCAGACCATATTGCAACAGTGACCTGAATACCTCCCTCCTCATCCTTGATTCTAAAGATTCATTCTGTTTAGTTCCATTACATGCATACATGTCAAATTTACTTTTGTACATGAAATTCCATGAAAAGTGCAGTTTATCATCATTGGCATTTGTCTCATCTTGCTTTTACAAGTAAAATAATTTTAATTCATTACGCTGAACTGGTCAGATTTGTATACTATGTGCTTGTATGGGTATTTGAAGCTATGTATACATTGTTATTAATAACTGTGACCAAGTAACAAGTATAGTATTCTTTTTTTTTCTTTTGGCTGTACGGCATGCAGGATCTCAGTTCCCCAACCAGGGATCGCACCCGGACCCCCTGTGGTGGAAGCTCAGAGTCTTAACCACTGGACTGCCAGGGAAGTCCCAAGTATAGCATTCTTTTTGTTATCTTACATAAATTCTTTGGGATGGATGAATTTTTTAAATATTTTGTTCATTTTCATCTTTTATGAAACCCTTAGGACTTTAATGATTCATGTAAAAAAATATTAAAGAATTGCTAAAGTGATTTTTCTAATTCTTGCACCGGGTCTTAAAATAGTGATTGCAAATTAATAGGAAGAGCTACCATTGAGCCAGGGCACACATCACGCTGGGAGCCTTTTTAGCTTTTTGCACTATCTCTAATGCTATTGATGATCTTGCAAGGTAAGTATGAGTCCAGTCTATTTTGTAAGTGGGCATGTCACAAACATGATTAAAATTGCTAACCAAAAGAAATTCATATTTTTAAGAATTTATTTTCTTTCTTTTCAGAAACCATCATTCAGATTCTGTACATTTTTATGATTTATTAATAAAACAGTTTATCCTTCCTTCATTATATCTCTCCCTGCCTCAGATATGAAACAATATGGTTTCAATTTTAGCTAACCAATATAGTAATAATTTTTTTATTCATGTGGTGCTTTGCCCATAGAATGTATTCACAAATAATAAGTAGCATGTATTCATAAGTAATTACTGAGAAATTAAATAAATTACATAGGTTATCTTAGTTTTTCAGGCCATAACTGATATTTCATAAATGCCTCCTTCTATGACTTTTTAGTTTATTTTGATATTTCTACTAGAAGCCAAAATCCTTTAAATTATATGGGATGCTTCTCCTCTTAGAGCTTTTTATGGGGAAAATGTTATCATCTGTAAGGTTTGCAGAGTGCCTAAAATGAGCTTTAGAAAATTCAACCTGGTCCCTGACCTTTGAGAATTTACAATAGAAGGCAACATGACTCACATTTTATTCACTATACATATATCACTTATATATGTAATCAGTTCATTTATCTCAACACCACAACTATCTAAAACAGAGCTGAAAACTAAAAGCCAAAAAAACCCAAAACACACACAAAAGAAAAACTCTATGGACCATGCTCTGGGTCACTGCCCTCTAATTGTAGGAGAACCTCAGACCTTAGAGTCATTTGAATTTGACAGTAAGTAGGCATAATTCTAACTAGCTTGCTTCATCCCCCACACTGCCCCATTTTCCTCTCTCCTCCCAGTATATTCCTTTGGGTTCCTTCAGTCTTACCTCCCTGCCTCTCTTGGCATCTGCAGTACCTCTGCCTAAACTCAGGTCTTCATTCTGTTTCTTCTGACCATGGTAACTACCTCCTCAGCGGCTCCAGTCTCATCTTCCCTCTCATAGGTTTCACCAAGGGTGTGCTGTCATAAAGCTAATGGACTCATATCACCTTCCAACTTAAATCTTTAAAGGATTCCTAATTACCTGAAGAACTGAGAAAGACCTCTTTAGCATGGCACACAAAGCCCTTCATTCGCTGGCTTCTGCTACCTAGAGACCCAGTGAAGGAAAGCAACTAAGGGGGCTGAGACCCACTCAGTAGGCTTGATCACAAGTACTGCCCAGTCAGAGGCTTTGCACAGAGGTCTAATATGGTGCGTGGCCTTCAGAGACTCCAGGATGTCTAGTCTTTTTGCACCTTTGAGAAGGCAAAGAGTCAGTAGGATCAGGAAAAGCTGTTCTTTCTTGGCCTAACACACTCCTTGAGTTGATAAAATTGATTGAATTTTTTATTATTTTAAAAGTGTAAACTTCTATTAAGTGTAAATTCATGAGGTTTTTTTTTCAGTCCAAAAGCCAACAACTTTCATTAATTTAGTAGGAAAAAATATGGCACTATAAGTATTTTGAAAATTGTATTTTAATACCTGAAACTGGTATCTTGAGTTTTCTTAAGCTTTTACTGAAAATTTATTAGGGTTTTAAATATTTATTACATATGTGTTAATACAAGTAATTTTCAAATGACAGCATAGAACAATTAAAAGCTCAGAAATAATTTGAGTCAAATTGGTTAAGCAAATAAAAACACTTGGGAGTATCATTTTAACAAGTTGTTCTATTTTTCTCCAAAATAATAGTTCAATATCATTCCCTATTTTTTATTGTTTACCTTTAAGTATATAGATACACAGAAGACAAGACTCAGAAAGTGATACTCTGAATATTCTCCATTATTCTAGCACATGCTCTTTATTTAATTTTTCACTGACTTTTCCATTGTTCCAAGGCAGATATCTTATGTTAACTATATATTTTTCAAGGACTGAAAAAATAGGTAAAAAAAATAATGATAAGACATATGGCAGCTCCATCTTCTTCTAAGTCACATATAAGGCAGCCTGAGAGTACTCAATACCCTATGGGTAAATGTATACTTTAGGGAGTCACAAAGGAATTTATGACTTAAACTTTATGGAAATTCTGCTGAAGAGTAAAATGCAAGTCAGATTCTCCTCATGATGTGAGTAGAGAGCTAAGGTGCTCAATAGCTTCCCACTGGAGTTTTCTCTGATTTTTTCTAGTTCTTCACTCTGGCCCATGATGTATTCTGCACCACACTTACAGTACAATCATAACTCAATACAATAATCATATTAGTCACAGAAAAGATATTGTACATATAAAATCACACGGGACTTGTTCCTGGCAGAAGGTGGGAACATCCAGGCTTCCCCATCAGGATGCTTCAGCTACAAAGGGCAGAATAACAGAGTAAGAGTGGTTCAACGACAGGGGTTTACTGTCATATAAAAGCCTGGTAGTAGGTTTCAGGGAAAGCTCAGCAGCTTCAAAGAAGTTACCAGAGACCCAGGCTTGTTCTCTTTTTTCTCCACCATCCTTAACATATCTGCAGTGTTTCTCTTCAATGTTGCAAAATCAATGTTATGCTTCTAACTATAAACATGTTCACATATGACAATACACAAAGAGAAGAAAGGACAAACAGTTCTTTCTTTCTCTCCGTCCCCCTTTCTCTCTCTCTCATCAGTAATGTGTATGACCTAAATTAAGGCCAAATATTATGTACTGGATTTATATCTGATGAAACTGGGAGGGCCTCCTATGGTCTAACTACAAGTCCCCTCCCCACGCTGTTCCCATGGATAAGGTCCTGTAGCCAAACAAGCCTCCTTATCAAGGTGACCAGTGCAGTTCCTGTTTACCCTTGAGCAGCAGGTTTCAGGTGCCTGACAGCCCAAGGAATTATTCAAGCAAGCCAATCACATCCTCCCACAGGAACCAGGGGGTACCTCATCCTTTTGCTGCTAAGCCTCACTCCCACAGCCCCTGCTTGTTCACTCTGCTCCCCAGTACAATCCCCGAGTGGCCCTGTAGGACACGGTGTCCTCCTTCTCTGCTCTGTAAATTTTTGGGACTAGTAAACTGCTGTTAGACTCATCTGTCCAGTGTGAGATGTCATGTGTTCAGCTCGTCTAATAACCCTAGGGTGGGAATGCCTTCCTCCCTCACCAAAGTAAACTGAAGGTAATTAAAACAATCAATGAAGAAAATCTTTTGAGTTTCCTCAGAAAACTTCCCTTAGGTTCCCTTATGGCTCATGAACCAGAAATAAATCACATGGCCATCCCTGAATTAATCACTGGCAAAGAGGACTGTAATGATTGCAATAGGCCTAGACTAGTTAGGCACCATCCTCTGAAGGCTGCACTGTCTGCCTAATGTCAGGACAAAACCAGGCTTCTATTAGCTGGGAAGAAGAGCCAAATGGCTCAGAAGGCAATCACTGCATTACCACAAACATTTTGTCAAAATCCTCTAACCCACCTTCAGTATTACTAGGAGTGTCTCTGCAAAGAGCAGCATTATCATGTCTGCTTCTAAACATGGAACATCTGGTACCTTTTATTCTGCTTGTCACTCCAGTAACAGGTCAAAAGGCTAATGGCTGCCAAGGGAGGTAAAGGAGGATGGCCAATAACAACACACTCTGCTCACATTCAATGCAGCCAACCTCTACGTGCAACACATAGTACTATCCACATTCCACGGATGGAGAGTTAAAGCTTCACATGAGTTCAAGGGCCCCACATGCTAACTGGTGAATTTGGGATTCAAACGTGGGTCTGTCTAACCACAGAGCTCACGCTCCCTTGTTACTGCACAATTCAGCCTGGCTGAGCCATGGCTCTCAAAGTCCCTGGAAGCTGCTGAAGCTGAGAGAATAAGCTGCTGACATCAGAAAGCTTGCACGGTGGGCATGAGATCTGAGTAAGTGAGGCCCCAGGGGCTTCTTCAGGATGAGGCAATAGGACCCACAGGAGCAAAGGGAGTTTTCCTACATAGGTGCACTGGATTTACAGTCAGCTCTCAGTCATCTGGGGACTGATTAAACAGCCTAAGGATTCAAGTTCACCTCTGCTTCCTTTCCCACCTGAGTCTTATATTTTAATCACCCTAAATAGAAGGGAAGCAAATAAAAATATGCTATTCAATCAGTCATCTTTGTATTTAATTAACATATTTGATAAAACTTCCCTGAGCAAGAAGGTCTAACGTAAGGGCTTTGAGGATGTCTATTGGTCCTGAATCATAACTTTTTGAGAGCACATGAAAGTTGTTTATTCTAATTCAACAATTCCAGGTCTTTTGTTCCAGCATTTCGACTCACTCCTGTTCAAAGGTCTTACTTGAATCTATTTCATAGTAGAATTAGCAAGATAAATTAGAAAGTAAAGAAGTAAGCATAGTTTCATGATCAAACTAAATGATGCATTATTTTTTTTAAATAAAAGACAAATCTGAGAATGGTAGGCTGAATAATGGCCCCCAAAGTCACACATGTCCAATCCCTGGAACCTGTGAATGGTACTTCATATAGCTACAATGTGATTAATAAAATCTAGTCCATTAGGGTGCGTGAAAGTTAAATACAATATTAATCTAATGAAAAAGTGTATTGTGCTAGGTGGAAATACATGTGAATATTCCTACCATCTTTCTTTTTCTTCCATCCTCTTCCTTGCACCCTTCCCTGCACCTTGAACCTCTATGCTGCTGCCCATCTGAAAGGACCTGATAAGAAGGTGAGCAGAGAAGTGGGCAAGGTCTAAGTGTTTGCTGTTGAGTGTTTTCACTGAAAACACAACCCTCTGGAAAAAATCCTATTTTAACAAACACTATTTTAACATAAGATTCCATTTCATGAAGTGATTCCCATATCCTGACCAATGGCCCACAATAGCAAGGATTTGCTGATCTGGTTTAACAAATTCTATTAAGAAAATATGTTGTAGACAGATGGATTCCCAAGACTGTGCATGCTGAAGTCAGCCAACTTGACAATTACGTTGTAATTTTCATTCCATATTTATACTTTCTACTGTAACTAAATGTGTCCACCAAGATTTCAGTGGAGTTAAAGAACAGGTGAAGTGGAAAGAACATGGCTCTGGGGTCATTCTGAGCCAATGACTTGGTTTAGATCCAAGTTCAGCCACTTTTGAACTCCATGACCCTGGGTAGGGTTCCAGGGTTTGAGTTCCTCTTTTTAAAATAGAGGTAATAATAGTGCTACTGCTCCAGATGGCCGCAAGGATTAGAAAGAATGACTGTTAAGATATCAAGGTTCCAGGCCTTGATTTCCTCTTTTTAAAATGGAGATAATAATAGTGCTATTGTTCCAGATGGCCACAAGGGCTAGGAAAAATGACTGTAATGTACCTATCTGGCATATAAAAAATAAATGTTTTGACAATATACTATTGTCATTATAGGGGGTTTTCTAGAGTCTAGAAAGAACTCTAAGAGATAAGTTTGAGTGTCAAGGACACCAGAAAGTCTCAGGGAGCTATAGAGTGAAGAATAAGAGGTGAGCTCAGTGGAGAGCCAGCAAGTGAAAATAAAGCAAGTAATATCTCTCCTGCTGAGAGATATTCATCTAACTTAAAACCAAAATTAGCAAAGCATTCATGGGACTCTTTCAAGTTTGTTATGATACAAAGTCCCTGATAGCTAAAGAACTGGGAGACTATTTCAGTAATTCCTGGCTTTTCCAAGTTGGCTAGAAAAGAACATCCCTTTCCATCCACAGAATTTACATGATGGGGGAGAAGCAGACCTAGACTGGGATTGAAGACTTAGTTAAAGCTCTGCCAGTGAGTTACTATGGAGTAGGACAGACAATTTCCCATGAAAGAATGTAAAAAGACAAGTTGACTCACTTGCCCAAAGGTATAGGTATCAAAATTAGTTTGACTGTAAGGAACAGAAAACCCAAAGTAATATTGGTTTAAGAAAAAGAGAAGAGGGCTGCTTGGTGTCCAGGGCTGCTTGCTGATTCCACAGTCACTGTCCCTTCCATTTTTGTGCTTTATGTATTTCACTCTCAAGATTGCTCATGGTTCAGGGTATCTACTGGAGAGCCTACTGTCACATTCACTTTCCAAAGAGCAGGAAGGAGAAAAGGGTGCATCTTCTGTTGAATCTGCAGCCTCTAAGGGCATATTGCTTCTCCAAATAATATTGGGGTATAATTACTAAGAAAAAGAGAATGAAGAGACATTTGATGGCAGTCTAAGAAAGAGATGGGAAATAGGTCTAGAGTTTTTTTAAATCCATGCTTTAGTAGGGTGGTGGTTTTAAAATATATCCAAAAATTATTTGACACCCCTCTCTTCCAAAAGTGGAGCTTAATTTCCCTCCCCTTGAGTGTGGGCAGTGCTTAGTAATTCTAGTGAATAAAACTGTGATGGAAGTGGCTGTTAGATTTCTGAGACTAAGTCATAAAACGCATGTGATGTTCTCTCTCTCTTTTTCTCTCTGATTGTTTTCTCAGGGGAAGAGCCAACAGTCATGTCATCAGGACACTCAAGCAAACTATGGAGAGACTCACACTGCAAAAAACTAAAGCTTACTGCCAACAGCTATGTGAGTGGGCCATCTTGGAAGCAAATCCCTGAGCCTCAGTCAAGCTTTCAGAAAACTGCAGCTCCTGCCAATATCTTGACAGCAGCCTCATCAGAGGCCAGAGCCAAAAACACTCAGCTAAGCCATTCTCTTAGATTGCTGACCCATAGTAACTATATGAGATAATAACTATTTGCTGTTTTAAGTCACTAATATTTGAGGTAATTAAGCAACAAGTGCTAACTAATACCAATGGCTAAAATATCCAGAGACTGATGAGATCCTGTCATTTTTCTAGTCATCAAATATTTACTGAGCACCTACTATGGACCAAGCACTATTATAGACACTGGAGGTATATTCTAGTAGACAATAAGCACACAATCAAGTAAATAATATGTGGGATGCCAAAAGGAAAAATAAATGCATGCTATCAGTTAATGTATTAAATGCAGACAATAGAGTCTACAGTTGCCTCAGAAAGAAGGAATTTATTGAGGGCTAATAGAAAGTTCACACAGTAGCAACCCCCAGAACTCTACTAGAAAACTGACCTCTTAGGAAGCTGCTGCTCCTGTTATTGCTTCTGAACTTTGTATCATGCTGCCTTTGCCATAATCAGGAAAGCTGCTTTTGCTCCTGCCAACCTAGGAGCGCATGGCTTCTGCTAACACTTGCAGTAATGCCAGGAATGCCTGTGTTCAGCCTGTGTGTCACACAGCTGCCTTCAAAATCAAAGCCTTCCACCTCTTTGGTGGGATCTACACTCCACTGTCAAGAGAGGCTGGAAAGTCTAGGTTTTTTTAAATTCTACATTAGAAAAATTTGCATCTATGAGCAGAAGCAAGAAGAACCACAATCCTGCAGCCTGTGGAACAAAACACACATTCACAGAAAGACAGACAAGATGAAAAGGCAGACGGCTATGTACCAGATGAAGGAACAAGATAAAACCCCAGAAAAACAATTTAATGAAGTGGAGATAAGCAACCTTCCAGAAAAAGAATTCAGAATAATGATAGTGAAGATGATCCAGGACCTTGGAAAAAGAATGGAGGCAAAGATAGAGAAGATGCAAGAAATCTTTAACAAAAACCTAGAAGAATTAAAGAACAAACAGAGATGAACAATACAATAGCTGAAATGAAAACTACACTAGAAGGAATCAATAGCAGAATAACTGAGGGAGAAGACCAGATGAGTGACGTGGAAGACAAAATGGTGGAATTCACAGCTGCACAACAGAATAAAGAAAAAAGGATGAAAAGAAATGAAGACAGCCTAAGAGACCTCTGGGACAACATTAAACGCAATAACACTCGCATTATAGGGTCCCAAAGGGAGAAGAGAGAGAGAAAGGACAGGAGAAAATATCTGCAGAGATTATAGACAAAAACTTCCCTAACATGGGAAAGGAAAGAGCCACCCAAGTCCAGGAAGTTCAGTGAGTCCCGTACAGGATAAAACCAAGGAGAAACACACCAAGACACATGGTAATAAAATTGGCAAACATTAAAGACAAAAAAATTATTGAAAGCAGCAAGGGAAAAATGACAAATAACATACAAGAGAACTCCCATAAGGTTAACAGCTGATTTCTCAGGAGAAACTCTAGAAGCCAGAAGGGAGTGGCATGACATACTTAAAGTGATGAAATGGAAGAACATACAACCAAGATTACTCTACCTGGAAAGGATCTCATTCAGATTCGATGGAGAAATCAAAAGCTTTACAGATAAGCAAAAGCTAAGAGAATTCAGCACCACCAAACCAGCTCTACAACAAATGCTAAAGGAACTTCTCTAAGTGGGAAACACAAGAGAAGAAAAGGACCTACAAAAACAAGCCCAAAACAATTAAGAAAATGGTCATAGGAACATACATATCAATAATTACCTAAAACATGAATGGATTAAATGCTCCAACCAAAAGACACAGGCTTGCTGAATGGATACAAAAACAAGACCCATTTATATTCTGTCTATAAGAGACCCACTTCAGACCTAAGGACACATACAGACTGAAAGTGAGGGGATGGAAAAAGATATTCCATGCAAATGGAAATCAAAAGAAAGCTGGAGTGGCAATACTCATATCAGATAAAACAGACTTTAAATAAAGAATTTTACAAGAGATAAGGAAGGACACTACATAATGATCAAGGGATCAATCCAAGAAGAAGATATAACAATTATAAATATATATGCACCCAACATAGGAGCACCTCAATACATAAGGCAACTGCTAACAGCTCTAAAAGAGGAACTTGACAATAACACAATAATAGTGGGGAAATTTAACACCTCACTTAAACCAATGGACAGATCATCCAAAATGAAAATAAATAAAGAAACAGAAGCTTTAAATGACACAATAGACCAGATAGATTTAATTGATATTTATAGGACATTCCATCCAAAAACAGCAGATTACACTTTCTTCTCAAGTGTGCACAGAACATTCTCCAGGATAGGTCACATCTTGGGTCACAAATCAAGCCTCTGTAAACTTAAGAAAATTAAAATCATATCTAGCATCTTTTCAGACCACAACGCTATGAGATTAGAAATCAATTACAGGGGAAGAAACATAAAAAATATAAACACATGGAGGCTAAACACTATGTTACTAAACAACCAAGAGATCACTGAAGAAATCAAAGAGGAAATCAAAAAATACCTCGAGACAAATGACAATGAAAACACAACGAACCAAAACCTATGGGATGCAGCAAAAGCAGTTCTAAGAGGGAAGTTTATAGCTATACAAGCCTACCTCAAGAAACAAGAAAAATCTCAAATAAACAATCTAACATTACACCTAAAGGAGCTAGAGAAAGAAGAACAAACAAAACCCAAAGTTAGCAGAAGGAAAGAAATCATAAAGATCAGAGCATAAATAAATGAAATAGAAAGAAAGAAAACAATAGCACAGATCAATAAAACTAAAAGCTGGTTATTTGAGAAGATAAACAAAATTGATAAACCATTAGCAAGACTCATAAAGAATAAGAGGGAGAGGACTACAATAAGTAAAATTAGAAATGAAAAAGGAGAAGTTCCAACAGATGCCACAGAAATACAAAGCATCCTAAGAGACTACTCCAAGCAACTCTATGCCTATAAAATGGACAACCTAGAAGAAATGGACACATTCTTAGAAAGGTATAACCTTCCAAGACTGAACCAGGAAGAAATAGAAAATATGAACCGACCAATCACAAGTAATTAAATTGAAACTGTGATTTAAAATCTTCCAACAAACAAAAGTCCAGGACCAGATGGCTTCACAGGTGAATTGTATCTAATATTTAGAGAAGAGCTAACACCCATCCTTCTCAAAATCAACCAAAAAATTGCAGAGGAAGGAACACTCCCAAACGCATTCTATGAGGCCACCATCACCCCGATACCAAAACCAAACAAAGATGTCACAAAAAAACCCAAAACTACAGGCCAATATCACTGATGAATATAGAAGCAAAGGTCCTCAACAAAATACTAGCAAAGAGAATCCAACAACACACTAAAAGGATCATACACCATGATCAAGTGGGATTTATCCTAGGGATGCAAGGATTCTTCAATATACACAAATCAATGTGATACACCATATTAACAAATTGAAGAATAAAAACCATATGATCATCTCAATAGATGCAGAAAAAGCTTTTGAGAAAATTCAACACCAATTTATAATACAAACTCTCCAGAAAGTGGGCATAGAGGGAACCTACCTCAGCTTAATAAAGACCATATATGACAAACCCACAGCCAACGTCATTCTCAATGGTGAAAAACTTAAAGCATTTCCTCTAAGATCAGGAACAAGACAAGGATGTCCACTCTCACCACTATTATTAAACATAGTTTTGGAAGTCCTAGGCACGGCAATCAGAGAAGAAAAAGAAATAAAAGGAATACAAATTGGGAAAGAAGAAAAACTGTCACTGTTTGCAGATGACATGATACTCTACATAGAGAGTCCTAAAGATACCACCAGAAAACTACTAGAGGTAATCAATGAATTTGGTAAAGCTGCAGGCTACAAAATTAATGCACGGAAATCTCTTGCATTCCTATACACTAATGATGACAAATCTGAAAGAGAAATTAAGGAAACACTCCCATTTACCATTGCAACAAAAAGAATAAAATATCTAGGAATAAACCTACCTAGGGAGACAAAGACCTGTATGCAGAAAATTATAAGACACTGTTGGAAACAATTAAAGATGATACCAACAGATGGAGAGATATACCATGTTCTTGGATTGGAAGAATCAACATTGTGAAAATGACTATACTACCCAAAGCAATCTACAGATGCAATGCTATCCTTATCAAATTACCAACGGCACTTTTTACAGAACTAAAACCAAAAATCTTAAAACTTGTGTGGAGACACAAAAGACCCCAAATGGCCAAAGTAGTCTTGAGGGAAAAAAATGGAGCTGGAGGAATCAGACGCCCTGATTTCAGATTATACTACAAAGCTACAGTAATCAAGACAATATAATACTGGCACAAAAACAGAAACATAGATCAATGGAACAAGATAGAAAGCACAGAGGAAAACCCACGCACCTATGGTCAACTAATCTATGACAAAGGAGGCAAGGATATACAATGGAGAAAAGACAGTCTCTTCAATAAATGGTGCTGGGAAAACTGGACAGCTACATGTAAAAGAAGGAAATTAGAACACTCCTTATCACCATACACAAAAATAAACTCAAAATGGATTAGAGACCTAAATGTAGGACAGGACACTGTAAAACTCTTAGAGGAAAACATAGGAAGAACACTCTTTGACATAAATCACAGCAAGATCTTTTTTAATCCACCTCCTAGAGTAATGGAAATAAAAACAAAAATAAACAAATGTGACCTAATGAAACTTAAAACCTTTTGCACAGCAAAGGAAACCATAAACAAGACGAAAAGACAGCCCTCAGAATGGGAGAAAATATTTACAAATGAATCAACAGACAAAAGATTAATCTCCAAAATATATAAACAGCTCATGCAGCTCAATATTTAAAAAACAAAAAACCCAATCCAAAAATGGACAGAAAACCTAGACAGACATTTCTCCAAAGAAGACATACAGATGGCCAAGAAGCACATGAAAAGCTGCTCAACATCACTAATTATTAGAGAAATGCAAATCAAAACTACAATGAGGTATCACCTCACACCAGTTAGAATGGGCATCATCAGAAAATTTGCAAACAACAAATGCTGGAGAGGGTGTGGAGAAAAGGGAACCCTCTTGCACTGTCGGCGGGAATGTAAACTGATACAGCCACTATGGAGAACAGTATGGAGGTTCCTTAAAAAACTAAAAATAGAATTGCAATATAATCCAGCAATCCCACTACTGGGCATATACCCGGGGAAAACCACAATTCAAAAAGCCACATGCACCTCAATGTTCATTGCAGCACTATTTATAATAGCCAGGTCATGGAAGCAACCTAAATGCCCATCGACAGATGAATGGATAAAGAAGATATGGTACATATATACAATGGAATATTACTCAGCCATAAAAAGGAACAAAATTGGGTCATTTGTTGAGACGTGGATGGATCTAGCGACTATCATACAGAGTGAAGCAAGTCAGAAAGAGAAAAACAAATATCGTATATTAATGCATATATGTGGAATCTAGAAAAATGGTACAGATGAACTGTTTTGCAGGGAAGAAATTGAGACACAGATGTAGAGAACAAACATATGGACACCAAGGGGGGTAACCACGGGTGTGTGGGGGTGGTGGTGTGATGAATTGGGCGATTGGAATTGACATGTATACACTAAATTGATGACTAATAAGAACCTGCTGTGTAAAAAAATAAATAAAATAAAATTCAAAATATAATTGGCATCTATATTGTATTCACAATATGGGAAACTATTAAAATGAGAAGATGTGCAAAATATTTGGGGAAATCATAAATGACACATATTCACTATGCAGAGGAAGAGGCTGGAGAATAAGGAGAGCTACTTTAGATGGTGTGGTCAGGGGAAACTTCCCTGAGAAGGCTATATCTGGACAGAGACCTGAAGGAAATAAAGGAGGAAGTACAAAGACCTTGAGGAAAATAGCACACTTGGTATTCGAGAAACAGAAAATAGGCCAGTGTAACTAAAGCAGAGTGAGCAAGGGGGACAGGAGGAGGAACTGAAGACAGAGTGTTAACAGAGGGGAAACTAACTGGGGAGCTAGTAGGGCTTTCCTGACTAGGAAAAAGGGGCCACTGCTAGCCAATTCCTCCACCCTTCATTTGCTTAAGTATAGGCTATTAAATCATAAGTTGGAAGCAGGAGAAATAAATTATTCCTTGAAATAATTTTAGGATTTTCCGGACCCTTGTCTTTTGCCAGCTCTTTCCTCCACCCCAAAATAAATATACTTATACACTGTTTACCTTAATTTGATTCTCAATTTTGTTCTTGAAAGCCTTTTTTCTTTTCTTTTTTTTTTTTTTTTTTTCTTTGCTGTATCACAGGCAAATGCTTGAGTTAGGTAACTAGTTGAATTGGGATGGGGTACCATAGACCTATTTGCAGAAGATGCCAAGAAGTCTCCAGCAGAATTCATTCTCAGGAAAGAGTCAAGGCACACCAGTTAGATTCAGAGAAAAGTAGGCAAAGTGGGAGGAAAGAGATGACTTGGATACCACTTTATCCTGCACACAGATTCTTCTTGATCAAAGCACCTAGGACTCACTAGGACCCTAAGGCAAACAGCTATAATAAAAAGTGTGAAGTACTCAAAGATCTGCATTGGCATAAGATGGCATCACGCTGGTTCCAGCAACTTACGCAGTGGTGAGCAAGGACAGGAATGACCACTGAAGAGATAAAAGATGAGTGTTACAGAAACAGACACTGGCAATGACCAAGAACAGAGATCATTTTTAGCACATCATGTTAGAGCTGCCTTTTTTGGATATCATTAAATACAGAAGACGGACATCACAGAGCCTAGTACAAGAAAGGAAAAACTTGACTAATGTGAGGGAGCAAACAGGATAAGCTTATGAGTCAGAAACGTGATCTGTGGAAATTCAGTTCTACTTGGAAAAAAATATTAAAAATGCAAGTTTTCATTGAATGGTAAGGAGTAAAGCTAGAAAAGTGACAAAGATCCTCAAACTTAAACAGGCTGTATTAGAATCATTCCTAAATACTAGAAGTTAGGGCAAATCCTTTGTGATATAATTGTATGTTTCAAACATTTTTGAGGGGAGAAGAGGCTGGTGTAAAAAGAAAGTCCAGGAGTAAGGATGGAGATCACGGTGGTGTTACTAATATCCTGTAGCCAATCTCAGTTGCCTTCCTTCTTTCTCAAAGGAAAGTTATTCAAGTTTCCAAATCTATTGAGAACTATGTAGAAAGACAAAGCCTCCATGAATAGTTGCTCATGTTGTACATTGAACAAAGACCCCACATCCAAGAGATACATTTCATACCAATCCCAGCATTAAGAATTTGTATTTTATAACTCTTCTTGCTATAGTTAACACATTGCTTGAGGTAAAAGTCACTTTTTCCTATGTCTAGGAATTTAGTTTGTATATAGGATAAAGAAGGGTAAACCAAAGCCAAATAGTTATCAGCCTACCTTTATACCGAGAAATGTAGTTTCAGGGATTTCTTTGTTCTAAGTCAGAGAATATATTTGGCTCAACTTTCCTCTTTCAATTCACATAGGCAGTGGGCAACTTAACACATCAAAAATGGAGAGTTTGGGCTTCCCCCCTGGCTCAGTGGTTAAGAATCCGCCTGCCAATGCAGGGGACATGGGTTTGAGCCCTGGTCCGGGAAGATCCCACATGCCACGGAGCAACTAAGCCCATGTGCCACAACTACTGAGCCTGTGCTCTAGAGCCCGTGAGCCACAATTACTGGGCCCGCATGCTGCAACTACTGAAGACTTAGTGCCTAGAGCCCGTGCTCTGCAACAAGAGGAGCCACCTCAATGAGAAGCCCGCTCACCACAAGGAAGACTAGCCCCTGCGGGCCGCAACTAGAGAAAGCCCAGGGGCAGCAACAAAGACCTAGACAAAAATAAGTAAATTAAACAAATTTTTAAAAAAATGGAGAGTTTATGGCCTCTTTAGTCTATCCAGTAGGTTTCTATCGGAAAAACCTCCTTTTCCAGTCCTTACCACTTCTGCTACTCAAAGTACCAGGATTTCCCCAGGCATCATCCACTACGGGAACAACACTGGGAATCTAGCTAATCCTCTGAATCACAGGGAGACAACGCTGCAAGGGCCACTCCCTCCTAAACTCTCCTATTTCTTCTGTGATTCTGTGTGAAGCTTTGACTCCATAAAACACCATGCCCCTGTAAATCACAGGGTAGGAGGCACTGGAACACTCATTATCTCTAATGCTTGGATCTTCAAGACTCTGGGTCAGCTGCTCAGAAATATGCAATCTGAACACTGAACAAACATGTAGTATGTTGACCTCATCAGGCCTGTGACAATACTTGGACTCCAGCCTGCTCAAGCCTCTTGAATCAAAAATAGTTAGTCAATCCAATTATGCCCTTTATCTACACCATCTTCAGGCACTGGGATAAAGCCAACATTCCAGATTACTATGCCCTCATTAATTGTGCTTTGTTTTCCTTATTCTTTCTCTCAGAGTCTTCCTCACAGCCTCGTTTCACAGGCAACATGGCTGATATATCTAACAACTGAACCTCAAAGTTCTGTCTGTTACTGTTCTCCAGTAAACTTTATCCACACCCCTCTTCCTAATTTATTGACTTCACTACATCCATATTTTATAAATTTTCCCTTTTATAAATTTCCTCAATTATGCAGTTTTAGTATGTTATCTGTATTCTACTGAAACTCTCATTCTATCCTCCATGTAATTTAACTTCTCATTCATATTTTCTATCTCCTTATCTTTCTGTGCTGCGTTCTGAGTAACTACTTTAGATACATCATCCAGTTTCTTAATTCTCTTTAGCTATATATCACCTCTGATTGAATCCATTGGTGAGTTCAAAATTGTGTATATTTTAATTCTAAAATTTACATTTGTTTTTCAAATATTCCTGGTAATTGATACTTTTATTATTTTTTCACTTATGTGATAATATTTTTTCTGTACTGCATAGGATAAGCCTGGAAATACACTTCTCAAAATTCCCCTTCTACATATAGTTCTGACCTGGAGTCTACCAATGGGAAACCTTGCACAAAATTTTGAAAGTGGGACAGAAGGAGAAGGGGCTATTCTCTGAAGGCAGCTGCACTAATGTCTCCTCAGCAAATCTGAGATTGACAGCAATTCCCCAACTCACTCTTGACAGACATCTACTTCACTCTTATGGGTAGGAAAACTGATATAACTTCCCTAGAGGTTGTGGAAAATTATAATGGCTTCCCAATGAACTCCAAAAAACCACATACTCTAGTGATTCAGCCTGAGAACGTTGATGGTGGCTTTAATAAACTATAATTTCCCATTTCTTCCAAAGATATAAAGCCTCTAATTCCTTGAATTAATTTTTGAAACCTGAAATACATGGAGTAGCTTTTGTGTTTTCTGACTGAACCTTGACTGATAAATCCAGGAAAAAGTGACCATTCCCATCTAAATGACCATACTTTAGGATCACAGACATTGATCATAGTATTTAAAAGAGTGTATTGTATTGTACTTATTGATGTGTCTATCCCCTCCTCTCAATCTCTACCCAACATATCATAAAAGGGCTAGTTTTCTTTTGATTTTTGTATCTTTAACATCTAGCATGATCCCCAGATTAACAGGACTAAAAATAAATAGTTTATTTTTAACATGATGAACCATAATTGTAAATCAGGTCAAAGATTTTTTTCTAAAAAAAAAAAAAGATTTTTTTTACTGAAGTCCGTGCACCTAGATCCCATGCTCCGCAACAAGAGAAGCCACTGCAATGAGAAGCCTGCACACTGCAATGAAGACCCAACACAGCCAAAAATTAAGAAAAAATAGAAGAATTTCTTATGAAGAATGATCTACCAAATAAAACATATTACTTGTGGCTTCCAGGTTGTAAAGATGTCAGATATACCTTATTTGTCAGATAAAACTCAGAATTTTTGATGAGAACCTGACCCATAGTACGCATTCTAAATATTTATCAAAAATGCTAAACAAATAAGAAAATAAATGCTTTGCTTTTATATAGAAACTGGACGTGAAGATCACAGAATGGAAAAATAAAGCACATAGGGTATTTGTCATCTCTGTTTTTTTAAGATCATTTCAGATATTAATGCAAACGTCACCTTCAGATATATTATAGCTCCTTGTCCAGAGTCCACAGGTTACCACAGTGACAAAGTGCCAGCACTTTATGCAGGCATAAGGCACACTGCTAAGAGCTACCCAGTCAACAGTACTGGCTATGATTTTTATACAGTCTTCCTTAAGTTATCAAATAACCAAAGTGAAGTTCACTGGATTTCATTTGATCTGTGCATAATTGTAAAGTCAAAACAGATATCCTACATTCTGCCAGCAACAAAATTTTCTTATGAGCCAGCAACCAGTAAGTAGTTTAAAAGGGAAGGTGCCAGAATTCTCTTCCCATCATGCTAGCTAATATACCCTACTTTGTTTGTTCCTGGGCAAAAATTAAAATAGATTCATGTTTAATGATGATGGTAATAGTAGCTAAGACTTACTCAGCACTAAACAAGTTGTACTTTACCTACATTATCTCATTTAGTCGTCATCTTAAAAGGTTCTCTCATCTGTTTTACAGATGATGAAAATTGAACTTCAATCTTTACCAAAGTGTCATTCTTGGGGAGCCCATTGTGAAGCAGTCACATTCTTATGAAGCTAGCCTTTCATAGTTTCATTAGTAAGTTGAGCAATTTTCAAAGCCCTGTGAACAATTTGCAGGGAGAGCATTAGAATTATAAGAAATGGGTTAAGCCCTTCATTGGCCAAGTACCCTTATGCAAGTAACTCGATGGAATCATAATAACACACTAAGTACAATTCGTTTATTGTCTATCTCCTTTACTGGTATAGGACTATCTCCTTTACTGGTATAGGACTATAAAGGACTATACTATAAAGTAAAGTGCTATACCAGTATAGTACTGGTATCTATTAGGGCAGAGACCTGGTCTTTCTTGTTCAGAACTGAATTAAATACCTACAACCGTACCAGTGTAAAGCAGGTTCTCAGTAATAGTTGAGTAAGAGAGCAAGCAAACACATGAATGAATGATGTACTATGTAGAACTATAGACTTATAGAACTATTTTTGAATTTTTATTTTAAATCATTAATGATGTCCCTTTCAAATTTATGGCTCTATTAATGTCAGAGAGTCTTGAATATATCTTAAAAATGAGAATTTTCTTTCAATTTAAGTGAAGATAGCATTATGTAGAACCTCATTTACCATAAGGAAAACATTCTCATTCAATGATTATCATAATTTTACATTTCAGTAAAATTCTAAAAAAATTTTTAAATGTTCAAAATATTTATTTGACAGGCCTATAATTGCTAATTTCTTATTTTATAAATTATGGACATTATTTTTAAAACCAATCAACCAACCAACCATCTACCTAATTAGCCCTTCATAAAAGAAAGTATATATTACAGCCAAAGAACTAGGCAGGACTTAATCCCAGAATAAAAGACAATGCATCCCCAAAAAGAACAGTAAGTAATCTTACACTGATATAACTATGTGACATTATTCTTATTTTTCTCAATTTCCTGAAGATAGTTGAAATCTCTGACACAGACTGGCACTGATCCACCAATAACTTTTTGTACTAAAGGCTTTAAAATTTAGGAATCATTTGCAATGCTGAATCCATTAGTCTAGTTTCTTAAAAGATAGGAACTCATACTGGATACTGTGGTGTCAGGCACTTTCACAAACATTCAACCCTACCCAAAAATGTTTGGAGGCAAGTATTAGCTCTATTGTGTGGATTAGAAAAGTGGCACTAAAAGAGGAAAACAATTATACAAAGTCACACATGCATATTGACTGTGTCTACTGCTCTTTCTACAAAGTCACCTCTGCCTTACCTTTTAAGACATACATTTCAATGAGGTCTTTTCTAACTATCCTCACTTTTCCACCTACTAAAAGGGAGACATTGATCTCTTTCTCTTTTCTGCCTTCAGGCTACCTGGTACTTACATCTGTCATACCAACTATTATTGGCCTTGCATCTGACATGTCTGTCTCCCAGGACCAGACCATGAGTTCCTCAAAGAACAGAGACAATCTTTTAGTCGCTTAGTATCTCCAAAAGCAAACACAGATATACCTAGACAGTATCTCAATAAATTCTGGTTGAATGCTTAAGCAAATATCTCATTTTGCAGGAAAAATGGAGTTTAAAGCATAAACTGCCAATCTAATATTTAAGTTTATACTTGCCAAGAACCTGTCCATACAGTTTTCCAACCATGGCAAAATATACAACCTCATTTTAGAAGATTTAAAAGATTCTTTAACATCTAAGAAATGTATTTTTTTCAATATAAGGAAAAGGAGATTTTAGCTTGAAAGAATTTCAGAAATTAAAGAATCTAACATCATTAATTTACAGATGAAGAAATGGAACCCAGGATGGTCATGTGACTCTACTCATGCAACCAAATATTCAATCAGAGGCCATAACCTATATCACCAAACTCCTGGTCTAGTCTTCTTCCTTCTATATCATGCCATTTAAATAATATTCACATTGCTATCTGATTATCTTCATCTATAAATAATTCAGCCCTGATATTTATAATAAATTTAATATACTCTGCCTGGATTAAAACCTTTGGGTACTATGTTCTTAAATCTTAGTTATACTGAGCCATAGATGCCTCTTTTAATAGTCTTCATGTTAACTAAATAGCACACATAAAACATCTACCCCCAATTAGACCTATTTGCTAGGATTTTACAGTATAGGCCTAAGGGTAGAGGAGATGTACACTTTCAAATTTAGTTAAGTTGTCAAGCATTTGAGTGCCTACTCTGTAGAAAAGATGAGTTTTCATCTAAGTGATAACTACTAATATTTAACAAATATTAGATATTTGGGGCTTATTCCAGGTTAATAATTAATTCACAGGACCGCCAGACAAAATGTGGAAAATATTTGGGACATACTTACACTAAAAAATTATTTGCTTTTTATCTAAAATGCAAATTTAACTAGACATCTTATATTTTCATTTGCTAAATTTGGCAACTCTGTTAGTTCAGCAAATATTTTTTGGGGTCTTACTATGTGCCAGGCCCTTAGAACGTAACAATGAACCAAACAGAAAAAGCTCATGCCTATGTGGAGCTTATATTCTACTTGGGGGATTTGTATTACTGATAAATAATGTTTCAGGTGAAGATGAGTAATATGAAGAATATGAGGAAGTGAGGCATGCAAACAGGGCAGCTGCTTATCAAAAAGGTAGGAGACATCATTCACATTCCATGTAAGCAACATGGCAGTTCTTCAGGAAAATAACTTAGGAAAGTGTTCCAGGGAGATGAAATAGCAAGGGTAAAATCCCTGGGGTATATAAAATCGTGAGGGATTAAAGGAGCAGGATGTAGGCAAACAATTGAAAGGAGAAGTGTTAGGAAATGAGGTTGGACAGGTAGTCAGGAGAAAGATCATGCAGGTATTTGTAGGCCATGGTAAAGTCTTTAGATTCTAGTCTAAACGTCATGGGGAGCCACTGGATAGTTAGAGCAGGAGAATGACACAATATGGCATAGAAGCAGGGAGACCAGTCAGATGGCAGGTGTTCAATCAAGAAATAGTGGTGGCCTGGACTTCAAGAGGTGAGAAATGGTCAGCTTTGGGATATCATTTCCTAATTGAATCTGGGGCATCAGAATAAGAGAGGTGTGAGAGACTATTTTAAGATTTTTCAGCAATTCAGTGAATAAAGTGTCACTTGCCATGATGGAGAATACCATAGGAGGAGTAGGACTGGAGGAGGGTGAGAAACCAGAAATTCACTTTTTAGACAATAAATTTGAGGTGCCTGTGAGACATACTATCAAACATTAGAAGTAGTCTATAGTTCAGAGAAAATTCTGGGCTGAAGACATAATTTGGGTATAATAAGCATGGAAATGCTATTAAAGTCTTGAGTGGAGATCATCTAGGGTGTGATTATAGGTAGAGGAAAAAAGAGATCTGAGGACTGAGTCCTGTGCTCTCCAACATTCGAAAATCTGGAAAAGGAAGATAATACAGCAAAGGAGGATAAGTGACAGTGGTCCCTGAGGGTGTTCATGTGGTATATCTCCAAAGCAAAGTAGAGAAAAGGTTGCTCAGGAAGGAGAAAGTGAAAAGCTCTATCACAGGCTCTTGAAATAGGGACTGATATTGACATTGACCTCAGCAATATGAGGTCTTTGTTAACCCTAATAAGAGTTGTTTAAGTGGAATGATGGGATGAAAGTCTGATTGGAGTGATTACACTAGAGATTGGGAGGCAAAGAAGGCAAGACAGCATCTATAAACAATTTCTTCACGGAGTTTTCTATAAAAGGAGAAACCTTGGGATCATAACTAGAAGGAAGGTGGCATCTTGGGATGTTTTAAATTAAAGGTGTTTACTATGTTTTTATGGTGATGGGAAAAACTGATAATGTAGGAATGACTGTGGATAATTATAGAAGCAAACTCCATGAATAGGCAGAGGGCACTGGAACCAGTGTTCAAGAGAATGGACTGACCTAAGGTAAACATATTGACTGATCCTGAAGAAGAATAGGAAGGGAAACAGTGGATATAAGCTCAGAAGCATGAGGTTAGTGGATTTGGTGGTAGGAAAAGGAGGTTTTCTTCAGATTGCTTCTATTTTCTCAATGAAATTAGGAGCAAGGTCACCTATTGAGCATGTAAGGGGAAAGGCAAAGGTTAAGGATAGGAAAAGTCTTCTCTGGAAGTGGGAGAATGACTGACTAGAAAATGTAGTAGTAGAATTCACATTTCAATGTTTTATCCAAATCATTAACTTTACATAAGACCATAGGCACTTATAAAAAGGTGATACCTGAGGATGAACTAAACGCTATCTATTCCAATTTCTGAATAAGCTAGAATGTACACTCCATGAGAGAAGGGATTGTTGTCTACTTTATTCCCAATTAAATCACTGTGTCTGTTAAATCATAATAGATGCTCAAAAAACATTTGGTGTCTGAATTAGAAAATGAGGAGACAGCCACTGTATCTTTACCTTTTTTGTTGTTATGGATGATCTCACCCACAAATATTTACCTTCTTACCTCATCCTAGCATATTTCTAGTAGCACTTTTCCAGCTGATTTTTAAAAAATATGTGGCCATTTGTAAGAAAACATTTTGTGGTTTACATTCATCTATTTTTAATTCACCAAAACATCACTTCACAGTATCTAATGGAAAGTTTAAAAACTTCATGAACTAAAAAGCACATATTGCCAAAATTAAATGAACTAAAAAGAATGAAAAGTTTGGGTAGAGTTCAAAATTTTAAGCTGTCAAAAAAAAAGAATGTACAAAACTTGAGGTTCTCATTTCTCATATTCTGATATTAAACGTATGGAATTCAAGTGTCCAGACTGGATTAGAGGAACAAAAGTTTTAGGACAAACTTTCAACTGTGAAGTGTACTGAAAGACTATTAAACCAAGATCCTACAAAATAGCTGATCTAGCAATTGTGTTTTTTTACTTCAATGTGTTTATTTATCTACAGCAACAACAGTAAAACTTTTACTAAATCCCAAGATATTTCTAATTGTTTCACAGAAATGGATGGCTTTGCATGAACGAGAAGATCTGCTTCTCTTTAACCACTGGAGGATATTAATCTTATTCTTTCCCACAAAACTGGTTATTAAACATGTGAAAAATATGTAATTTTGCTAGCAAAAAAAGAAATGCAAATAAAAGCACTAAGTCAATATTTTCACTTATTAAAAAAGTGGTAAACATCTCTATGCATACAGGTTTCCCATATTTTTAATGATTTTCTTAGAATAAATACTTCAGTATGGGATTACTGGATGAAAAGCTATAAGCAATTTTACAGCTTTCGAAATATATAGCTAAACTATTTCCAAAAAATGTAGTAAATTACTATACTGAAAGTACAAGTTTTATAACATTCTGCCAGCATTGGCTTCTTGGCATTAAAATTTTTTTTTTTACTTAAAATACAGTAAAATTTATTCCTCTTGGTGTATGTTCTATGAGTATTGACAAATACATATAGTCAAGTAATGACACCACAATCAAGGTAGAGGATAGGTCCATAACCCTAAAAGTGCCCTTTTGTAGTCAACCCCTCTCCCCACCCCAACTCCTGGAGACACTGATCTGTTCTCTTATAATTTTATTTTTCCAGAATGTCATATACTTGAGCATATAATCTTGAAATCTTTTGAATCTGGTTTATTTCACTTAACATCAGGTGTTTAAGATTCTTCCATATTGTTGGGTGAATCAATAGTCAGTTCCTTTGATTGCTGAGTACTGATCTATTGTGTAGACATACCACAGTTTGCTTATTCATGGATTAGTTTGGTTGTCTGCAGTTTTGCGTTACTATAAAGTTGCTATAAATATTTCCATACAAGGTTTTATGTAAATCTAAGATTTACTTCTGTTAAGTTAGTTGGATTTCTAAAATTATTTATCCCATATTTATTCTGTAGTTTTTGAGCTCCTTGGTACAAATTCAAGTTCTCCTAGGGGATACTAGTACTCCAGCAGTTTGAGCAACAGAAGCTTAGGTAAAGCCATATTCAAGACAATGTATATAAAGTTCTTAGCACTAGTCAAAATTTGGAAAGATACTCTCATTAAAAAACAACAACAACAACAACTGTGAAGACAAAATATTCAGACTAGGTAACATGGATTTTTGGGGGGTTTTGTTTACTTTTAATAGTTTTCAACTTTCAAAGCTTGCTCCGAATGCTTCTGCTGGTTATAGGGAAACATGTAAGAAGACACAAAAACTTCTCAAATTTAAAGCTCCCAAAATAACTTGAGATCTGAATGATCCTCATCATTTCCAACAATCTTCTTAATTCTAAAAATAATAGTAATTGTCCCTGCTCATGAGGAGTTTACAGATTCACTAGAGAAGGTTATCTCGTGTCTGGAGAGATAATCCAGGACAGAAGGTAAGGATATCAAAGGAGTACAATAGCTAATAAGTGACTAATGGAGTTCAGAGTTGGGAGCTGGGGGAAAGATCTGTAGGAGAGAAAAGGTAAGGATGAAATTAGCTGTGCTTTGAAGGAGAGATAGGACATTTAATTTCAAGTTCTAACCTTATTCTATAACTGGTACACCTTGGAGTGTGAAGGCAATTTAGACAAGTTCTTGGCACTGATCCTTCTCCCTGTGTTTGTACAGAGCTATAATGAGTCACAATACCACCCAAGATAATTGGAAAACCTCTTTGGCACCCAAATAACAAAATATAGCTGTCTTTGTGGCCAGAAACATTGGTAAGTGTCTTCTTCCAAATCTGTCTGGTAATACCCACAAGACAGATTACACAACACCACTATTAAATTTAGAGAACATTAACAAAGAAGGATGAAGGACTGATGAGTAAAGCCCTCCGATTCTATTTGTACAGCAAACTAATCAAAGTCAGATGTAGTTAAGTCTCAATTCACATATAATTTCGCAGGCAGAAAATAATGGTGTCTTTCTATAATACCAAGAAAGATATCTTTTCAGCAACTTTCCCATTATGTGCCAACCATGCTTATTATATTAAAAAAAAATCAAGAGTTTATATAAAAATATTTTTGCACAAAAAAATCTCATAAACAAGCACTTATCTCTTTCCATTTTCCATCTCTCCCTCTCTTTTACAGTTTGATTCCTTCCTACCAATTCATTGCCATCCCCTCACTCTTCCCTTCCTATGGACACATACCACAAATGAGCACAGTCATCAGAGAGGGTTATTTATTTTTAAACCTAAAATATTTGGTTCCCAGACATCTAATCACCAAAAAATATAAAACTATTTGTTATTAATTACTGCATCTTAAGTGTGATTAAACTATGTACACATTCAGATATATAATCAGTCGTGAATATATATTCATTCATTAATCAATGTGGCAAATACTAATTACATGTCTAACATATGCCAGACACTAAGAATACAGAGATTAAATATACAACCCTGCCGTTATTGTGCCCAGAGTCTAATAGTTGAGACAAGGAGATAAAGAACCGTTATAATAGAGTATAATATGCAATAAAATAGGGAGAGTATTTCCCAGTGTGTTGTGTCGGCACACAGAAGGATCACTCAACCCAGACTGAGTTAGTAAAATCTCTAAGGGAGATAATCTTTGAGCTACACCTTAAAAAGGTAAGTAGAAGGAAGCCAGATGATGAAACCAACAGGAAAGGAGTGTCTTAGAGAATACAGCACATAAGAAAAAATGTTTCTATTGAACTGCAAATGGTTTTATAAGGTTGGCAAGTATGTTGCATTTGTAGAGCTTCTATAGTAAACCTAAATTCACATTTTTAGTTTATCAGATTCCCAACTTTTCAGTCATGACATGTCTCTTCCCTTCCTACAAGTGTTTTTAAATGAATATGGAATTAGAATTAATTTAGTTTGTCTGTTGGATTAAATTTGCACACATACCCTCTCTGCAGGTCCTGGCCTTGCTGCATGGTGACAGTCAGGGAGCTCTCCCCCAGGAGGCCTTCTACAGCAGAGCCTGCCTGTGCTCACCAACACGACTTCTCTCCTCTTCTTCCTAAGCACACAGCTAAATCGCCTTTCCTGGCCTCATTCCTGATAGGCTGGCATCAAGTCTGAGAAACCAAGTCTGAGAAAACAGAATGTGGACAAAAGTGATGTATTCTGTTTCCAAACCTGGCCTATAAAAATCTTCCACGCTCACAGCTCTGTTCTCACTCTTCCCATTCTACAGTAATCTGAGATATTGAAGGTAGCAGTACCATGAGATGGAAGGAACCTGTATTCCAGAACAGCTGCTCATACCAGGGTCCCTTCACCAACCTATACTAGATTGTGAAATGAACACAAAATAAACCTGAACTGTGTTAAGCCACTGAGATTTAGGATTGTGTCAATAGAGCAGTTAACCTGAGCTCAAAGTGTTTGTTCCATTCTCTAACCCTATATTCTCCAGTGTATGTATTTTTGACTTGGTTTTTTATCATTATACTGGACATGATTAGTGTGTATCAGTAACTAAGCAACATGACTAATTTTTACAACCTTCTTGGTAGAAGCCTGCCACACCTACAGTTCTCTACTGACTGATCTGAACTGAACTTTTGTCCTGCTGTACATGTACCCTAAACAAGAAACTCTCTTACTTTTAGGGCCTTTCAGAAAGAAAAAAATCTCCAAAGATGAGATTTATTATTTATTCAGACTGCCAGAGACTTCTTCTTGGATATTGTTTATTATTTTCCTTAGTCATTGGGTATTTTCTCATCTTTCTTCTCCTTTTCATTTCTCTATGATAATCTTTTTTTTTTTTTTGGAATTTTTGAATTTTATTTCATCTATTTTTTATACAGCAAGTTCTTAATAGTTATTCATTTTCTACATATTAGTGTATACATGTCAATCCAATCTCCCACTTCATCACAACATCACCCCACGCCACTTTCCCACCTTGGTGTCCATACGTTTGTTCTCTACATCTGTGTCTCAAATTATACCCTGCAAAGCAGATCACCTGTACCGTTTTTCTAGGTTCCACATATATGTGTTAATATACGATATTTATTTTTCTCTTTCTGACTTATTTCATTCTGTGTGACAGTCCCTAGATCCATCCATGTCTCTACAAATGACCCAATTTCATTCCTTTTTATGGCTGAGTAATATTCCATCGTATACATGTACCACATCTTCTTTATCCATTCGTCTGTCAGTGGGCATTTAGATTGCTTCCATGACCTGGCTATTGTAAATAGTGCTGCAATGAACATTGGGGTATATGTGTTTTTTTCATATATGGTTTTCTCCAGGTATATGCCCAGTAGTGGGATAGCTGGATTATATGGTAATTCTATTTTTAGACTTTTAAGGAACCTCCATACTGTTCTCCATAGTGGCTGTATCAATTTACATTCCCACCAACAGTGCAAGAGGTTTCCCTTTTCTCCACACCCTCTCCAGCATCTGTTGTTTGTAGATTTTCTGATGATGCCAATTCTAACTGGTGTGAGGTAATATCTTATTGTGGCTTAGATTTTCATTTCTCTAATAACTAGTGATGTTGAGCAGCTTGTCATGTGTTTCTTGGTCATCTGTATGTCTTCTTTGGAGAAATGTCTATTTAGGACTTCTGCCAATTTTTGGATTGGGTTGTTTGTTTTTTTAGTACTGAGCTGCATGAGCTGTTTATATATTTTGGAGATTAATCCTTTGTCTGTTGATTTGTTTGCAAAAATTTTCTCCTATTGTGAGGGTTGTCTTTTCGTCTTGTTTGTGGTTTCCTATGCTGTGCAAAAGCTTTTAAGTTACATTAGGTCTTATTGGTTTATTTTTGTTTTTATTTCCATTACTCTAGGAGGTGGATCAAAAAAGATCTTGCTGTGATTTATGTCAAAGAGTGTTCTTCCTATGTTTTCCTCTAAGAGTTTTATAGTGGCTGGGCTTACATTTAGGCTTTTTATCCATTTGGAGTTTATTTTTGTGTATGGTGAAAGGGAATGTTCTAATTACATTCTTTTACATGTAGCGGTCCAGATTTCATAGCACCACTTATTGAAGAGACTGTCTTTTATCCATTGTATATCCTTGCATCCTTTGTCATAGCTTAGTTGACCATAGGTGCGTGGATTTATCTCTGGGTTTTCTATCCTGTTCCTTTAATCTATATTTCTGTTTTGGTGTCAGTACCATAATGTCTGGGTCACTGCAGCTTTGTAGTATAGTCTGAAGTCAGGGAGTCTGATTCCTCCAGCTCCGTCTTTCTCCCTCAAGACTGCTTTGACTATTTGGGGTCTTTTGTGTCTCCATACAAATTTTAGGATGTTTGTTCTAGCTTTGTAAAAAATGCCATTGGTAACTTGATAGGGATTGCATTGTATCTGTAGAATGCTTTGGGTAGTATAGTTATTTTCACAATATTGATTCCTCCAATCCAAGAATTAGGTATGTCTCTCCATCTGCTTGTGTCATCATTAATTTCTTACAACAGTGTCTTATAGCTTCCTGCAGACAGATCTTTTGTCTCCCTACGTCGGTTTATTCTTAGGTAGTTTATTCTTTTTGTTGCAATGGTAAATGGGAGTGTTTCCTTAATTTCTCTTTCAGATTTTTCATCATTAGTGTATAGGAATGCAAGAGATTTTTGTGCATTAATTTTGTATCTTGCAACTTTACCAAATTCATTGATTAACTCTAGTAGTTTTCTGGTGGCATCTTTAAGATTCTCTATGTATAGTATCATGTCATCTGCAAACAGTGACAGTTTAACTTCTTCTTTTCCAATCTGGATTCAGTTTATTCCTTTTTCTTCTCTGATTGCTGTGGCTAGGACTTCCAAAGCTATGTTGAATAATAGTGGTGAGAGTGGACATCCTTGTCTTGCTGCTGATCTTAGAGGAAATGCTTTCAATTTTAATGTTTGCTGTAGGTCTGTCATATATATGGCCTTTATTATGTTGAAGTAGGTTCTCTCTATGCCCACTTTCTGGAGAGTTTTTATCATAAATGGGTGTTGAATTTTGTGAAAACCTTTTTCTGCATCTATTGAGATGATCATATGGTTTTCCTTCTTCAATTTGTTAATATGGTGTATCACATTGATTGATTTGCATATATTGAAGAACTGTAGCATCTCTGGGATAAAACCCACTTGATAATGGTGTATGATCCTTTTAATGTGTTGTTGGTTTCTGTTTGCTAGTATTTTGTTGAGGATTTTTGCATCTATACTCATCAGTGATATTGATCTGTATTTTTCTTTTATTGTAGCATCTTTGTCTGGTTTTGGTATCAGGGTGATGATGGTCTCATAGAATGAGTTTGGGAGTGTTCCTTCCTCTGCAATTTTTTGGAAGCAGTTGAGAAAGATGGGTGTTAGCTCTTCTCTAAATGTTCGACAGAATTCACATGTGAAGCCATCTGGTCCTGGACTTTTGTTTGTTGGAAGATTTTTAATCACAGTTTCAATTTCTTACTTCTGATTGGTCTGTTCATATTTTCTATTTCTTCCTGGATCAGTCTTGGAAGGCTATACCTTTTTAAGAATTTGTCCATTTCTTCCTGGTTGTCCATTTTATTGCCATAGAGTTGCTAGTAGTCTCTTAGGAAGCTTGATATTTCTGCAGTGTCTGTTGTAACTTCTCCTTTTTCATTTCTAATTCTATCTATTTGAGTCCTCTCCCTCTTTTTCTTGATGAGTCTGGCTAATGGTTTATCAATTTTGTTTATCTTCTCATCCACCAGAGGGCAGACATCAGAAGCAAGAAGAACTACAATCCTGCAACCTGTGGAACAAACACCACATTCACAGAAAGAGAGACAAGATGAAAAGGTAGAGGGCTATGTACCAGATGAAGGAACTAGATAAAACCCCAGAAAAACAGCTAAATGAAGTGGGGGTAGGCAAACTTCCAGAAAAAGAATTCAGAATAATGATAGTGAAAATCCAGGAAAATCCAGGAACTCAGAAAAAGAATGGAGGCAAAGGTCGAGAAGATGCAAGAAATGTTTATCAAAGACCAAGAAGAATTAAAGAACAAACAAACAGATATGAACAACACAATAACTGAAATGAAAAATAAATGAGAAGGAATCAATAGCAGAATAACTGAGGCACAATAATAGATAAGTGACCTGGAAGACACAATGGTGGAATTCACTGCTGCAGAACAGAATAAAGAAAAAAGAATGAAAATAAATGAAGACTGCCTCAGAGACCTCTGGGACAACATTAAACATAACAATCTTCATAATATAGGGGTCCAAAAAGGAGAAGAGAGAAAGAAAGGACCCGAGAAAATATCTGAAGAGTTTATAGTCAAAAACGTCCCTGACATGGGAAAGGAAACAGCCACCCAAGTCCAAGAAGTGCAGAGAGTCCCATACAGGATAAACCCAAGGAGAAACATGCCAAGACACATAGTAATCAAATTGGCAAAAAATAAAGACAAAAAACAATTATTGAGAGCAGCAAGGGAAAAATGACAAATAACATACAAGGAAACTCCCATACGGTTAACAACTGATTTCTCAGCAGAAACTCTACAAGCCAGAAGGGAGTGGCATGACATTCTTAAAGTGATGAAAGGGAAGAACCGACAACCAAGATTACTCTATCTGGAAAGGATCTCATTCAGATTCAATGGAGAAATCAAAAGCTTTACAGACAAGCAAAAGCTAAGAGAATTC
>NW_020837957.1:7689844-7764344 GCF_003676395.1 Aethalodelphis obliquidens | reverse complement strand
TTTTTCTGGAAGGTTGCCTATCTCCACTTCATTTAGTTGTTTTTCTGGGGTTTTATCTTGTTCCTTCACCTGGTACATAGCCCTCTGCCTTTTCATTTTGTCTCTCTTTCTGTGAATGTGGTTTTTGTTCCACAGGCTGCAGGATTGTAGTTCTTCTTGCTTCTGCTGTCTGCCCTCTGGTGGATGAGGCTAAGAGGCTTCAGCAAGTTCCCTGATCAGAGGGACTGGTTGTGGGTAGAGCTGGCTGTTGCTCTGGTGGGCAGAGCTCAGTAAAACTTTAATCTGCTTGTGTGCTGATGGGTAGGGCTGGGTTCCCTCCCTGTTGGTTGTTTGGCCTGAGGAATCCCAGCACTGGAACCTACCCAGTCTCTTTGGTGGGGCTAATGGCAGACTCTTGGAGGGCTCACGCCAAGGAGTACTTCCCAGAACTTCTGCTGCTAGTGTCCTTGTCCTCACGGTGAGACAGAGCCACCTCCCACCTCTGCAGGAGACCTTCCAACCCTAGCAGGTAGGTCTGGTTTAGTCTCCTATGGGGTCACTGCTTCTTCCCCTGGGTCCTGGTGCACACACTACTTTGTGTGTGCCATCCAAGAGTGGAGTCTCTGTTTCCCCTAGTCCTGTTGAAGTCCTGAAATCAAATCCTGCTAGCCTTCAAAGTCTGATTCTCTAGGAATTCCTCCTCCCATTGCCAGACCCCCCAGGTTGGGAAGCCTGATGTGGGGCTCAGAACCTTCACTCCAGTGGGTGGACTTCTGTGGTGCAAGTGTTCTCCAGTTTGAGGTTCACCCACCCAGCAGTTACGGGATTTGATTTTATTGTAATTGTGCCCCTCCTACCATCTCACTGTGACTTCTCTTTTGTCTTTGGATGTGGGGTATCTTTTTTGTGAGTTCCAGTGTCTTCTTGTCAATGATTGTTCGGCAGTTAGTTGTGATTCAGGTGCTCTTGCAAGAGGGAGTGAGAGCACATCCTTCTACTCCACCATTATCATTGAACCAGGGCTCTATGATAATCTTATATTGTGGCTTCCTTCTATCAGAAAGCAACTTTTCATTGGGCATTTAGCATAACAACCAGTCACAATTTATCAGTCTATGGTTTAAAATAGGTTAGTCATTTTTAATTAAAAAAATCATCTTAAGTTTTTATATTCAACTTGTTTTTATAAGAATATAATTAATAATAAAAATACCAAAGCTCGTTGTAAACGATGAAACAAATACATTTTAAAAATAAATAAATCATCTCTTTCCTACTCTCCTTAATTCCCACCAGGCAACAACCAACTTGACTTTATTGCTTTTTACCTTGAGAATTAACTTTATTAGGTTTTTTATTACAAAAGCCTTGCCAAAACAATGCAACAATATATAAAGATATTAATCTTCCCTTTATCCTTCTTCCAATCTTACCTCCTGGGATTAGCCATGTTACCAGCGTAGTGTATATCCTCCCAAACTTCTCCATGCTCAAACAGTAGAATACAAACATATAGATCCTGGATATCCCTCAAGGACAATAGCTATAGATCTAATTCATTCATTTAAATAGTGATCTGATATTCCAGAGTATGAATGAAACAAATGTTTTTAGTCATTCCCCTATCAATATTCACCTTTTTTTCCCTCTGTGTGTGTGTGTGTGTGTGTGTGTAGCAGGGAGTGTAGGGAAAAGGGTCACCACTACAAACAACACTGCCATAAACTTACTATATGTAGGAAATATACTCAAAATATTCAATGGCCAGCACAGCAAAGAAACTGAATAATCAGAACTGATATCCAATCAATCTGCTGCTACACCATGCCCATACATAATTCAATTATCAGCTCTAATTTTGCATTCTTTCTTTTATATTGCCACTTGTATTTCTAGAGCATAAGTTTTCCCATAGATTATTGTCTAGGTTCCAGTTGTCTACTGTTGCATAATAAATCACCCCAAAACTTAGTTGCTTAACACTACAGCAATTATCTTACTGCCTCTTACTGTGTTCTGGAATTCAGGAAGGGTTGAGCTGTCAAAGCCTGACTCGTAATTACTCATGCAGCTGTAGGTAGATGGTGAATGGTGCCAGAATGACAAGGGGCCAGAAGAGCTGAAGCCTGGTCAGCCTCTTCTCCCTCTTCATGTAGTCTCAGAGCCTCTCCATGTGGTCTCTAGCATGGACTAGTTTAGGCTTACTCACAGCATGATGGTCTTAAAACAGTTGGGTGTTTTATGTGGGCAGCTGAAGGCTTCAAGAGAAAGTATCTTAGCAAACAAAGAAAAAGATGCATGGCCCTCTATGACCAAGACATGAAAGTCACACAGCCTCACTTCTGCCATATTCTGTTCAATATAGGTGAGTCATAAGCCAGCCTAGTTCAAAGGGAAACGCCATGTCTTCATGAGGGAGTGGCAAGGTTCTAAAAAGACTATTTTGGAGTAGAAAATATTTCGCAGCCATCTCTGGAAAATAAAATGTGCCACAGTTTGCCTTCTGGCCACAACTTATATCCCTCCCACTTGCAAAATATGCTCACTCTCTCCAAAAACTCTTCAAAAGTTTCATCCCATTATGCGTCAGGCTCAAAATCTAAGATCTTACCATCTAAATTAAACCCAGGTCCAAATGAGGTTACTTGTGTGTGGTTCTTCAGATACAGATGGCTGAGTATTCTTCTTCTTTATCTGAAGACCTATGACCTAAAAAGACAAGCTACCGGCACCACATGCCCAACATAAAAAGGTGGGACAGTAATAGGATAACCACTATATATGGCTCATTCAAAAAGGAAAAAATGAGAAGCACACAGCAGGCACTGGTGTACCCAACTTGGAAAAGCCTTACAGGCACTCTGTTGCCAGTTTACTGATTAAGGCCCAGTACTCTTCCCTGAGACTAATTTTCTGGAGCTCTGGGCTGTATCCTCTGGGGTCTTAGTTCTGCCCTCTGAGTTATCTTTTTGGTTTTCTTCTCATAAAATGTAGTCTATATTTTCAGCTAAGTTGAGTAGTTTTCCTAGCCTGTATAAGTTCTTGCCTATAGAAGATCAAGGAGTCCAAAGCTCTCTTCACTTTGTACTGCTTCTACCATTTCAGTTCAAGCTGAAACTGATACAATTCTTTTAAAATTTTGTGGAGTTTTTGTATGCCAATTTATAATCTAGTGTATTATACGAAAATCATATCCCAAATCTCTTTAAGATAATTCCTCTCTACCTTGGGTTCCCTGTGAAGTTCCTGTAAAACACCGTTAAAATTCTTGAAAGCCCTGTTTTTGAATAGGGAGGATCTGTGAGGCAGTTCCTTAGGTCCTTAGAAAGCTTTTGTCTGTTTAAAAGGGTCTATGGGGGTTTCCCTGGTGGCACAGTGGTTGAGAGTCCGCCTGCCGATGCAGGGGACACGGGTTCGTGCCCCGGTCCGGGAAGATCCCATATGCTGCGGAGCAGCTGGGCCCGTGAGCCATGGCCGCTGAGCCTGCGCGTCCGGAGCCTGTGCTCCACAACGGGAGAGGCCACAGCAGTGAGAGGCCCGCGTATCGCAAAAAAAAAAAAGGATCTATGAAGCACCTTTATCATAGTAGTGGCCCCAGATGCTCACTTAGAGCCTTTATACTTAAACTTAAGTTACAAATCTAATAATCATGGCTGTCCAATTTGCCAGATTCCTGAAGATCTAATCGGAAAAGTAGAAGAGGTAAGTAAGAGTGGCACAGCTACAGTCAGGCAAAGTGACAGTAATGAGATATTACAGATGAAGTCAGACACAGATGAGGATGCAGAGAAAGAGATAAAGAGGAAAAAGAAAAACTCAAACTGTGCAGTAATCTGAGTTATTTAATTTTGTTGTAAATAATACTATACTGCTCGGTAGTAATGAGATCAGGAAAGCTTCAAGAGATCACAGAGACGTTAGTTGACAATCATTTTGGCACTGTGGTTTAGAGCACTGTTCTGGAGCTAGACCCTGGGTTTTAATCCCAGCTCCAATACTGCCCTGATGGTACAATCTTAGGTAAATTATTTTATGACTGTGCCTCAATTTTTTCATATTTGAAATGGGCATGATACTCAGACCTATCTTGTGGGGTGATTGTTAGGGTTAAGTGATATAATACATATAAAATGCTTAAAAAGTGTCTGGGACACAGTAAGCATTCAATAAATGTTAACCATTGTTACCATTATTATAATTTTGTTTGGTTGGCTTTAGAAGATAAAATATTTAGAAAGAATTTCATCACAAGTGGGTAAAATATACATCATCTGGTGCTGAAAGAATTATGCTCCAGTTATCTGAAAAAAATCTCCGTATGTGGAATTTCTCATTCTAGTGAAGCCAGACTGATGATACATGAGTATCCCAATTTCACAGATAAGAGAACAAACAGCTGAAATGAGGAGCTAAACATCCCTCACAAGGTCAATCCTGAGCTCCAGAACTCCTACTCAGTAGTTCAGGGAAGGATTTTACTGTTTCATTTTGTTGTCCCCCCACCGCCGCCTCCGCCCCGGCACCATTCTTTCTTGAACGGTGTCTTTGAGTACTGCTTACCAGTCTGGTCTTCCTAGTGCCGTTTTCTTACATACCAGGGACAGGCAAAATTTCCCTAAATTTGTGATTCAAGATGTTCTAACATTTCTTCCAGTTACATTTGGAGGATATTAAAATCAAAGAGCATCCCTTACAATCCAAAGATCAGAACAACTTTCCAAATAATCATTTGGAGCAGCTTCTTGAATTTTGAAGGATCATAAAACTCTTTAACGATCTACCAAAACTATTGATCTTTTCTCCATTAAAAAATGCATAAGTACATTTGAGTATAATTTCAGGGGATTCATGTGGGTTTCCCCTAAACTACTGATATATCAGTTAGAGCATCCATGAACAACAGTTTCAGAACCTTTGATTTAAAGGCATTAGTAAGGTATGACTTCCTAGAGGAGCAGAGTATATTTTTTCTGATAGGGTTATTTGTCTTCTTTATAAAAATCATAAGCAGAAACAATTGCTAATACAACATATTGAAATTATCTCCTCCAGAGCTGAGCCAGAATCCTTTTCATTTGTGTCTATTTTTCCCTAATCTATCTGTTTCTATAACTATTCTTGAATTGTCAAGGCATTCTTAAATTTGACCCTCATGTAATTGCAGAATCTGTCTTCCAGGATTATTTCCCAAAATTTAGTTTCTGTTTGGGATTTGGTTTTAAGCCAACAATTCAAATATTCAAAATATAATATTCTGAAGAAATATTCTCAAATTATTTCAGTCCTGCTGTTAGCTTTTCCTTCTCCACAATGTTCCTAAGGAATGAAATGCCCTTGGCTTAAATCTAATTCTTCTTTTTTGTCTGCTTAGTAGTCTATGGTTGTTTACCATATATCAGAAAAGGAAATGCAAGATGTCTTATAAATTGTTAGATTTTGATTTATTCTTTAAAAAAATGTCAGTTATACATTTGCACATAAATTGAATTTATATTTCCCATCCTTCAGTTTTCAGAATTTGCCAAGAAATATCTTCAAATTATTTATTTAATATATTCTATTTTATTTATTTGTTTTACTTTCTATTTAAAAATTGAAGAAATGCCCTAGGAGACGGAAATGGAGAAAAATATTATCTAAGGAGAGCACATAAAATTTAGAGCTAAAAGAGATATTACAGGTTGTCAGTCAAACGCCCTCATTTTAAGGATAAGGAAACTGCACCTAAGGACTTTCAACACCTTACTTAAGGTAAAGACCTGGTGGGGAAATGGTGATGGACCAAATTGGTGCAAAGAAGGATGCAGTGAAATGCTTGGTTTACAGTTCTTTTGCAGAAATGAATACAAAATAAGTTTTTCACATCTAAACGTTTAGAGTGGCAAAGAGTTACTTCCTAAATTCAATGTCTCAAAATCCACTTAGTTATTCTACCTTTGGGAGAGGGTGGGGAAAATGTGATTAAAATTTCCCCACCTATACAAGCATTATTGCGTTCTTTATTAACATCTCTAAGTCTCTTACTATGTTAGTACTACAACCTTAAAATAGAAATAAGTACAGTCACTCACTGGGGAAAACCAAAAAGCTGTTTTTTCTCTGTGTAGTCTACAAAAATTCAGTTTTCCCAAGTGATCTGCAAACAGAGATAGAGATGGGAGTTTTGCACTCCAGTAGGACAAAAATTTCTCCTGATTTAAGCCTTAACCCTTATTTTTTACCTCCTCTCTTTTCAATCATCCCGTGAATTCCTGAAGAAGTCAGTGAAATGTTTCCTTCTTGCCTAAGCTTGTATCAACTGCTGCTTTGATAATGATGCAGCATGCTAAGTAATGAGGACGACTTGGCAAAAGTTGTTTTAGTAGGAAGTTGTTTTATTGGAACATAAAGTTGTTTTACTAGAAAGTTGTTTTTATCCAGCACAATAAACTACCCCAGTGTCTAGAACAGCTAGGTCCCTAACACTTTAAATTACTACAAACATCCAGACCTCCCATCCCATGCCCACAGCCATATAGAAATATATTTATTTTCTTGAAAGCAGACATAGAGTAGTAAATTTTTATCAGAATTGTTTTTATGTTTTTTCCATTATTTGAAGATTTATTTTATTTTTTTAACATCTTTATTGGAGTATAATTGTACAATGTTGTGTTACTTTCTGCTGTATGACAAAGTGAATCAGCTATACGTATACATATATCCCCATATCCCCTCCCTCTTGCATCTCCCTCTCACCTTCCCTATCCCACCCCTCTAGGTGGTCACAAAGCACTGAGCTGATCTCCCTGTGCTATGCGGCTGCTTCCCACTAGCTATCTATTTTACATTTGGTAGTGTATATATGTCAATGCTACTCTCTCACTTCATCCCAGCTTACCTTCCCCCTCCCTGTGTCCTCAAGTCCATTCTCTATGTCTGCATCTTTATTCCTGTCCTGCCCCTAGGTTCATTAGAACGTTTTTTTTTTTTTTTTAGATTCCATATATATGTGTTAGCATATGGTATTTTGGTTTTCTCTTTCTGACTTACTTCACTCTGTATGACAGACTCTAGGTCCATCCACCTCACTACAAATAACTCAATTTTGTTCCTTTTTATGGCTGAGCAATATTCCATTGTATACATGTGGCACATCTTTATCCATTCATCTGTTGATGGACACTTAGGTTGCTTATATGTCCTGGTTATTATAAATAGTGCTGCAGTGAACATTGGGGTGCATGTATCTTTTTGAATTATGGTTTTCTCAGGGTATATGTCCAGTAGTGGGATTGCTGGGTCATATGGTAGTTCTATTTTTTAGTTTTTTAAGGAACCTCCATACTGTTCTCCATAGTGGCAGTATCAATTTACATTTCCACCAACAGTGCAAGAGGGTTCCCTTTTCTCCACACCCTCTCTAGCATTTATTGTTTGTAGATTTTTTGATGATGGCCATTCTGACTGGTGTGAGGTGATACCTCATTCAGAATTGTTTTTAATTCAAATTGTGCAGGTTGCAGGTTAAACAGCTTAGATGCAAATAGGGCTAGCATTAGACTTTACACTGTGGTGTTAGGTGTTATTCAGCAGTTTCTCACCCAGGAACATAGGAATGGTGCTGCTTCTGTTCTAATGTTGACAACCTCTAAGTGTCATTATTGCTTTCTCCTAGAGTATCTATGGTTTTACCTTTCCTACAGCACCAAGGACAAATGAATAGCCTTCTCTAATGACAGCATCTTGTTAACACTGAGTTGCTGTGAACTTGAAGGTCCACTATCCAAAGGTTGCACTCCTATTATATCCTACCATCAGCCTCCAAAAAAAATCCATAATATTGATAATAATTTTAATGCATATCATCTACCTCCCTATAATAATTTCCAAGAAACCCTGCTAAGATACTTCATAATTAGCACATTTATCACCTTTTCTTAGGACACACACACAAAATAACCCATGTAGTATTTGCCTCCATCCATATATGATAATCTTAGATAAGGCCATTTAACACCTGGTTGATGGTGGAGGCTAAAATATACTGCCTGGCATCAGGTTGTAATGAAAAACCATTACAAGTTATCAGGCATATGATTAACTGGAGAACAGCTATCAGACCTTAGGTAAATGACAGGGAGCCTTCAATTGCACAGCAACAAATTAGGGTTAGCAAGGCAGGGACCAGAAATGAGGAATACTGAGGCGCAATGGCAGCCTCCCTTGGCTTGGAACTTAGCCACATGAAAAATCAATCCTCCAAGGATCATTTGTCACATGTCAGAAGTGCACATTACCGACTCTTATCAACAGCAAAAGAGGACATTTTTGAAGGTCAGCCATCATGGCAGCTCTAAAAATCTTAGACTACAGAAGGGTTGCACATGAAGCATGGCTCTCCCTGAGCCTGCCAGGTGTTTTCAGCTTTTTTTTTTTTTTTAACTTTGGTGGGAAACTGGTCATTTGAATGCCTTCAGCAAGATATGTGCCCTACCTCAGGACAAAAAGATGAAGATATTTACTTACTTTCCAGCTGGTAATGTGGTTGTTTTAAGAAAATGATTCAATAACTTAAAAAAAAAAAGGGAGAATAAGAATTTGGTTCAAGAAAGTCTTTCCATGTCATAATTTATACATAAATACAATGAATGAATGGACTAAGGCATCAGTTTGTTGGATCTCTAAATCCGAACGATTGGTCATGGATGGTCCAGAAGATAGCTGTGCAAACCTCAGGCAATAAATACCGTGGGACTAGGAACAAGCCTAGATTCTTTTAAGGAGGAGGCACAATACTTGCCTTGCCTTTCTGAGCGCTGTTGGCATTGCATCTGAATGTCTGTTGCTGCCCCCTGGTGGCCCAGAGATTCCCACACCAAAGCCCCTTTTCTTCCCCCAATAAACACTCACCTGACCCTTGTCCCCAAGGCCTTGCTTTCTTCTTTACAAAGTTACAAGAGAAGATTTTTAAGTTTTAAAAATAATTTTTATATGACACTCCTTTTCAGACCAAAACAACAAAAACAATTATAACAAATGTTTACAGAACAGAATGTGATCATTTTAAGTAACAAAATCATATTTACAGACTATATTCATATTTCATTTCATTTCATTTTGGGAGTATGTATGTGTATAAGTGTGTGTATATATATGTGTGTGTGTGTGTGTGTGTGTGTGTGTGTGTGTGTGTGTATATAAAATATCATAATAGGAGCTGCTATTTGTTGATCACTTACTAGGTGCTAGGTGTACCTTCTGCATCATTTAATCACAAGGATTCCATAAGGTTATTTTACAGATGAAGATACAGGCTAAAGGACATGCTTCTGGTTCTGGAGCCCTACAAACAAGAATATATGGGGTACAGAAAGATGAAAGAAGGAAGAGAATGCAAAGAAATAAGAGGAGTGCAAAAATGAAGGATGATTTTCTCTACAAGATCTAGACAACCTTCTTAAATAGAAATTTTCTTTATCTACTTAACTTCCAGAGAGGTCAAGTTCAAGGTCACACAATAAGTGCAAAACCCAGCGTTGAATCCAGATTTGCCTAAATGCAAAGCTTCTCAATTGTTACAATGGTGATTATAATGGAATTTGGCCAGAGGACTCAAGAACCTCCAAATCCTGTCCTCAATAAGCCACCTCCTCTCCCATGGGATCCCTTAGGGAATATTATACATAGACAAAAATGGCTGTCAAAAGAACTACTGAACGCAAACTGAAGTTTACTAGTTTCCTAAGCAAGTCTAGATGACAGGGAGGATTTTTGTGCTTAGGCTGAAGGTAACCTAAGTTTAGACACAAAAGACTACAGAATATCCTAGATCCTAAGGAAAAGGGAAATGTGAGGTGCAGGAAGAGCAAAGATGGAAAAGATGGCAAAGAAATAAGAGTTGCTACAGGAAAAAGAGCAATTCTCTACAACGTGGATGCAAGATCTAAACAACTTTTAAAATAGTTTCTTTGCCTACTTCTGCCTCTTCTTTTTTCCTTCATTTGGCACCTCTGTTCTTGGGTCCTCAAGGTTCCTATCTACTGTTTCTAAGACCTTGATTATACATCTGATTCAAATTTTAATCCCCACACTTCCTCCCATCTGAGGGTCGATGCTCCAAAATTACCTAACTCCTTCCCACTCTCTAATTAGAACCTAAGACTTTGGTTTTGCCTGTTTGTTCAAAGCTGGAGGAAAGCATCCTGATTGAGAGAGGCTGTGCAGTGTGGTGATTGAGAGTGTGTCCTCTGAGCTGAAGTCAAAGCTCTGTAACTTACTAGCCATCTAAATTTGGACAAAGTCTCAAACATCTCTGGGCCTCAGGTTCAATACCTGTGGGGATGATAATTATAGCATTAATCTCATTTATTTATTACAAGGATTAAATGAGTTCATATGTAAAATGGATTTATAACAGTAGTTGGCACAAAGCAAATCTATATAAGTATTTGATATAATTTATTTCTAAGGAGGTTAAAACAAATATCTTCTTTAACAGTCCAAGAGTCATCTAAATTTATGTTCAAAGAGGATACATAATAACTCCAATTAATGTTATTATATATATAATAACATAATAACATTATATACATAATAACATAACTCCAATTAATCATAAGTAGTAACAAATTTTAGTTGCTGTAATAAATGAAGCAGAAAAAGTCAGGTCCTGTGTAGGGGAAATATTCCTTGTGTAAGTGATGGTGGAAGGGGGGATATGGAAGCAGACACTTTAAAGATGAAAGATAACATATGATAGGCAATGTAAGGTAAATGCTTAATCTGTGAAATGCAGAAACACCTCTAAATATTTTTTTTTCATTTTTCAGACAATATTTATTTTCTACTTCTTATTTTTTCTAAAAATTCCTTAGTATTTTTTTCCCAACAGCTTCCAGGGAAACTGAGGACTATGTTGCCAGTTGCAGCAGGATGGAGAATCTGTGCAGGCTCTTTACACCCTCTATCTTGTAGATAGAGGAGAGAGGTCAAGAGAAGAGAGGTCAAGGGATTTACACTACTCAGCTACTTCAGTTTTTGTTCAGTGGTAAGTAAAGCAATTCTAATACCAACAAAGGAAACCAAAATGATGGTTTCTGTAAATAATGACCACCCACGAGAGAACGGGAAGAGAGGGGTCATACACAGAGAGAAGGGCAACCAGGAGCGAATGTCTAGAGCAGGGATCATACAGCCAGCCTGAAATGACATTTTACAGCAATGCAGTGAAGACTACTCAGTAAGTTAACAATAACCTAAATAAAATAACAGCTTCAACAATGAACATAACTTGCCACATTTCACTTAAATTAGGTTTAGCCATTTATCTTCACCTTGAAAAGAAAATCTCTACAATTCCTGTGATGTTTCCTGAGAAGGAAGCAAATGAAAAGAATCTTACATACTCTTAAACTAGGTTAAGATTATAATCATCACTTCCCTCATGCACAAGAAACACAAATGATTTTTCCTCTCCACAATCATGGGTCTCTCCTTTACAAAGGATTCTGTGTGTCCCTCCATTTCTGAATAATTTTTATTTAATTTGACTCAATAAGGAGCCAAATCAATTTGAGCCATTTTTACTACACAAAAGATTCTAGATCTCTCACTCAAACATTTTCTTCATTTTCTTGAAAATGTAGGCCATCTATAACACTAGTCTGAATTACTTTAGGAGAAATAGTATGAGATTTTCTATTAAAGTACAGAAAAAAATAGATTTAATGGGACCAAAAGATAAATTTTAGCATTAAATTAATATTTTATCAATCCCAATGTAAGTATAATCAAAATATCTACCTTCATTGTATGTTCATCTTAGTTTCTGTCCTTGGATTTTGCATACCAATTAGTAAGTGATGAATAATGGTGGTGGTGATATTTACAATAGCATTAAAATTCCATCAAAAGGAAGAGGAACACAATTCAATTATAACTATAATTATACTTATAACAGCATTTATAAGTATAATAGCAGTTCATCTCACAACTCTAAGTGTTATCAAATCTAGCAAAAATCTTAAGTCTGTAGCTAATTAGCACAAAGCAAACTGAGATCTGGTACTAGATACTTACATAAATTAAAAAGTCAAATCCAAATAAAATTTCCAAAATCTATCTTGACTTTGGCTTCAATTATCCTGTTGTCTGTCTATATTGATCAAAGTAACAGGACCCATGCTAAATTTCCACTTGACTTAGCGCTATGTACACATAGCCTATGAGTCTGGAAACATAGCTTTGTTGTACATAAAGTCATCTTTTGGTGAAAGTTGCCCTGGTCAGCAATGCTGGAGACATGGCCAGGAAATCAAAAGGCCCCCATTGTGAATCCAGAGAGCTTACTCTCATCACTGATGATTCAAGTTCTAGAAACTGGAACTGTGATTGGATCAGGACTCAGAAGAATCCCAAACTTCCATTAATCATTTCAAGGACACTCAGAAGACCCTCGGAAAATTCCTCTTCCGGTGCTTCTATAAGTTTGGCTACAAAATTTTCTCTCTTGGGAAAGAGGTAGGATTGCTTATAAAACTTGTTTTAAGAGCATGATTCCGTAAGATTCTTGTGGAAATAGATGAAGACCAACCAAATGAAAATAACCAATAGCTATTTGTTCAGAGCTTGCTATAGCAAAGGAGTCAGCCACTGTCATCTGGGTTTTGGTAGACGCTTAAAGGCAGGCAGAGTTGGATAGCTTTATAGTAGAAGAAAAGGGAAGGCTTCAGGTATGTCCTGATTGTGTAATAGTTCTGTTGGCTTGGGAAGCTGTAGGTGGGCTAACTAGAAGCATGGCATCCCTATGTGATTGGCTAGGGGAGCATACTTAGCTTTCTCTGGTTGGTTCCAAGTTGGAAGTGGGGACAAAAATCAGAGAAGCTGTCAGTTATTAATCAAGTCCTGGCCAATTTGGGCTGATTGTTAAAGAATTTATTGTGTAGCTTCCTGGATTATTACTAGAGATAGAAGTCTGACTTCCTACAAGTCTGGCTTACAGCAGGCTGGCTCCCTAGGCTGTTTATTGTAGATAAGGGGCATAACCTGGGAAGTTTGCTGCAGGTTGTGGGTCATTTTATAAATGGTCTGGCCATCGTTCTCTTTGTACACTCATTCTCTCATTCCAAACATTATTTCCCCAAAAGGAATAAAACTAGACATATTGCAACAAAGTAAAAGAAGGTAAGGAAACATGTAATACAACAAAATTTAATGAAAGTTCCTTGTCCAAAATTTTACTTGCTTGTCATTTTAATGTTTTTATTAGAGAATAAGGAAGGGCATGGGAAAGAATCTGTTCCCTGGAATGTCAAGTGATGTAAAGAAATTTCAATGGTGTTTGTATTAGTTGTATTACTGCTAAACTGCAGCAAAGAGACGCAAAAATACAATAGCTCAAACAAAATAAAGTATCTCATAACAATCCAGATATGTATACATGATCCAAGATAGAACATCACCATCATCATTATCATGTTTATCATCATCATCTATCTTTCTGTGGGTCTATCTATAATGGGAATTCTGCTTTCAAAGCCATTCATGACTCAGGTTCATTCATTCTCATTGTCCTTCACTTATTGTTCTTAAACATTCTTGTGTGTTGTTTCCCTCACCTGCATGGTCATGGCTGGCTCACCATCCCATATGTGTTCCAGCCCACAGAAACAGGGAAAGAGAAGTAGAGGGAAAGCAACTTTCTTTAAAAATATGGTGTGGGGAATTCCCTGGTGGGCCAGTGATTAGGACTCTGTGTTCTCACTGCTGAGGGTCCAGGTTCAATCCCTTGTTGGGGAGCTAAGATCCCAAAAGCCGCATGGCATGGCCAAAACATTTTAAAAATTAAAAAAATAAAAATATGGTGTGGCTACAATGGAATACAACTCAGCCATAAAAAAGAATGAAATTTTGCCATTTGCAGTAACAATGGATGGACTTGGAAGGCATTATGCTAAGTGAAATAAGTCAGAGAATGATAAATACTGTATGGTATCACTTAGATGTGGAATCTAAAAAATACAACACACTAGTGAATATAACATAAAAGGAAGCAGACTCACAGATATAGAGAACACACTAGTGGTTACTGGGGGGGAGGAGCAAAACAAAGGTGGGGGAGTGAGAGGTACAAACTACTGGGTGTAAGATAGGCTCAAGAATGTATTGTACAACACAGGTAATATAGCCAATATTTTGTAATAACCGTAAATGGAAAGTACCCTTTAAAATTGTATGACATTTTAGGGCTTCCCTGGTGGTGCAGTGGTTGAGAGTCTGCCTGCCGATGCAGGGGACGTGGGTTCATGCCCCGGTCTGGGAAGATCCCACATGCTGTGGAGCGGCTGGGCCCGTGAGCCATGGCCGCTGAGCCCGCGCGTCCGGAGCCTGTGCTCCACAACGGGAGAGGCCACAGCAGTGAGAGACCCGCATACCGCAAAAAAAATAAATTAAAAAAAAAATTGTATGACATTTTAATTTTAATAAAATTTTTAAAATATGGTATGGAAGTTCTACTCATACTCATATACCACTGGACATGGCCTGGTCACATGGTCAAATGTAGGTAAAGGAAAGCTTGAGAAATGTAGTGTCTAGCTGTACTGTCAAACTGACTAAGAAGAATTCATCACCAAAAGGAAGAAGAAAATAAAAACGAGGAAAATGAGTGTTCTCTGCCAGAGATATCATAATGGCTATGCATTTCAAACAATGAGAAAGTTATGAAAGAGCACAGAACACCTCACTCTCTTTGGAGCATTGTCCTGTCAAGCCCATGAGGCTTGGTGATGGGTTGCAGGCAAATCCACAGCTATCTGCTTCTTCGTCTTAGGGATTCCAAAGTTTCTCAGGCATTGATATAAAAAGCTTGCTCCCAGAGGGCTGAGAAGTGTAGATGATATCTAAATATTATTTAATGCTTTATTGGGTTGTAGAAAGAAAACAGTAGAAAAATCTTTACTTGTTGTCTGTCCCTTGGTGTCCTGAAAATTATTTCAGACCTAGCAAAGAGAAGGGAGGAATGCCAGATTTGACTTTTCTTAGGTATTTTATTTTTTCTTTCTTTTTAAAGATTTTTTTGATGTGGACCACTTGTAAAGTCGTTATTGAATTTGTCACAATATTGCTTCTGCTTTATGTTTCGGTTTTTGGCCATGAGGCATCTGGGATCTTAGCTCCCTGACCAGGGATCGAACCCACACCCCCCTGCATTAGAAGGCGAAATCTTAACCACTGGACCACCAGGGAAGTCCCTCTTAGGTATTTTAGCTTCTTTTCTCCTTGATAGCTAGAAATCAAATAATAATGTCTAATAAATTTTGGAGTACTCTGAAAAATGCAAATATAAAAGATACAAAGCACTATTTATAATTATGTCAAAGAAATTGAATAGTTTCACTCTGACTAATAAATTAAGTACCAGACCTCTGTAATTATGGCTGTTCCAGGATTAAGAATGTTATACCTATCAAGTGTAACCTGCCCCACATGTATTGTCCTAGAATGGTTTTCACCTGTTAGGCGACAGAGTACGTCTCATTTTAGTGTGCATGTGGACACAGGTGAGAGATCCAAGTGCCAATGTATAGAGTAAAACACTGATTCCTCATGCTTTAGAAAAGAATCTGTTATGGGGGGACAGCTACAAGAGGGTCAGCACTCTGGGCCTCATATGTATAAAAGGCCTCAAATTTAGACTTCTGAAATTATCTCCAAATGAAGTCATGCATAAGGATGTTTTATCTGTATATGTCTTCCAGACATGTAAATTTTTTCAAGTAAAATAAAATTTGTACAATTTTGACTTTTTAAAGATTTTTCAACACACTGGGAGCCACAAATGTTTATGGGTGGAAGATCATAAGATCCTATAAGGATAATGAAACCCCTCAGAACAGAGTGAAGTTTGCAGTGGCAGTGAGATTTACCCTGTCTCTTCTAAAATGTTCTCTAAACCACGGCCAAAAAATATAGGTAACAATTGTATTGTTTTCAGAGAAAGTTAAAGATGGGAAAATATCTTGTCATGCTATACATGGAAGGGAAGGGGTTTATTTGAAATTTTTTTTAATATTTTTTATATGTATGCCTTTGACACAGGTTTAAAACATCACATTGGCCTTATCCTATGCAGCTCTTGCAAAATATATTAATTTTTGTCTTCTTTCAAATTACTCTGGAAATTGAGATGGCCATAAATATTGGCATCAATAAGAATATTCTGAACTAAGGCCAGAGATTTAAAATCTTTGAAAAGAAGATTTGTTGACCTGGAGGATGCCAGATGGGAGAATCCATCATCTACCACATACAGTGAGCAAATTCCAAGTGCAAATGTGTTTCAGGAACATATTTTCCTGATCTAACTCTTTCTTCTCTGTTTATACTCAGACATGTCAACCTTGTTTTGGGAACCAAAACCTCACTCTTTTTTTTTGTACACTTTATTTTTTTAACTTTTTATTTTATATTAGAGTATAGCCGATTAACAATGTTGTGATAGTTTCAGGTGCACAGCAAAGCAACTCAGCCATACATATACATGTATCCATTCTCCCCCAAACTCCCCTCCCAGCCAGGCTGCCACATAACATTGAGCAGAGTTCCCTATACTATACAGTAGCAAAATCTCACTCTTACATCCCTTTTCTCAAGAATAGAGTATTTCCTATTCCAATTTAAGACTATGGATTCCTAAGGCAGTCATTCATACAAGAATAAACAATATAATCAAGGAAATCTGAAATCAGGACTGCTATTTCAAGCTCTTGTGTAGCTAACAGGACTTCTGACTAATCCACAGGAATAACCTCAGGGTAACTATATAACAGAGGGAAGGAAAGATTTTATGTTTAAGACTAGAAGTTCTGGAAACAGATCAGGAGCATGACAAAATGTGTGGTACACATGAGAGAGAGATACAGGATTTTTAAAAGTAAAAAGAAAGAATTAAAGAAAGAAATGAGGAAGGCAGGGAGGGAAGAACAAAAGCAAGGAAGCAAAGAAAAGGAAGGAAGGTGCATAAAGTAACAACACTTTCAAATAATACTGGAAGCATATACACTCTGGATCAACAGCTTTCATATTTTCAGGGCTTCATGTGTATTTACAGGTAGATTAAAAACTCTTGTTTTCTAGGCACAATTTTTGTTTATTCTGAAAGTGACAAATAGAAATCATCCACCTCTACCTGAGTTGTTACGTTGAATAATATTTTAAAGTTGTATTTCAGTTTAGTACAAAACAGTGAGGGTGGAGGAAGAGCTGGTGATGATACGCATGCCATGTGTATTCTACCACCTTTTAGTTCGTCTTGTGATGGGCACATATGCAAGATGGCTGACCTAGGTGAGAAATGCAGTCTATGATCATTCATGATTGGGAGATTCTGTGTGAAGATAAATGATCCCTATAGGTATCTGTCCCTTTGTCCTCATATTCTGACACTGAACTGGTGGTTTTCTTCCTATAATAAAAGTAATGATTGATGAGGTAGGTTTAGAGAAATACTAAGCCACCATTTCAGAAACAAACTCCTCTTTCTTATGTGCACCAGGACAATGATTCCCAACTTGGGGTGACACAGGGGAGAGAGGTCTAGGAGAATTACCTGGAGAGCTATTTAAAATTGTACATTATCTCCATCACCTACAGTTGAGAAATTGCTTCTAATCCCCTAAACTCTTAGACATCAAAGCTCTTCCGTGTGCAGGACTGCATTAAGGCAGAGTGCACTAAAGAAAACTGCAAAACAAAAGACTCAAAGCAAGAATTCTTCCTCTTTTTGTTTTAAAAATACCAAAAAAAAAAGGAAGAATATGCATTAGCTCTACTAGCTATTATACAAAATCCTGTAATTTAGTCAAGGGGCTGTCTACCCAGCCACACATTAGAATCTCCTAGGGAGCTATTAAAATACACTCATGCCCTGACCCATCCCAAACCAATTTAATCAAATCTTTGGGGATGAGTTCAGCCCTCTATAGTTTTTTTAAAGTCCCGGGTTATTATAATAACCTGTCAATAATAGGCAATACTGAGAACCACTGAATTAGACCAATTAAATAGCATAAGGATCATAAATTGGATATAAATTCTAGTCCCAGCTCTGCTATGGATTTGATTTGCAGTCGTTAGTAAGTTACCTAAACTCTTGGATTCTTACTTTTCTCAAAGTTAAAGCAAGAGAATTGAATTAGATCATTTAACAAACACTTTTTTTCCAAAGGTACATCAGATACATCTTTAACATGCCTTAAAGACTCCCTATCCCCTTCACTGATTTGGGCCAAGTCTGCTACTCTCGGCTTCCTCTTCAGCCCTAGTGAACCTATTTTAGCTCCTGAACACCTGTAAGCTCTCCTTTGCTCCCCAGTCTTCACACATTGTAGCCTAACTAGGAAACACTCTGGGCCCGCTCCCTCCTCACTCAATGCAGTCAGTAGTATCTGTCTAATCACATACACTTTTGACTTAAGGCTGTTCTTGTGATCATAGGGTCCTTAAAAAGGCAGAAGATGAACATTGATGGACCCCAGTACAATAAAGTAATACAATTATGTAATAAATAAAACTCTGAGCTAGACATTCCAAAATGTGGGTCTTACCATCACATTCTGCTCTAATTAGAAAGCTGACCAAACATAATCCAGTAACTTCAACAACTTAACCTAAGTCTCAGTTACCCCCTTATGTGACTTGTAAAGTCATTTCCAGTATAAGCATATCACAGATGAGAAAGCACTTTAAAATATTTTTTAAATATGAACTAAAATATCATTAACACATACTGGAGGAGATGAAATAGAATGCAGCCATGAATTTCCCTAGGGGGATGAACCTGTCATAAATAGAGTCTCTTGAGCAATGACCATGAGGTCACTTTTGAAACAGAATATGGTAAAAAGTTTGACTTGTCCACATTATTTCTCATTCCCAACAACTACTGCTTCTAAAAGATCATTTTTGGAAATGTCAGGAAATGGAAATATATGCATCAGAAGAGACTGAAAAAGAGGATCTTCTTTCCCATAAACTCTACAAATGAGTACTCAAGGTCCCAGTGAGGAAAGACCTTTAAACTCTCCCCATCTTCTACATCAGGATAATAACTGTGGGAAGGAGTGGAAGTACAGATCATATTTTAAGAAACAATGGGGGCCATAGGAGCAAGGAGAAGAATCTTGTAATACTTTCCCAGAAATGCTAGACAATTATATTAGGGAAAGCATGTTGTATAATCATAATTTAGATGCAGGGCCGGTTCTCAGAACATTTAAGAAGTAGAGTGTATTCTTATTCCCCTTCTATCCTTTACCATCTATTTTTCGCTTTCTGGAGCCTCAATAGGCACAGAATGATATTGGGTTACTCCTAGCAGCTCAAGGCAACATATTGTGATGCCCCCCCTCATAAGCCCCAACCCCAGCTTTCCCAATTTACTCATTCCTTTATGCTATTACAGGAAGCATGAAGAACAACAACAAAAACCCCCAAATCAAAAGCAAAATAAGCAGTATCTGTCCCAGCTAGAATATTATAATCTGTTTGTGACTTTAAAAAAAACAAAGAAATGAAAGGCAAGTATGGGGAATTCACAGGGGATACAACAGGTGGCAAGTGGGAGGTTCGGTTTTAGGTAACAGTGGGAGCAGTCTATTGTCACAGGAGAAAAAAAAGAGCATGTGGGTAAGAATGAAAGGGTGGTGGAAATTTGATAGTGGACAGATGACCTAGCTGTATTATGATGCTTCTTATTTGCTTGGGAAAGAGGGATACTGAAGGTTAATGGAGAGAGAAGCTGTGAAGACACCTCAGAGTTGGAAAGCAGATTTATTAAGGAACTCCAGAAAGATGGCTGGATAATTCTAAAGCCTCACTTGAGATTTGTGATCATAAATGCAAAGTGAGACCAGTTCACAGAAGTTTGTCTCCAAAACTGCAGCCACATTCCAGGCTTATCACATACAGTATGGAGTCAGCAGATAAATAGTTTTGCCAGTTGAGTGAGATGGAAGGAAAGCGTAACAAGGGAACTGAGACTGATTATAATGAATGTGATGGACCATGGAGTCTAACCTGAGCAAGGAGAAAAGTGAGAAGGAGGAAACACTGCAGAGTAAAAAAGTGTTGGAGTCAATGAATTGGGAGCCTGGCTGGGATAATAAAATGTTCAGGTGGACCTACTGGAGTAAAGGAGCTAGGAAGGAAAGCAGTAGTGAACAAAAAGTAGGCTGCTTAAAACTGAGGTTTCAGAGGCACTGCAATTACTGATGATGATGATGCCTAGGGCAGTATTTTACAAATTTTTTTGAGCACAATCCTTAGAAAGAAAGGAATTTTACATGATAGTATACATATACAAATTTTTACAAAACAATGCCAATCCTTAAACATACTCAGTTTTCAATTCTATTCCATTCCTTTTAAAAATTCTACTTAGTAAATTATTTTCCAGCCCTACTGAGGCATCAGAATCTATAGTGTGAAAAGAAGTGGTCTAGGGTAAGTTCCACAGGGGTAACTAAGGTGGGATAGAATAGGACAATAGAATTAAGGAAATCATGGACCTCAGGGGCCAGAGTGTTGAACTAAGCATTTTCATTGCTGTTGTAGTCGCCAAGAATAATGACAGAAGTAGTAGTAAAAGAGAAAACAATTAGCCAGATGTAAAAACTTTATATTAATTAACATTTCCAGTAAAAATAAAACCATAATAAATGAGTAAATGAATGGATAATACATTACCCTTTACACATTTCAAATCCCTTTTGTAAGTTGACATGAGTAAATAGATTATAATTAATTCACTAATTAATTAGACGTGTATTCATCTAACAAATATTTGAGAGCCTTCTGTGAGCCAAGGACTGCGCTAGTCTCTGGGCGGTTATATATTATGGGGAGGAAAATACCTGGATTCTACCCTCAGGTAGTTTGTAATCTAGTGTGGAACAAAGACATTGAATAAATAATCACGTAAATAATTAAATAGAGTTACAACTTGTGATAAGAACAATAGAGTGCTGGGGGGAGAACGTGGATTAGAAGAAGTGCTATCTGAGGAGTCCTCTTTGAAGTAATGATGTCTTAGCTGAATCCCAAAAGATGAGTAAGAGATGGCCATATGGTAAATTTTTTATCCTTCTGTACTTTACCTTCATTATCTTTGAAATAAAAGAGATAAAATAATACAATCTCATTTTAAGGACAGAGACTTAAAATCCGTATAGTTCAACAACTCTTCTGAGTCTTTGATCCTTTCTAAAATGTCTCTGCCCAAATGTCAATATCGTGGCAAACTTGCTCTCTTTCAAGGGCAATTAGTGAAAACTTTCTAATTATTATTTTAGATACTTTCTCACACATTAATGCATTCAATCCTCACAACTACCCTATAAGAAGTAATGTTCTCTAATTTACAGAGGAGAAAACAGATGGAGTTGACCTTGATACAATGGTGATAGTAACCACCATTTCTAGGACTCATTCTCTGTTAATAGTGGCAAGATTTTTCTCTAATGCACCAATATATGCAAAGCAGCTGCCTAGATTTAAGGGACAGTTACAAGGTCATGGGACAATTTCTTTGAGTAACCATCTGGCCCTGATCCAGCATTAAACCCACATCTGTGACCTCATTTGCAACATGCTCTTGCTAAATCTAAACAAACGATTTAGCAAGAGCTAAATCATTCCTTATTGGCTCTCACTCTTTCTAATCAATCAACCAACACCTATAGACTGTAAATAGGCACTAAATCTGGGAAATCTGGGAATAAAGAGATAGATTTATAATCCTGCTTCCCTTCAAACACTTACAAATTAATGGGGGGAATAGAATACTAAGCAGAAGTTTCCAAACCAAGCATACTGAGAAGTGCAGATAAAAGATAAGTAGAAACTGCGACAGGAGCACAAAGGAGCACATACATATTTACTCTAACTCTAGGGGCAAAGACAAAGTTTTACAATCTTTTAAACATTGTTGTCTTTTGATAAACATTCACATTTCAAGTCTCTTCCACACACACACAAAAAACAGTTCTAAGAAACCCCAAAGGAGCATGCCTCTACTGAGAACTGCAGTATTTTGTTTTTTTACCAGCATTTAATTTTCATAAGTTAAATTACACAAACAATAATTTTTTTTCTTTTTCAAAATTAAAAAAGTTGAGCATATTGAATATTTTTTTAATTGAAGTATGGTTGATTTACAATGTTCTGTTAGTGTCAGGTGTACAGCAAAGTGATTCACTGATATTTTTTCAGATTCTTTTCCCTTATAGGTTATTACAAAATATTGAGTATAGTTCCTGGTGCTACACAGTAGGTCCTTGTTGGTCACCTATTTTATATATAGTAGTGGGTATATGTTAACCCCAAACTCCTCATTTATCCCTCCCCACCTTCCCCCTTTGGTAACCATAAGTTTGTTTTCTATGTCCGTGAGTATATTTCTGTTTTGTATATAAGTTCATTTGTATCATTTTTTAAATTCCATATATAAGTGACATCATATGATATTTGTCTTTCTCTCTGTGGCTTACTTCATTTGCTATGATAATCTCTAGGTCCATCTGTGTTGCTGCAAATGGCATTCATTCCTTTTTATGGCTGAGTAATATTCTTTATCTATTCATCTGCTGACGGACATTTAGGTTACTTCCATGTCTTGACTATTGTAAATAGTGCTGCAGTGAACACTGGAGTGCATGTATCTTTTCAAATTATGGTTTTCTCTGGATATATGCCCAGGAGTGGGATTGCAGGATCATATGGTAGCTCTATTTTTAGTTTTTTAAGGAAACTCCATACTGTTCATCATAGTAGCTGTACCAATTTACATTCCTACCAACAGAGTAGGAGGATTCCTTTTTCTCCACACCTTCTCCAGCATTTATTATCTGTAGACTTTTTGATGATGGCCATTCTGACCAGTGTGAGGTGATAACCCACCGTAGTTCTGATTTGCATTTCTCTAGTAATTAGCAATGTTGAATATCTTTTCATGTGCCTTTTCGCCATCTGTATGTCTTCTTTGGAGAAATGTCTATTTAGATCTTCTGCCCATTTTTTGATTGGGTTGTTTGTTTTTTTGATGTTGAACTATATAAGCTGTTTGTATATTTTGGAGATTAATCCCTTGCTGGTCACATCATTTGCAAATATTTTTTCCCATTCTGTAGGCTGTCTTTTCATTTTGTTTATGGTTTCCTTTACTGTGCCAAAGCTTTTAAGTTTAATTAGGCTCCAGTTGTTTATTTTTGTTTTTATTTCATTACTCTAGGAGACAGATCCCAAAACATATTGCTGCCATTTATGTCAAACAGTGTTCTGCCTATGTTTTCCTCTAAAAGTTTTAAGGTATCCAGGCTTACGTTTAGGTCTTTAATCCATTTTGGGTTTATTTTTGTGAGTGGTGTTAGAGAATGTTCTAATTTGATTCTTTTACATGTAGCTGTCCAGTTTTCCCAGCACCACTTATTGAAGAGACTGTCTTTTCTCCATTGTATATTCTTGCCTCCTCTGTCATAGATTAAGCGAGAGGAATCAGGCTCCCTGACTTCATGCTATACTACAAAGCTACAATAATCAAAACAGTATGGTACTGGCACAGAAACAAATATATATCAATGGAACAGGATAGAAAGCCCAGAAATAAACCCACAAACCTATGAACATATTTTTTAAACTACCAAACCATCACTCCATGTCTTCCTCACAAAATTCTGCTAAGCTTCTCTGGCAGAAGGATCTCACCTGTCCTCTTACTAACTACACCTCCTGGAGAATCACTGGGCTTAGAGTATGTCAAAGAAATAAAAATAAATAGCAATATTGAGCATTTAGACCAATGCTTCCCAACTTTAACTGCTTCTTAGAGGCTTCAGTATCATATTTAAAATATTCTAATGTCCTGCCTCATGACAGACCAAATTAAATCAGAGTGGTGGGGTGAGAGTAGCACTCAGGAAGAAGGCACTGGATTTTTTTTAAAATACTTGAAAACCACTTAAAGAAATATGACTGCTTTTTCTCTTCAATTGGTCCTTGGAATTTTCCCAATGGTACTTGGACTTTCCTAATTTGATTCATCTTGGGAGGGGCTACTCACTTCTATTCACCAGTACTCATTACCTCATTAATAAACTTGCAGTTACCTTTTTGCTGATCTCCTTATGGTAAGTCTCTCTACCTGCACTTGGTAGAGTGCAGCTCCTCATTTATTCATTCATTCAGTACAGCAGTCAGTAAGTCAACATCACTGAGCACCCACTCTATGTTTAAGGCAGCGCTAAGAGCATACAATGATAAAGTCATGGTGACTGCCCTTAGGGACTCCCAGTCTAACAGCAGGATTGCACTCTGACAGAGTATGGAAGTATGTATAAGGAGGTAAGGGGCACAAGAGGGGAGCACTAACTGTTCCTGGGCAAGGAACTAAAGAGGACATCTCAAACTCACCAAGGCAAATGATGCTTCAGCGGATTATTATAAAAAGTAGGCATGAAATGTCAATTGTCAGGTCCCTGAAAGTCCATCAGAAAAACCTGAAGATCAAACAAAGCTACACTTATTAGACAGTTCAGTAAGGGATAACACCACCTTGACAAAAGTTTACTAGTATCTTAGAAGAGTGAAGGCAGGGAAAGATAAAGGATTTTGAGACCTGGGCTCAGTGCCTTTAAGGTGGGTCTAGGAAGGCAGGGAACTAGATGGGAATAGGCAGAGTTTATGACATAATTGTGGATTGGCTTTGAAGCCAGTCTAGATGTTGAAGCTGTTTGTCTTGGTAAATAAATTAATTAGCTAGTTCATCATCTTACCTTCCAGGAGCATGTATTTCATGGAACAAGTAGCCAAGTTATTTTTGCTTGTCCTCAGTATTATTTAATATAGAGACAAGAAAATATGTCCAGTCCCAGAAATGTTTACCACAGGAATATGAAATGTTGGTTTCAGTACTCAATAAAGGAGATGAAGAAGTAGGCAGAAGGGAACTGGGCAATGAGTCAGTATGTGCAAATCAAAGCAATAAAAGCAGAGCATGCTCTAAAAATCTCTTTTGCTTTCTGAATCAAGTCCAAACTCTTCAATTTGGTGTTTAAGACCTTCTAGTATATGAAACAACTTACATTTTAAGCATTTATTTCCTATTTGTCACTTATAACACAACCAAAAAGAATTAGTCACCATTTCTAACCTTTTGCACCTTTGCAGCACTATTTATGCATCTTCACATAACAGGGATCAAATCTCCACTCTAACATTTTACCAGCCATGTGACTTTGAACTAATAATTTAAATACTTTGTGCCTATTTTTCAATTGTAAAAAGGCAAAAGTAAAAATAACTACCTCATAGATAGATACCGGTAAAATCATCTATCAACAAACAGGTATCTATTGAGTACCATCTAGTGCCAGGCACTGTTCTAGGGGAAAAGACTGCCCACATTCAAGGAACTTATATATTTTCAGATATGTTATGAAGAGAAATACTGAGTAATGTGATAGAGGGCAAATGTGTTGAGGAGGCAGTCTACTCCAGTGTGGAGATTTAAAAAGATCTCCATGTTCCTTGAGAAAAGAAACCATAATTATGCACTTTTCTGTGACACTTGCAACATTCTTCCACATTGTTGACACCAAAAACCAGTGAGTGAATAAATGAACAAATAAGATACTCATATTGTTACTGTAGAGAATGTACCTTGAGTGGTTTTTATACAAAAGCTTTTACATGACTTTTAAAAGTCATCTTGGTAGAAATTTTACAAGGGTAAGTTAGAATCAGAATAAATTGTTAAATTATAAATATAATTGTTAATATAATTATGTAATTAATATAGTTAGTATAATTATATATTATATAATTGAATACAATTGTTAATAAAAATACACAGTTATAACTTTTTAGTCAAAATTTAGATGCAAGAGTGATGTTTTGTGTCTGAAATGTCATTGTTAGGGCCTTTTAGAGGAGGCTTATCCTGCTGATAGAGAAGCAAGATAAATTGTTCCTAAAATCAATTATAATTATACAATACTTAATATATTCCCCCCAAATTGATGCAACTTATATCCTTTCTCTCAGGCTTACAGTAAGAATTAATAATCTCTTCTTCACAGAGCAATAAGCTCATTACTCCAGCTGCTTTTTCTAGCCAAAGGGAAGAATAATAGAAAAATCACATTTTCCCAACAAATAATACACAGTGAAAAATATGTCCTTGGGTTCACATGCAGAAGTAACAGAACCTAGCTTCAATTATCTGAATGCTAACAATTTTCCAACCGTTGCAAAAAAAAATTAACTTAACTCTGCTGATTCTTTAACTCCATCCTTATACAGGCTTTTAAAGAAAAAAATATATATATATATGTATAATTACTGAATAATAACTATGTACCAGGTACTACACTAAACATTTTATGTTCATTATCTCATTTCATTCCCAAAATACCCATAAGGAGTAGGTACTATTTTATTTCCCTATTACATGTAAGACAACTATAGCTCAATGAAATTACCACATATGCCTGCCTGAATATAATTCAACCCAGAATATCAGAAGATAAGATAATCTTTCATTATCCAAATTAGAATACAAACACAATAAAAAGGAGAATAAAAGCCTGATTGAATATATGTATACTAATAAGAATATAAACTTTAAAAGTAAATATGTGCATATTTGATTTATTTGGTTACATATTTATTTTAAATCACATGCCCTGTAAATTAACACATTATATTTAAAATATTACTTTTTTCCACCTTCAGATTTCATGAAATAAGTTTATTTAACCTCTTCACATGCCTCTTAACATCAAATTCTTATTGACCACTGGAACCACTTTTCTGAGACAGATAACATTTTTCCAAGAATAGCATTTGTATTAAAGTTCTCCAGAGAACCAACAGGAGATTGATAAATAGATGATAACTAGATAGACAGACAGACAGACAGATAGAGATTTATTATAAGGAATTGGCTCATATGATTATGAAGGCTGATAAATCCAAAATCTTCAGGGCAGGTCTATGGTATGGGAGACCTAGTGAGAGCAGATGATCCAGTTGCAAGGCCATCAGGCAGGAAGAGGCGATGTCGCAGATGAAGTCAGGGCAGTTGGCTGTAGAATTCTCTCTTACCTAGAGAAAGATCAGCCTTTTTGTTCTAGTCAGCCTTTCAACTGATTGGATGAGGCCACCCACATTATGAGGGGTAATCTGCCTTACTCTACTGATTAAAATGTTAATGTAATAGAATGTTAAAGTCTACTATATTAAACGTTCATCTCACCCAAAAACACCCTTGCAGAAACACCCAAAAAATTGTTTAACCAAATATCTGGGAAGCCTATGGCCCAGTCAAGTTGGCAGACAAAATTAACCATCCCACCATTTTAACGTCTAATTTTTCTCTTTCTGACTGGTTTTAAGCAACTTGATTATGATTATCCGTGGAGTACTTTTCTTCATGTTCTTTGTGATTTAGTTTCGTTGAGCTTCTTGGACCAGTAGGAATTTGGAAATAATTACAACCATTATTTTTTAAAATACTTTTTGTGCTACACCCCCCACTGCCTATCAGTTCTAAGATTCCAAATATTACATGCATGTCAGATGGTTTAGTATTATCCTCTAGGCAGCAAAAGCTAAATAATTTGCAGGGCCCAGTGCAAAATTAAAATGAAGGATCCCTCATTCAAAAATTGTTTAAAAATTTCAAGAGGCAACAGCAGAACATTAAACCAAGTGATAACCCCTTCTTAATGTAGAATCTATGTGTCAGGAAAGGTTGCACACCTGTGAAGCCTGCCCCGCTCATTGGTAATTGAGATGTTTTTCATGTTATTTCAGTCTTTTTTGTCATCCTTCATCTTTGATAATTTCTGTTGCTATGTTTTTTAAAACTCATATATCTTTTCTTCTGCAATGTCTAATCTGCTCTTAATCCCATCCAATGAATTTTTCATTTGGGGTATTGTATTCTTAGCTCTGTGAGTACCATTCAGTTCTTTGGTATTTCTAGCATTTCCCATTATGTTCATGTAGTCCTTAGTCAGGGATTTATAAGAATACATGAACATAATAAGGAAATATATATATATATATATATATATGTGTGTGTATACATATATACTGTTTTTAAATCCTTGTCTAATAATTTTATTATCTCTATCATTTCTTGCCCTGTTTTTATTAAGCAATTTTTCTATTTGTCACAGGTCACATTTCCCTGCTTCTTTACATGTTAATGATTATTTTAGTGGATGCTGGACACTGTGAATGTTATGTTGTTCAGTGACTGGATTATATTGTCTTCCTATAAAGGATGTTGAGTTTTGCTTTGGAAACCAGTCAATTTACTGCCAAGTTCACTTGACCCTGTTGGGCTTTGTTAGAGCAGATCTAGATTAACCCTCATTCTAGGTTACAGTAAACCTACTCCTAAAGTATGGCCATTCTGAAGTTTCAACTAAATGTTTACGGTATTCTAGCTGGTCAGAAAAACAATATCTCTCAACACTGTGCAAGCTCCAGAATCTCTGTTCATCTCAGAAAGCCTTGCATATGTTCTTTGTAAGACCTCATAGTCATCCTGCACATGTATAGCTTAGCATTCAGCCAAAACTCAAGGAAACCCTATGAAGATTCTCAGAGCTCCTTCTCTGTACAGAGAAACACCCTTCCCTGGGACACTTCTCTACAAATTCTAAACACATCAGCCTTCCCATACTGGGATCTCTGTTTCCTGTGCCCAACAAGATCTTTGCTTTTTAGGCTCCACTCCTTTGTTCCATGCCTTGGAAAGGCAAAAAGGCAGAAAACCTGGATGAATGCCAAGTTCACCTCCAGTGTTTCCCTTCTCTCAAGGACGGCTACTCTGCTCTGCAGGTTGCTCAACATCTGAAAACAATCACTTTGTATGTTTTGTCAATTTTATAGTTATTTGTTATAGGACAGTAAATCCCCTCCCATTACTCCCCCTAAGTCAGACTATTCCATCTTTTATGTGCCGTCCTCCAGCCTGAGATCACCTTCCCAGTCCTTTCCTCTTCAACTGCATAGCCCAACTCTACTCCTTTCTGTTCCTTGACATAAATGTGTCCTTGCTCCCCAGCTCATTTTGCTCTCTCCATGAACACCTGCAGATTTATTATCCCACTGACATTTATTATATGTGCTGGAGACAGGAATCTAGGAGAAGGTACAATGGTTTATAGTACTACAGTTTTTTAGAATAGCTTTCTCCAAAACTTGTCCTCAAATTATCTGCATCTTATTTATAATAAATATCATTTCCTGGCAAAGAAAACACATGCTATAATACTTATGAAAATTGTCATTCAAATAAGATGCAATGTATATAATAATTTCCATCTTCAGAGAGTATATAAATGTTTGATTAGATTTCATTTTTTATATACAGTATATGCATGTATTTTTAAGCTATATTACGCACTAAAATAAACTCCAACATACTTACTCAAACATGTTTTGCAACAAATTTCCAACATATTGGAGGATACCACTTAATAAGGGCTGCCAAACTAACGTGCCTTTGTTTAGTGTCAGAATACAGATCTTCTTGCCAATTCTAAGCACATACTTAACCTTCTTTTAAATGTGCAATTGATTAGTCTTTGTCCTGTTCTTTTTACGAATTGCATATGTTTGCTTCTATAAAGCTTTACAAGCATGTCACTTTTTCACTGGGATCAATCAGAAGTTTCTTCATATACTACAGCCAAAATAAAGCTAAAGAAATAAAATGGAAGCTGAGACTAACAGAAGATGGCAACTGTCATCCATAAAACCCAATGTCAGGTTGTTGAATCCATCAAAACTGTCTCAATGATCTCATTAACTGACTTACTTTAAGTACAATAAGTGCTAAAAATTTGAATTTTTCAAATCAATCATTATTAATAAAATATTGCTCTCATATATTTATAAGTTTTATATATTGTATGTCCACAGACAATACCATTTTTATTAAAGATATTTCCCTTCCAAAAATTATTTTTGAAAACCACTATTTAAGATGAGCAAAAAGCTTCAATGTTCAGGAAAACCTTAGACTGATTCTGGCTTAAATACTTTGCTTTTTCCTGGGTCTTCTTGTCTTTTTCTTGCCCCTCTGTAGTCTCCTCCCCCCATTTCTACCTCCTGTGACAGGCAGAAAGGCTACTCTTCATGCCATTTTCATAACCATTATTTCAAATAATAGCATAAGTATAACCAAATCTAACTAACATTTCCTCTATTAGTAAATATTTACTTTGTCTTCAATATTTCATTACAGTGAACACTATCCTAAAGATATTCAAGACTATAAATTATTTTTCTTTTTTTAGACTTATTTTTTTAATTAATTAATTTATTTTTGGCTGCATTGGGTCTTTGTTGCTGCACGTGGGCTTTCTTTAGTTGTGGTGAGCAGGGGCTACTCTTCGTTGCAGTGTATGGGCTTCTCATTGCGGTGGCTTCTATGGTTGTGGAAGCATGGGCACACGGGCTTCAGTAGTTGTGGCACTCAGGCTCAGTAGTTGTGACTCGCGGGCTCTAGAGCGCAGGCTCAGTAGTTGTGGTGCACAGCCTTAGCTGCTCCGCGGCGTGTGGGATCTTCCCGGACCAGGGCTCGAACCCGTGTCCCCGGCATTGGCAGGCGGATTCTTTTTTTTTTTTTTTTTTCCAGTACGCAGGCCTCTCACTGTTGTGGCCTCTCCCCTTGCGGAGCACAGGCTCCGGACGTGCAGGCTCAGCGGCCACGGCTCACGGGCCCAGCCGCTCCACGGCAATGTGGGATCCTCCCGGACCGGGGCACGAACCTGTGTCCCCTGCATCAGCAGGCGGACTCTCAACCACTGCGCCACCAGGGAAGCCCGGCAGGTGGATTCTTAACCGCTGCACCGACCAGGGAAGCCCTTTAGATTATTTTCTTATGACAGACTCAAAGTAGTGGAGTATTAGATTAAAACTACTATTTTCTATTTCTTAAAAGACTTTTAGCAAATCATTTCAGTAGACAGTGAGAACCACTTCAAACTGGAAAGCAAATACTATCCTATGTCATCTGCTCAAATTTAATTTCACAGAAAAACCTCTGCCTTTTAAGTCATAGATATTAACCTGTTAGACATTTGTTTTGCATTCCTTGCTCCAGGGAAATTCCCTTACCTCCCCACCACTCCAAAGTTGGGGTTATGTTCCTTTTGGGGGGCCCTCAGGGGCCTCTTTGCTTTAACCTTTTACAGCACTAACTGTTTCATAATTGCTCATTCATTTTTGCTTCATCCCCAGATTTTATGTACCTGCCACCAGAGGCTTTACCTTGTTCACAGATATATTCCCCAGAACCTAGAACAGTGTCTGGCACACAGCAAGGATGCTATAATTTTTGCTGAATTAATTATCTTTATTAAGGAAGTGACTACATATCCTTTTCCATGTCCTTAAAATTCACAGTTTGGGGGTTTGTTTTGATTTTGTCCTACCAAGTACAGCAATGCTTAGCATACCTCATGGCACACAGACATACAAAAAAATAAGTTTTGAATGCATCAATAAACTAGTTCATTTACTTAAAAAAAAGGACATGACATTCCAGAACAAACCAAATCTGATAGGTATACTGTTTTAGGATTTGGGGATTACAAAGAGATCTAGCAGTCAGAGTAAATATTTGCTTACTTGATGTGTCATTCACATTTCAGACCTGAACCTACCATTGTCTGTGTGACCTTAAGTAAGTCCTTTATGCTTCTTAGCTTCAGTTTCTTCATGTATAATATTACGTGGTTAGACCAGATCATCAGTATGTGTTCTTCCAGTTCATTTTAACTTTACTTTGGAAGGGAATTTATTGAGTTATAATAAGACAATGTGACACACAGAGCTCAGTAACCTTGTGTTTTTGGTTTTTAAATTTGTTTTGTTTTACTGTAATTTCTTAATTACAAAATTTCTTTGAAAAAACATAAAGTACTTGTGAAAGCCTGATAAAGTTAGATGATTGTCCACTGGTAAGAGAGTAAATCTGTATGCCTCTAATGGTCATCAGAGGAGTTATTTGGGGCCATGAATATTTCTTTGTTCGGTTGGGCAGGTTGTTACTGTGGTTGTATAATAACTGATACTAAAGCTCAGTGTAGCTCTTTCAAGACTCTGGTATCCTTTTCAGAGATACGGCACATAGTATTGTATGTTAACTAACTTTAACAAAAGAATAAAGTAGGGTAATCCCCATACCCATCTCCTTTTGAAAGGCCTATGTCTAAATACCTTTTAAGACTCCAGGAGTAAACCAAATTATCTAGGAATCTAATAGTTTTGTTCCTACATTTTAGTTCCCATTTGAAATGGCACTAGTCCCTCAGTAGACCGATAATCATATATTCACACCATTGAATATGCTAGTTTTGGGAGTGGTAAAGGAATAACTGTATTCCTCCATCTGCCCCTGATTTCTCATAAAGATAAAGCACAAATATATCACTTGGAGTGCAAGTCAGTGATCAGTGGTGCAAGAAGGAAGCCCACAGCAAAGTCAGAAGTGATGGCACAAGCTTATGTGCTATAGGAATGTTCTGGAGAGGGCACAGGGAGGAAAGGAAGACTAGACATTGTGCCTAACATAGGTTAGAGGACATCGCCCTCTGAAAGGGGAAAAGAGGGTGATCTAACAAACTACATAATTGCACATTTTTATTGTTATCATTGTATTACTACAATTATGTGCTTCTGGTTCAATGGCTTGAGGCTATATATATTTTATGAGGCTATATATATTTTATGACTAAAATATATATAGTCTGATTATCCAACAAGATATCTCTGCCTTCTTCCTTTTCTCTCCTCCTTTACCTCCTCTGTATCATCATGTTTTTTTTTTCTTTGCCTCCCTGGTACCGTCAGATTTATGAAGCTCAGTCTATTGATTCATTTATGACTTTTGGACATTTAGTATTCAGATTAACAGCCTTGTTCAGTGTGTTCTGTCTTACTTTCTTGTATGTAATTGTTTTTATAATTGTAGAAAATTTTTAAATATTTTAACTTATTTTTATTTCAAGTAGTTTGTTTAAAGTTGTAATCAGGAATTGCTATAATAAAGGGAAAATTGTTTAAACTTGCTCATGTTTCAAATATGTAATAAATCTTAAATGTTTTATTTCCTCCAAGGTAACTCTTCAGAGACATATCTAGCATCTCAAATCATCTCTAAGTCTGGACTTAGATGGCATAAAGAAGAGCCCTCTGGGGGAGGCTGATGACTTCATACTTAAAATCTATTCTCCTGGCAACGTTGGAAACTCAGATATGTTCCAGGCAAAATTTCACTCCTAAGAAGTCATAATTCCAATCTTAAATTCTCAGAATTTCTAAAGCAGAATAATTTTATACAAATCTCCTTTCTGCAGAATCTCTATTTTTGGTTTCTTCACCATACTGACTTCTTAATCAAAGCCTTTCTCCTGTCATACAAATTTGCCTAGGAAGTGCTCAGTTCTAAAGGAAACCTTTTCAGTATATATTGGTCAGGATGAGCTAGTCTATGCTACAGCAACAAATTACCCCTCAATCTCATTTTATAACACACTGAAAGTTTGTTTATAGCTTACATCAGTGTGGGTTGGTCAACTCTCTTCTAAAAGGTAGTTCAGGGACTCTCATTAGGTACTCCATTAGGAAGATATGAACCCTGTAGTTGCCATGAGGAGAGAGTTAGAATTAATTGAATAAAAGGTCAGATCTACAAGTGATATAAATCATTTCTGCCTATATTCCATAGCCGCAGCTTAACTGCAGGGGAGACTAAAAAATATAGCTCTCAAGTAAGTCCAGAAAGAGAAAATTATGTGGTATTGTCACTGCTACACACTATAATCCTTAGTCCCAAGAAGCAAACATGGAATTTCATAACCACAAACTCTATGAGACATATAATTGAATTTTTTCTAACTCTGAAAAGGTTTGGAAATTGATTTCCCAATGATTTTCCTGTAGCCTAGCAAGATAGGAAAAGCAATGTATTGATTCATACATATATACCTACCTACCCTTATTCATCCACCCATATATTCATTCAACAATATTTCTTTTATTCAAGCAAAAAACATATCTGATTTTTTCCATGTAATAGTGCATCTTAAAGATTGTTCCATATCTATATTTATATAGATAGATACATACATAGTACAGAACTATCTCAATCATTTTAATAGTTATAGCTATTCACTATACTTCCCTATTAAAAGACAGGTTGTTTCCAGAGAACACACTTAATACATCTTTGAATATATATGCAATTATGTATAGATAATTCAGATTCCTAGAGGCAAAGAGAACTGTTGGGTTCACAAGCCAAAAATTAATGTTAGTACATAGTTGTGACCATTAACTCAGCCAAGATGACTGGTATATATTTTCTAACTGGTTTTGTTCTGTCCTAATTGTTTAACTTTAATCATCTTTTTGTATATGTGTTTTATTATTATAATAAGAACCTATTATGTAGCTTAGCAGCTCATAGCAATTGTCAGGTTTAGAAGTAGAAATAAAAACAAAAGCTGTAAGGAAAAAGAGAATGATAGAGAAGGGAAAAAAATCAGTTTAAAAAGTGAAAAAGAAAGGAAGGGAAGGATGAAATAAGGGGAGGAAAAGAAAAAAATACAGATGGACGGGCAGACATTCAGAGAGGAAGGCAGGAAGGAGCCTTTGGAAAATTAAATGATGCTTTCAAATTATGTTTCCAAAGCCAGATTAACATTGAAACGAAGAGCCAAGAAAACACAAAAATAGAAAACTATGGACCACTCTCATTTGGGAAATTACCCCTAAAGTCCTAAATGAAACACTGGCAAATAAAATACAGAAATATATTAAAGTATAATATTTCATAACCTAGTGGGATTCATGCCACAATAAATCCAATATCTAGATTTTCTAAATACCTCAGTCTCCCCAATACCTAGAACAGAGCTTTGCACTTTGAGTAAATATGTACTAAGTTGATGAATAAATGTATGAATAGTGAAAATCTTTTAATATAATTCATCATATTAATAGATTCAAGGAGAAAAATTATGTGATCATCTCTAGAGATGCCAAAGAGGCACTAATAAAATTCAGCATATATTCCTGATTAAAAAAATATCGATAAAATAAGATTGAGATCCTGCCTTAATATTGTTTTAGAGAGACAGATTGAGAAGCAACTAAAAATTCGTAAGTAGCAATAACAAAATTCATCAAGGTGGTCCTGCCACATTACTGTATAAATCAATGGTTTTTAAATATACAAATAATAACTACTTGAAAATATAATAGAAGAGAATATCCAATTTATAATAGTAATAAAAAGATACGATAGTTAAGAATACCCTTAACAGATAATGTGAAAGATTTATAAAATTGAAAATTTTTAATTTTACTAAAGGACATTTTAAAATGTTTACAAATAGAAATATATATCCTGTTTTTCAATAGAAAAGCCTTCAATAATATTCTATCATTTTTAAGCCACCTAAAAAATTATATATATATATACTATATTTATATACTTATATATATCAATACTTAGTGGCAATGGTGGTAGAAAAGGGGCTTTGTGGGAGACTACAGTGTTTCTAACATGCATTGAAAAGGTAACAAGACTAACCCAAGATACTGAAAAAGAATAACAAGTAAATTATAGCTGTATCAGATATTGAAACATACTATCCAATTCCTACTGCATCATAACAACTCCAATACTTAGCAGTGTAAGACAACCATTTCATGATATTCCTGAAATCCGTGGGTCAGGAATGCAGGGCACAATGATGGTGTGTTGCTTCTAGAAACATTAGAATAACTGGGAGTGACTCAGCATTTGGGGGTTGGAATCATAACAGCTTTACTCACATGTCTGCTGCCTGGGCTAAGATAACTTGTAGATACAGCTCGGCTAGAGCACCTACACATGTTCTCTTCATGAAGCCAGGCCAGAACATTCCTAGAAAAAGCCACCTAAAACACTGGTTTGATGATTTGCCTGTGAGAGGAGCAAGTTAGTTGGCAGAGGTGGGAACAGTAGGAGAAAAGGGAGGAAATGAAGAAAGGGAGAGTCCAAAGTATGAAGGAGACTCACCATGTTTACATATTAACTTTTATTTTTTTAACTAGTTAATATATCAAAAAAAAAATTAGCCTAAGTAAAATTTTACATCTATTTATGATACACTTGATAAATTAACTGAAACTTCAAATTTCTTTATGTTCTGCTAGAATTTTTTCAGGATACAATGGTAAAAAAAATATTTTTTCAAGATTAGAAGCTCTGTTGTTTTTTTAATGGGAAAATAATTATTTGGTTTTTTGAAGGATGAATGTAAGTTCTAACGCACAGAGCAAAAAGTTGTATGCATATTATTAGGGTGAAGTCAAAGGAAGTTCGTACCATCACTTCAAAATATTCATGCTTATAACAAAATACACGCCATGCTTTTTTCTTAATTTAATAAAAATGAAAGCAGGGGCTTCCCTGGTGGCGCAGTGGTTGAGTCCGCCTGCCAATGCAAGGGACACGGGTTTGTGCCCCGGTCCGGGAAGATCCCACATGCCGCGGAGCAGCTGGGCCCGTGAGCCATGGCCGCTGAGCCTGCGCGTCCAGAGCCTGTGCTCCGCAACAGGAGAGGCCACAGCAGTGAGACGCCCGCGTAAAAAAAAAAAAAAAAAAAAAAAAAAAAAAAAATGAAAGCAGTATTTCCCTCATATTTGTTTCATGTTTGACACTACTGCTTCTTGTTTGGCCCAAGTCAGGACCTGAGCTTTGCGATAACCCCAATTACTGGCAACCTACTGACAGTAGGTATAAGTAGAATGCCCCGGGGAAGACTGCTATATGAGCCTCAGGAAGGCAGCCTGTGAGATCAAAAAAATCTAAACAGAAAATGTGTCACCACAAATTCAGCTTTGGAGTCAAACTCATAAGATCAAGAATTTCGTGCCTTGGAGTTCCCTAGTTTTCTATATGAATGGCATAGTCTTATTAAATATTAATTAAATTTATTAATATCATTCTGTACTAAGGTTCAGTCTGTATTTCAAATTTCCATAGTGATCCAAAGGAGACTATCACCGTAGTGTCAACTTGCTACAAATGATTACCTAGAAATTCTAAGTAAGCCCTGATATATTAACTATACAAGCTGGGAAATAAATTTCATAACATTGAGTTAGATATCAAAGCATGATGGAATTTCAATAATAACTTTGTTACAAGGATATCAAACCCAACCTTAGTCTGGGCATATACAATTACTTCAGCCATGAGGTCAATAAAGCCATTTCTATGAAGCTCTTCTTGAAATGAGGAAGAGAGTGAGCCCTTCAGGAATTGTCAGAATTAGGACACCTCTCATAGCAGCCTTCCTTAAGTCTTTACCATTGTTGCCTTATGGTCCAAGAGCTCTCTTCTCTATATTGTCCCTGTTGTATCTTGAGGCTGAATACAGTGCTGGCACTTAATAGGCAAAAAAACAAATATTTGTCCATTGAAACTAGTTGGAATATATTGATAAAACTTAGTTTCCTCAAGGGCAAGTCCAGTAAATCCATGATTTGCTATTACCAGAAGTTATGCTAAGCACTTTATATTTATTATTCACATATTATTCTCAAAACAACACTGAAAGGTAGTTACTATTATTTCAATTAGACAACTAAAAAAAAAAAAAAAAATGAGGCTTAAAGAGGTTGAGTAACTTGCCCAAACATATACAATGAAAGAGACAAAATTTGAATTCCTGCTCAAACCCCTAGGCTGCCTCTCAACTCAGGTCTGTACAGGACTAATTGCTATCTATAATCTCACAGCTAGCCTTCCCCACTCCAAGTACATACATTAAAGAGAACAGGTAAGGTGACAAACAAAAACTACTAGGTAAGCAAATTCATATAAAAGAACTATTTTGAATATATATCAGCCCATTTAGAAATGCTGACTTTCCCATCCTAAGAATGCCTCTGTTAATTCTCTGGCACCATTGCATTAATGATTAACTTTTGCTCTTTAATTCCTACAGCAAGAAAATAAACATGATGTCTCTACAGCACTAGCATGAATATCATTCTCTGAAATTGTGCCATAGAGGAAGAGGTTGGCAAGGGAAAATTGTCTTCCAAAGGCTTATATGCTTACTAGTCACTTCTTACTTTATGGTTGCTATCATGTCCTAAATGAGGTTATGTAAGTAAAACAAAGATAGACTTAAAAAAATTATTATTAAGTAACTCTAATATTCCATTTTGCATCATTGAAGGTCAAGGGCTAAATGGCTACCTCTGGCTTGTAAATTTATTTTACTTCTTTAAAGAAGAAAGTCACAGAAAGAGATTTCTATGTCATTTCCTGGAGAGAATGCTAATAAAGTCCAGGGAGGACCATGGTCAAAAAGATATGCTCTCAGGTCTCACTGAAAGACAACTTCCAATGGTTAGATCCATTCTTCTGCTAAGTTGTAATTTCACTTGTGTACTGTCTTCAAGTATGTGGAAGAGAGACAAGGAAAACAGAAAAATGAGAATCTAGGGGTTGGTGCTTGACAAGTTTTCTGTAATTTGATTTAGTCTGTAACACCAATTAATCTTTTGCAAAAGACCTTTTTGATGCCTTCAATTCATTTCCAGTGACAATATATTTGCACGCACAGGTCTTTTCGTGCAACATTTACTAATGTTGTGGTAATGGGGCTTTAGAAAGGAAATGCTTATTGTTTCATTGTATCTTTTTTAAAAATTTATTTATTTTTGGCTGTGTTGGGTCTTCGTTGCTGTGCACAGGCTTTCTCTAGTTGCAGTGAGTGGGTGCTACTCTTCGTTGCAGTGGCTTCTCTTGCTGCAGAGCATGGGCTCTAGGCACACAGGCTTCAGTAGTTGTGGCACATGGGCTCAGTAGTTGTGGCTTACAGGCTCTAGAGTGCAGGCTCAGTAGTTGTGGCGCACAGGCTTAGTTCTCTGCGGCATGTGGGATCTTCCCGGGCCAGGGCTCAAACCCGTGTCCCTTGCATTGACAGACAGATTCTTAACCACTGTGCCACCAGGGAAGCTCTCACTGTATCTTAATAAAGGTTAATGCATATCTCAACTTTTTCTGACTTTTAGGACTAAAAGTGAACTTAAGTAGCAGTAAAGTTAAATCATCTGCTGCCTTCAAGGGACATAAACATCAATTTTCTGGCACCTCATATTTACCAATGAAATTACATTAAACAGTGAAATAGTAGCTCTTTTAGCTTTCACTTGCTTCCTATAATGTAATGAGGAAGCACTGTATCACTTAGTGTGCTCCTTCCTTCTGCCAAATCCATCTCTGAGTTTCTGGCAGGACTAAAAGAATGTACCTGAGGTGATTACCAATATGTTAGATTATTAAAAATTAAGTACCCCAGCATTCTCTTTTACATTCATTTTCCAGGACAATTGTCCAGAATACCTGAATTAAAGGCTACTCCTTCACCGCCTTAACCTTGAATTGCTTCATTCTGAAGACAGAAGGCCTATCTCACAATCTGGGCATTTTAATGGTGATGTAAATTACTGACTCTAAAGAAATAACCAACTTTTAACAAGAGGCAGCCAACTACATCGTGGAAAAACTTAGGCTCAGTGTTAATCAGATAGGATACAACCAATATGACTCAGAATTCACTCTCTGCATCACATATATCATCAACAAAGGTGGTTTTTATCATGGTAATTGGCCTGGGCTGGGTGAACCGATTTTAGAACAGATGGACAAAAACCTTAACAAAAATAACCACAAATGGCAAAGTCACCTGAAACATAAACATCTGATATTTAACCTTTTTGTTATGCCTTAGGAAAGGAAGGAGATCCCAAGATACATATACAAAGATGTTTAGTTTCTTCTCCTATGTTCATGGCAAGAACTGATGATCAGATGATGTAGTAGAAATCATCAAACAACTTTTAGTTCCTGTTCTGACATTAATTGAGTGGCCTTGTGGGAAGTTACTTAAGCTCTCTGGCATAAGTCTATTTGGTTGTAAAATTATTATATTTTGCTATACCTTCTACATCCCCTTACAACTATAAAACTTCAAAATTCTATCAATACAATAATTTATTATGAAGCATGTAATACAGTACCTTTGTTTTGTTCACTGCTGAATTTGAGCACTTAGAATTGTGCCCAACACATAATAAATTCTCCATAACTATTTCTTGAATGAATACAGCATACTTAACTGTTTGTTGAATGAATTCATATATAAAGTATGTAACCTTTCAGTTTATTACTGGCTATATTATTATTTACATACAGAGAATATGTTGTGAAGAATTTTTCTGAAAACTCCCAAAGTACCACGAGTTAAAGTTCATGGTATAAAAAAAGAAGTTAAAAAATAAGGACAGTATTTTCTAATTTTTTCACTCCATAAAATACCCAGAGATTAATAAATGAGCAGCCACATGCAGTATAACAGATCAAGATCAATTATACTGTAAGACCAGATGCCATAAAACTCCTAGAGGAAAACATAAGCACAACGCTTTTTGACATAAATCACAGCAATATTTTTTTGTTTCTGTCTCCTAAAGCAAAGCAAATAAAAGCAAAAATAAACAAATGGGACCTGACTAAAAAAAACTTTTGCACAGCAAAGGAAACCATCAACAAAATGAAAAGACAACGTACTGAATGGGAGAAAATATATGCAAATGATATGACTGATAAAGGATTAATAATCAACATATATAAGCAGCTCATACAACTCAACATCAAAAAAAAAAAAAACCTGATTAAAAAATGGACAGAATAGACATTTTTCCAAAGAGGAAATGCAGATAGCTGACAGGTACATGAAAAGACGCTCAACATTGCTAATCATCAGGGAAATGCAAATCAAAACCACAATGAGATATCATCTCACACCTGTCAGAGTGGCTATCATCAAAAAGAACACAAATGACAAATGTTGGCAAGGATGTGGAGAAAAAGAAACCCTTGTACACCGTTGGTCGGAATGTAAGTTGGTGCAGCCACCGTGGAAAACAGTATGGAGGTTTCTCAAAAAGCTAAAAATAGAACTACCATATGACCCAGCAATTCCACTCCTGGGTATATATCCAAAACAAACAAGAACACTAATTCGAAAAGACACATGTACCCCAATGTTCATAGCAGCATTATTTACAATTGTCAAGATATGGAAGCAACCTAAGTGTCCACAGACAGATGAATGGATAAAGAAGATGTGGTAAATATATATATATACACACATATATACATACAATGGAATACTACTCAGCCATAAAAAGGGATGAAATTTTGCCACTAGCAGCAAAAATGGAGAGAATTGGAGGGCATTATGATAAGTGAAATAAGTTAGACAGAGAAAGACAAATACTGTACGATATCACTTACATATGGAATCTTAAAAATACAACAAATTAGTATATATAACAGAAACATGCAGGTTCACAGATGTAGAGAACAATCAGTGGTTACCAGTAGGGAGAGGGAAGAGGGAGAGGCATTATAGGGGCAGGAGAGTAAGAGGTACAAACTATTAGGTATAAAGCAAGCTAGAAGGATATATTGTACAACACGGGGAATATAGCCAATATTTTATAATAACTATAAGTGGAGTATGACCTTTAAAGATTGTGATTCACTATGTTGTACACCTATAACATAATATTGTACGCAACTATACTTCAATTTTTTAAAAAATCAGTGAAAATTGACGAGTACTTGGGGAAAAGAAAAAAGTAAAGACTTTTTAAAAAATCTTTGGATCTTTGGACAAATATTTCCTGGACTTCTGAGTTACAAAACATGAAATTCTAAAATTTTAAGACTAGATATTCAGACACCTAAACTGCAAAAGAATCTGACCATGGTCTTGGGCATGTCTGTTTGACTCCTATTATCCACATGCCTCAAATATGTATTTCAGTTTGAAACTAGGAATATATGGTGACTGTAAGAGAAATACACCTTGTTCAAGCTGAATGAGTTAGTTGCTGGCTAAATGAGCTGATCTTTTGAGTAAAATCATTTATATTTGTCTACTTAAATGCTGTAATATATACCCCAAAGGTTGGTTTAAGTAGAATTAATGCCAAGCTTTTGTTGTTGTCAATATATAATCATACGTTCATTTTCTATTTAGAGCCATTTCTTGTTTATGATTACAAAATTATTTCATCTGTATAAAAGAGAGACTATAAGCAAGAGAATGATAGAAATAATGCAAGTAAAAAAAAAGAGGGGAAAATTTGTATGTGAATACCTCATAGAGATTAGAAAGGCAAATGAGGAGATAGAAAATAATAATTGTTATTATTTGTTGAGCATCCACTCTATGCTTTAATAAAGCATACTTTAATAAATTAAATAATCTTCATAACAAATATATATTATCATCATCTTCTTTTTCAGGTTAACATGTAAATATGCATTAGAATGCCTGGTGGTAGCAAGTTCTCTGGAGAAAAAATAAGCCAGGGCAGGGGCAGGGGTGGGTGTGGGGGGCTAGAGAATACAGCATCATCTTATAGATGAGAAAGTTGAGGCTCAGAGCAATAAAGTAACTTGTCAAAGGGCAGACAGAAAGTCAAAATCTAAACTGAGTTCTATCTGACTCCATTGTCCACACTATTGACATCAAAATTCCAAAAGAGAATTTTTGAGATATCAGTGATAAATTCACAGTGCCTGATGCTGAGAAACACTAAATTTGATTTACACTTTGGTTGTCAAGGCTGATCATATGGCTATTTTATTACGTATACTACATTATGAAGCCTCAGGTTGAAATGTGCTTATATTTCCATATATTTCAGTATATCAGGGCAGGTAAAACTTTAAAGAATGAATTCCACTTTTTAGAGCTGAGTTGAAAAGAGTTCCTTCCTCTGCCTTTTTAATTGCATTAATCACAATACTAAATCCATTTTCTGTATCTCACATTCCAGAAATAAAAATTAGCTACATTCTTTTTTTTTTCTTAATTGATTTATTTCTATTTTTGGCTGCATTGGGTCTTTGTTGCTGCATGCGGGCTTCTCTCTAGTTGTAGCAAGCAGGGGCTACTCCTCGCCGCCGGGCGCGGGCTTCTCACTGCAGTGGCCTCCCCCGCTGCAGAGCACGGGCTCTAGGCATGTGGGCCTCAGTAGTTGTAGCTTGCTGGTTCTACAGCACAGGCTCAGTAGTTGTGGCTCACGGGCTTAGTTGCTCCGCGGCATGTGGGATCTTCCTGGACCAGGGCTTGAACCCGTGTCCTCTGCATTGGCAGGCGGATTCTCAACCACTGCGCCACGAGGGAAACCCAAAATTAGCTACATTCTTTTGACAACCTATAGTTTTTATTTCTAATTTGTCTTCTTTGATCTTATTTCCTTCCTTCCAACCAAGTTGAGGCCTGTGGACTTTTCAAATGGTTTTCTCGGTGTGTCTTGCACCTCCCGTCTCTTCACTGTGGCTGCTCTCCTTCTCTCTGCATTCCCCATACCCCTTCACCTTCCTCAATCAACTGCAGCACCCTGCCCTCCATGCTGTTCCTCAAACATGCCAGGGTGCTCGTGCCTGACAGTTTTGCAATTTTGTTTGGCTTCTGCTTTTTCCTGGAATATTCTTCTCGCTCTAACCAGATATCCGCATGACTAACTTCCTTACCACCTTTAAAACTTTCCTCCAATGAAAACTGCTCAATGGGACTTTGCTAAAAACTATTTATTTTTGCAAACTGCTCCCTATACCCCACACTTACCCTGCTCTACTTTTTTAAAGCATCACCTTCTAACAAACTAAATACTTTATTTTTTATTTTGTTTGCTGTTTATTTTCTTTCTGCTCCTCTACAATGAAAGCTCCATGAGGGCAGGGAACTTTGTCTTATTTTCTGATACATCCCCAAAGCCTAAAACAGTGCCAGACACATAGTAGACTCTCAATAAATGTTAGCTAAATAAATAAGCATCTCATTAATATAAATTCTTAGGGTGAAACTTCTTAGTCAAACAGTGGGCAGATTTCAAAATTCAGAGGCTTATTAGTAAATTAATAAGTAAATTAAAACACTGATTACAAAGTTTACCTAAAGCAACAAAAATGTATGGTCTGAAAATAGAAGTGCCTCGCACTCTGCAGAGGACTCACCTCCTCACTTCCTCTCAACTGTTACTCCTCTTATTGACCACAAGCCACAATGATGTACAAAACCCTATCTCTGAGGAGCAGCAAACACCTTCCAACTTTGATCTACTCACCCAACAAAGGTGCTTAAAATTAAATTTAAGGACAGACCACCACTGATCTAGATGCAAAAGTCATACTCCAGGTGTTTTATTCACTGGACCTTCTCATATGTGCAAAACCCAGGGATACTGTCCTCACTTGCCCTTTCCAGACTGTATTCTTTGCCAGTTTAAACATACCTGGTTCCAACCTAGGATCCTAGTTCTTATCCATCCTGGAGCCACCCCTCTGTTAAGTCATCTGCCTGGTCTGACTTGGAGTCCTCTTCTTGCCTATTTCCTACATTTTGCTCCAACACCCAGGAGGCGGGCTTCTAAATTCATAACACCCATGCTCTCCCTTTCTGTAGAATCCATGCTCTATAATCCACACCTTAGCTGACCTGCCCTCAACAATTCTACCCCATAGTCAAACAACTGTAAATAAAGTATAAATGGAAAAATTTTTATATATGTAACATATAATTTATATGTACCCCCTAAACTGTTTGTGTTCCTACTGTTCTTCCCAGTCAGGGTTATTAATGCATATATCTACATCTCCTTCTCCCTGTTCTTCCTAAACCTGGTTCCCATTTGACATTCATTGCATATTTCAGAGAGTACTTCCTCTCCTTTAGCATCTGTCTTATTACTGAGAAAAGTTAAGCCTGTTCTAAATTGTTGTTCATTTGTTTTGACCCTTTGAATCAATGAAGCAATGAAACTAAAACTCTGCTCTCTTTTTTATTCACCCCATGGCTTTCTACTGTACACTACCGAGTGGTATTCCAGCTCTGCAAGCCGCCATATATTTTGTGTTCCATTGTACAAGGGTGAGCTCAAAGTGAGATGAATATTCTTCTCTCAAACTTTCTAGTGACTCCATCAGCATAACTGATAATTATGTCAGCATAATTGATAATTTATCCAACCAGATGCAAATACATTCAGGTTTACCATTAACTCCACTGTGTGCTACAATCCAGCACCCACATTATTCTTCTCAAGGCATATCTGCACATTAAGTATTCCCCCTTCACAGTCTTATACTAACTCCATCACTGCAAATTCCATCCCAGTTTCCCTTTTCTCCAACAGGAGGCACAGATTGACACTGATTTAGTGGATCCTTTTAGATTTCCTTGCTGTTTTCATTTCTAAGTCTCCCTGAACTTAAATTCACTTGTTTTTGTCTTATACATGTGGTGTCTCCATTTCCTGTTAATTCCTGATCACCTTTTCACAAAGGACCTACAGCCAGACCTAAAGGGTGATAGAGTTGGTTTTTATTGTTCCCCTTTCGCTTATCTCCCCTGGCTTCCAGCTGGACCCAGCTGCCTCTGGCAGCCCACCATTCCAGACCCCCACTTACCCCTCCCACATCCATTTTAGGTGGCACTATTTTCTACCTTAAAACATAATGCAGCTACAATAAAAGCCTTAGGTCAAACACCTCTGTCTACACCACTACCACCATCAATCTGTGACCTATATCTCTTTTATTTAACTAAAGATTAGGAACCTCAGACCAGGAAAAAAGTAAAGATCACACATTACCAAAGAAGCAGAGACCCATTTGGAATAGGTAGATAAGGCTGTGGTCTGTAAATCATATTAGAAACAGACCCTCTGACTTGATAATATTCAAATTTGGCTGGGTTTTTTTTCTTTTTAGATATATCCCAAGTCTCCCCACTCTCATCATTATATCTGAAACCTGAGATTTTGAATGTCAATAAGTTATGTTTTCAAACTTTTCTCCTGGCTAACAATATGTGTTGCAGTCATCATGATTTGATATCATCTACTTAGCACTGGCTTGGAGTCACCAGATACAGGTCCTAGTTCCACAATTACTTAGTTCCACAGCTCACTAGCTGTGAGAACTTATGCAAGTTACCTAGGCTTTCTTAGACTTAGTTGCCTAAAGTAAAATGGAAATAATAATTGTAGCCTTTGGAGGTCCAGCAAAGTTTAATAAAAGAACTATTTATAAATGTGTAGGCAGAGTTTAGAGAACACAACAAGGAAATATGCAGTGCCCAGGGCTATTAATATCCCTGGGCCTGAGAGGTGAAAGACAGAGCAGCTACCAGAACCAGGGAACTCAGGGAGACCTTGGTTAGAGGAAAGCAGCCAACCCAGTATAATGCAGCAGGCAGAGAGCTGGGCAGTAAATACACTAACACGACCTTATCCCTTTTCCCAGATCCCACCAGTATCTCTCATTGACTGACACCCACCTGGAAGCCAGAGGGCAAAGGAACCTAGTAGGAACTGTCCATAAAAGTCAGCCTCCTGGAACACCTGAACAAGAGGTAAAGGGTGAGGATGGATCTGGAGGGGCAGCAGAAGATATCCATCGCAGTCTACACAGTTTGCTCCTCAGTAGCCATTCTGACCTGTTAATCTGGGTGAAAAAAATCCAAATCTCTAACACAGATGACAAACAAACCATTAGCTACTGCATTATTGCAGAATGATGCCATACTCCTACCCATAAAACATGAGCTATCACCGGCACTCTAAATATAAAGGAGCAGAGGGAGGCAGGAAAAGCAAAAATTAACTTGAAATTTAGGTGCAATGTTCACTGCCTTTATAAATAGCCATGAAGCTGATTATCACCACTTCCTTTTCCACCACCACCAATTCTGTTTAACTTACCTTCTGCAACACCCGGGGATGGAAGGTGTGACTCAACCTTCATTTATGAGTCCTTATTGGTCCACACTTTATTGAGTTGCCAGAGTTTTCCACTGACCATGAAGAATAGCACTAAAGGATGACCTAGCAAAACCCCTAGGTTACAGAAACAGCCCTCTTTGCCCTGATCGTGGAGGAGCAGCCCACTTCTTCCTTGATATTTGGGCTTATTCACTCTGGCAGATACAGTGATCCCTTTCTCTGCCTGTCGCTTTAATCCCAGAGTATCCAGGGAGCAGTCTGAGCTTTCAGTTCTTCAAAACTACGACTGGGCTCTCTGATGGAAGCACTTCTCTCCGAGGCATTTCTCTCCTGAGCCTCCAAATCCACCAAGCCCAAGAATACTGGTACAGGAAGCAAAAACAACTTTAGCATGTTATTTGGTATAAAAGTGAGCAGTGCCACTCTAGCCTCCAACTCTTGCATTCCAGAGCCCCATATTCTGACTAATGGGAAGACTAACATACGTGGACTGATGGTTTAAGTCATACACCACTATCTGTATGACAGCACCAAATCATACTGGGTGTTGTATCAGGGCTGTACTGTGACCGCTCCTGCGTCATGGGAGTAAGTGGTAAAATTGGTGAATACTCTGGGCACAAACCCACTGCAGCCCTTTCTTTGCTGTAATGTATGCCCCAACAGTGGAGGAAATGTTTTGTGGAACAGCGTGGTCATGGATACAGCACTCTAAGTCTATAACTGGTGGTGCAGGCAGAAGCACTGTGTTTAAGGAGGCAAATCTGTCCTAGAATACATGTCTACTCTGATGAAATCAAAACACTGCCTCTTCAATGTTGAAAGAGGATTGACATAATCGATGTATCACCACATGGCTGTAAAGTACACCTGGGGAGTAATACCAAGTCACGGATCAGACCTGGTGAGGGAAAGGCCATATTTTTGAGCTCATGCAGAGCTTCCCACACTGCTGCCATTGCCGTAGTTGTGCACAGATCTAACACAAGCTGGAGAAAGAGGCGGATGGACAGCCATCTTGCCAAGCTTGTTATTGAGGGCCTCCTCCACTGTGGATGCCATCTGATGACACAGAGGTGGGGCACAAATGTCTCGCCACTCAGTGCCCACTGTGAGAGAAGCATCACATACCTCTGTCCCACACCTCCTATCAGACTCCAGCCCTGACCCGGAACCATATCTGCCCCATGACTACAGGAGAGGAGGAACTCTTCAAAGAGGCCACTGAATCTTTCTGATTTTCCACTCTTTTCAAAGTTAAACATTCAAGTACTTCATTTTTCCCTTTTCTCATTCTCTTGACAAAAAGTTTATCTGTGAATATCCAATCTCAGAATCTCACTTTATTGTTTTTTAATTTTATTTATTTATTTTTGGCTGTGTTGGGTCTTCCTTGCCCAGGCAAGGAAACACTGACACCTCAATTCTAATCCTTTCTGCTAGTATTCTGCTTTGGCCTAGGTTTTGAAGAACACACAGAAAATAAGGTCTCAGACGGAGGCTTGCTCATGAACATCTAAAAATCTTACTAATACAACATTTAACTGTTGCATTAAAGGCCACACACACACATACACACATGCACACATATTTACTTTGTCATTCATTGAACCAATATTTCTCTTTTTTTAAGATTTATTTTTATTTACTTATTTTGGCTGCACCGTGTCTTAGTTGCAGCACGTGGGATATTCGTTGAGGCATGCGGGCTTCTTAGTTGCAGCATGTGGACTCTTAGTTGTGGCATGTGAACTCTCAGTTGCAACATGCGTGAGGGATCTAGCTCCCCGACCAGGGATTGAACCCAGGCCCCCTGCACTGGGAGCACAGGGTCCTACCCACTGGACCACCAGGGAAGTCCCTGAACCAATGTTTCTTGAGGTCATATTTTTGCCATGTATGTTTTGGGTAAAGGAGGATAAATTAGTGAATAAAATATATTAAAATCCCTGCCCTCCTAGAGTTTATATTCTTTTAGGTGAAAAAGATGTTAAAGAGGAAGCAGACAATAAATAAAATAAACACAAATAAATACACAGTGTGTTAGATGGTGATAAGAGGGAAACGCAATGGGTGGGGGGTGAGGAGAGGGACAGTTGTGACTTCAAATAGAATGGTCGGGGAGACCTCATTGAGGTGACGTTTCAACAAAGACTGGAAGGAAAGAGGGAGTCTTTATATGTTTAGGTGGGAAAAGCATTTCAAGTAGATGGAATAGCAAGTGCAAAAGCCCTGAGTGGGGGAGCACACCAGGCATCTATGAGAAACAGCAAGGAAGCCAGTGTGGCTAGAGAAGAGTGACTCAAGAAAGGGTCTTGTGAGATAAAATCAAAGAGGTAATAAAGGCCAGATTGTGCAATGTTTTATAGCTTTATGAGTTTGGCTTTCACTTTGAGTGTGATGGGCAGCCATAAAGGGTTGAAAGCAAAGACGAAGATGATCTGACTTCTTTTTAAGAGAATCACTCTGGCTGATTATTTAGAATGGATTGTAAGGGATTAAAGGCCAGTTAAGAAGCTGCTGAAAATACACACACACGCACACACACACACACTCCAATCTACTCTTCGGAGTTTCATCATTTGTTCCTTTTCTCATTTAATAAACATTCATTGGGATGTGCAAAAAACTACAGCTGATATTATATAAACCCTCTAGCCCACTGCCTACCCCTAACCAAGAACTTGAAAAGGAGACGGCTATAGACTGAATGCTTGCATTCTCCCAAATTCATATGTTGGAACCTAATCCCCAACATGATGGTATTTGGATGGGGCCTTTGGGAGATGATTGGGTCATGAGGACAAAGCTCTCATGAATAGGATTAGTGCCCTCATAAAAGAGGTGGCAAAGAGGTCCCTTGTCTCTTCCACCATGTGAAGACACAGCAAAAAAACAGCTCACCAGGAAGCAAGCCCTCACCAGACACCAAATCTGCCAGAGTCTTGATCTTGGACTTCCCAGCCTTCTGAACTGTGAGAAATAAATTTCTGTTGTTTATAAGCCACCCAGTCTTTGGTGTCTGTTACGGTAGCAAAAAGGAACTACTCTTTACAAGTATTATACTGCTGTGCATCTTGCCTGCTAGGAAGACCTGACAAAGCCCTGAAATAATTTTTGCATCCTTAATGCTTATCAAAGTAAAGAAACACAACAAAAGAGACCAAGTTTCTGGATTGCCACACAATCAGCTTATGACATTTGATATTGTTAAGACTGCTGCATATTTTCAAAGAAAAACTGTAGTGTTCATAGAAATATGACTGCAGCCCTTAAAAAAGACACAGATAATAATAGCAATTACTTTTACCGAAAGAGGAGATTTCCATGGAATTCAAGAGAGAACTGCAGTCATTTCTGCTATTAGAAAACATACATAAACATTATTCAAACTTTTTATATCCTAAGATTCCAGGAAAGGATTTTGTTTTTAAATACCACTAAGATGATCTGAAGGCCCAAAACTCCACAGTAATCCTGATGCTGCCCAAGAAGGAGGTTATGTAACAAGAATTTCTAATCAGAAAGCAAGCCGATCAGACAAGCATGAGGCAGAGTCACCGGGTTTTTAGCTTTAGCAGGTTTCTTGTATTGAAGCATCATCCTAGAAAAGCGTTGACCTTAGAAATTGCATATATGCTCACTGCTCCTGGGATCCTAAGAAAATGAAACAGATCATCATTTCTATCGTGGTATCCTCTGGCTTAAGGTAAGAGGCTGGTTTTGGAAAGAAATGTGATGTTGTAGGTTGAACACCATCTGTTTCATTCCTTGATGAATGTTTAACGCAGTTTCTTTTCCCATCGTTCAATTGGCTCACACTTATTTATGTACCTCAAGACTCCTCTTGTGCTCAGCAGCAGAAGTCTTCAGTGAACACTGAACTGCCTGAACCTCTCCAGCATCTGGCTCATGTCTATCTTATCACTTACCATAAATTGTAATTATCTTTTCCATTAGAGTATAAGCCCCTTGATGAAAGGCATCCTGTCTTACTCATCTTTGTACTTACAGAACACAGTATGGTACTTAACAAATAATGTGTTCAATAAATGTTTTGAATAGGATTAAAGACAAACATAAGGCCTGATACCATAAAACTCCTAGAAGAAAACATAGGGAAGAATCTCCTTGACACTGATGTTGGTAATGATTTTTTTTAGATGTGACACTGAAAGCACAAGCAATAAATGAAAAATCAACAAATGGAACTACATCAAACTAAAAAGCTTTTGCACAGCAAAAGAAACAGTCAGGGGACTTCCCTGGTGGCGCAGTGTTTAAGAATCTGCCTGCCAACATTCACAGAAAGATAGACAAGATGATAAGGCAGAGGGCTATGTACCTACCAGATGAAGGAACAAGATAAAACCCCAGAAAAACAACTAAATGAAATGGAGATAGGCAATCTTCCAGAAAAAGATTTCAGAATAATGACAGTGAAGATGATCCAGGACCTCAGAAAAAGAATGGAGGCAAAGATCAAGAAGATTCAAGAAATGTTTAACAAAGATCTAGAAGAATTAGAGAGCAAACAAACAGAGATGAACAATACAATAACTGAAATAAAAAATACACTAGAAGGAATCAATAGCAGAATAACGGAGGCAGAAGAACAGATTAGTGACCCAGAAGAGAGAATGGTGGAATTCACTGCTGCGGAACAGAATAAAGAAAAAACAATGAAAAGAAATGAAGACAGCCTAAGAGACCTCTGGGACAACATTAAATGCAACAACATTCGCATTGTAGGGGTAACAGAAGGAGAAGAAAGAGACAAAGGACTAGAGAAAATATTTGAAGAGATTATATTAAAAAACTTCCCTAACATGGGAAAGGAAATAGACACCCAAGTCCAGGAAGTGCAGAGAGTCCCATACAGGATAAACCCAAGGAGAAAGATGCAGAGACACATAATAATTAAATTGGCCAAAATTAAACACAAAGTAAAATTACTGAAAGCAGCAACAGAAAAACGCCAAATAACATACAAGGGAATTTCCATAAGATTAACAGCTGATTTCTCAGCAGAAACTCTACAAGCCAGAAGGGAGTGGCATGATATACTTAAAGTGATGAAAAGGAAGAACCTACAACCAAGATTACTCTACCCAGCAAGAATCTCATTCAGATTTGATGGAGAAATCAAAAGCTTTACAGACAAGCAAAAGCTAAGAGAATTCAGCACCACCAAACCAGCTCTACAACAAAATGCTAAACGAACTTCTCTAAGTGGGAAACAAAAGAGAAGAGAAGGACCTACAAAAACAAACCCAAAACAATTAAGAAAAAGGTAATAGGAACATACATATCGATAATTATCTTAAACGTGAATGGATTAAATGCTCCAACCAAAAGACACAGGCTTGCTGAATGGATACAAAAATAAGACCCATATATATGCTGTCTACAAGAAACCCACTTCAGACCTAAGGACACATACACACTGAAAGTGAGGGGATGGAAAAAGTTATTCCACACAAATGGAAATCAAAAGAAAGCGGGAGGGGCTACCCTGGTGGCGCAGTGGTTGAGAGTCTGCCTGCCGATGCAGGGGACACGGGTTCGTGCCCCGGTGCGGGAAGATCCCACATGCCGTGGAATGGCTAGGCCCGTGAGCCATGGCCGCTGAGCCTGCGCGTCAGGAGCCTGTGCTCCGCAACGGGAGAGGCCACAACAGTGAGAGGACCGTGTAATGCAAAAAAAAAAAAAAAAAAGGGGGAGTAGCATATTCATATCAAATAAAATAGACTTTAAAATAAAGAGTGTTACAAGAGACAAGGAAGGACACTACGTAATGATCAAAGGATCAATCAGGAAGAGGAGATAATAATTATAAACATATATGTACCCAACATAGGAGCACGTCAATTAATAAGGCAACTGCTAACAGCTCTAAAAGAGGAATTTGACAATAATTGTGGGGGACTTTAACAACTCACTTACACCAATGGACAGATCATCCAAACAGAAAATTAATAAGGAAACAGAAGCTTTAAATGACACAATGGACCAGGTAGATTTAACTGATATTTACAGGACATTCCATCCAAAAACAGCAGATTACACTTTCTTGTCAAGTGTGCACAGGACATTCTCCAGGATAGATCACGTCTTGGGTCACAAATCAAGCCTCAATAAATTTAAGAAAATTGAAATCATATCAAGCATCTTTTCAGACCACAACACTATGAGATTAGAAATCAATTACAGGGAAAAAAACATAAAAAACACAAAAACATGGAGGCTAAACAATACGTTACTAAATAACCAAGAGATCACTGAAGAGATCAAAGAGAAAATAAAAAAATACCTAGGGACAAATGACAATGAAAACACGATGATCCAAAACCCATGGGATACAACAAAATCAGTTCTAAGAGGGAAGTTTATAACTATACAAGCCTACCTAAAAAAACAAGAAAAATCTCAAATAAAAAATCTAACGTTACACCTAAAGGAACTAGAGAAAGAAGAACAAACAAAACCCAAAGTTAGCAGAAGGAAAGAAACCATAAATATCAGAGCAGAAATAAACGAAATAGAAACAAAGAAAACAGTAGCAAAGATCAATAAAACTAAAAGATGGTTCTTTGAGAAGATAAACAAAATTGATAAACCATTAGCCAGACTCATCAAGAAAAAGGGGGAGAGGACTCAAATCAATAAAATAAGAAATGAAAAAGGAGAAGTTACAACAGACACCGCAGAAATACAAAGCATTCTAAGAGACTACTACAAGCAACTCTATGCCAAAGAAATGGACAACCAGGAAGAAATGGGCAAATTTTTAGAAAAGTATAACTCTCTAAGACTGAACCAGGAAGAAATAGAAAATATGAACAGACCAATCACAAGTAATGAAATTGAAACTGTGATTAAAAATATTCCAACAAACAAAAGTACAGGATCAGATGGCTTCACAGGTGAATTCTGTCAAACATTTAGAGAAGAGCTAACACCCATCCTTCTCAAACTCTACCAAAAAATTGCAGAGGAAGGAATACTCCCAAACTCATTCTACGAGACCACCATTACCCTGATACCAAAACCAGACAAAGATGCTACAATAAAAGAAAAATACAGATCAATATCACTGATGAGTATAGATGCAAAACTCCTCAACAAAATACTAGCAAACAGAATCCAACAACACATTAAAAGGATCATACACCATTATCAAGTGGGTTTTATCCCAGAGATGCTACAGTTCTTCAATACATGAAAATCAATCAATGTGATACACCATATTAACAAATTGAAGAAGGAAAACCATATGATCATCTCAGTAGATGCAGAAAAAGGTTTTCACAAAATTCAACACCCATTTATGATAAAAACTCTCCAAAAAGTGGGCATAGAGGGAACCTACTTCAACATAATAAAGGCCATATACGACAAACCCACAGCAAACATCGTCAATGGTGAAAAACTGAAAGCATTTCCTCTAAGTTCAGCAACAAGACAAGGATGTCCACTCTCACTACTATCATTCAACATAGTTTTGGAATTCCTAGCCACGGCAATCAGAGAAGAAAAAGAAATAAAAGGAATACAAATTGGGAAAGAAGTAAAACTGTGACTGTTTGCAGATGACATGAGACTATACAGAGAGAATCCTAAAGATGCCACCAGAAAACTACTAGAGCTAATCAATGAATTTGGTAAAGTTGCAGGATACAAAGTTAATGCACAGAAATCTCTTGTATTCCTATACACTAGTGATGAAAAATCTGAAAGAGAAATTAAGGAAACACTCCCATTTACCATTGCAACAAAAAGAATAAAATATCTAGGAATAAACCTACCTAAGGAGACAAAAGACCTGTATGCAGAAAATTATAAGACACTGATGAATGAAATTAAAGGTGATACTAACAGATGGAGAGATATGCCATGTTCTTGGATCGGAAGAATCAATAATGTGAAAATGACTATACTATCCAAAGCAATCTACAGATTCAATGCAATCCCTATCAAATTACCAATGGCATTTTTTTCAGAACTAGAACAAAAAAATCTTAAAATTTGTATAGAGACACAAAAGACCCCGAATAGCCTAAGCAGTCTTGAGGGAAAAAAATGGAGCTGGAGCAATCAGACTCCCTGACTTCAGACTATACTACAAAGCTACAGTAATCAAGACAATATGGTACTGCCACAAAAACAGTAATATAGATCAATGGAACAGGATAGAAAGCCTAGAGATAAACCCACGCACCTATGGTCAACTAATCTATGACAAAGGTGACAAGGATATACAATGGAGAAAAGACAGTCTCTTCAATAAGTGGTGCTGGGAAAACTGGACAACTACATGTAAAAGAATGAAATTAGAACACTCCCTAACACCATACACAAAAATAAGCTCAAAATTGATTAGATACCTAAATGTAAGACCGGACACTATAAAAATCTTAGAGGAAAACATAGGAAGAACACTCTTTGACATAAATCACAGCAAGATCTTTTCTGATCCACCTCCTAGAGTAATGGAAATAAAAATAAAAATAAACAAATGGGACCTAATGAAATTTAAAAGCTTTTGCACAGCAAAGGAAACCATAAACAAGAAGAAAAGACAACCCTCAGAATGGGAGAAAATATTTGCAAATGAATCATCAGACAAAGGATTAATCTCCAAAATATATAAACAGCTCAATATTAAAAAAAACAACCCAATCCAAATATGGGCAGATGACCTGAATAGGCATTTCTCCAAAGAAGACATACAGATGGCCAAGAAGCACATGAAAAGTTGCTCAACATCACTAATTATTAGAGAAATGCAAATCAAAACTACAATGAGGTATCACCTCACACCATTTAGAATGGGCATTCAGAAAATCTACAAACAAATGCTGGAGAGGGTGTGGAGAAAAGAGAACCCTCTTGTACTGTTGGTGGGAATGTAAATTGATACAGCCACTATGGAGAACAGTATGGAGGTTCCTTAAAGAACTAAAAACAGAATTACCATATGACCCAGCAATCCCACTATTGGGCATATACCCAAAGAAAGCCATAATTCAAAAAGACACATGCACCCCAATGTGCATTGCAGCACTATTTACAATAGCCAATTCATGGAAGCAACCTAAATGCCCATCTACAGACGAATGGATAAAAAAGATGTGGTACATATATACAATGGAATATTACTCAGCCATAGAAAGGAACTAAATTGGGTCATTTGTAGAGACGTGGATGCATCTAGAGACTGTCATACAGAGTGAAGTAAGTCAGAAAGAGAAAAACAAATATCGTATATTAACGCATATATGTGGAACCTAGAAAATGGCACAGATGAACCTGTTTTCAGAGCATAAATTGAGACACAGAAGTAGAGAAAAAGCGTATGGAGACCAAGGGGGGAAAGTGGCAAGGGGTGGGGGTGGGTGTGTGATGATTTGGGAGATTGGGATTGACATGTATACACTGATGTGTATAAAATGGATGACTAATAAGAAAATAAATAAATAAAAGAATCTGCCTGGCAATGCAGGGGACACAGGTTCGATACCTGGTCCAGGAAGATCCCACATGCCGCGGAACAACTAAGCCCATGCTCCGTAACTACTGAGCCTGCACTCTAGAGCTTGCAAAAACGGAACCTGTAAAAACAGAGAGTAGCATGGTGGATGGGGGAATTAGGAGTGGGGGTTGGGGGAATTGGGAAGATGTTGTTTAAGGATACAAACTTACAACCACTAGATACTTAAGTCCTGGAGATCTAATGAACTGCATAGTGATTTTAGATGACAATACTGTATTATAAGTTTCAAAGTTGCTAAGAAACTAGATCTCAATTGTTCCTGTCACACATACACACACACACACAAATGATAGAGGTGTTATCTAAAGCTACAGTTATAACCATATTGCAGTATATAAATGTATGTAATCAACATGTTGTATACTTAAGCTTATGCAATGATATATGTCAATTATATCTCCAAAAAATTAAATAAAATAAATGCATTGATTAAAATAACCAAACTGATATGACACTGGATTCCCCAATCAATACCCAGAGATGTTCTAGGATCTCCTCATATGTATCTTAAAGATATTTATAATATTTTGCTCTTGGACTCTCTTTCCAATTATCCTCTCATTCGTCTTAGCAATAAACAAAATGTTTACCTCAATTTACCTTCCAAGCTGGCTGAATTATGTTGTTTGCATTGTGCTTTCCATCAACTTCATTTTCTACTACCAACTCAGTTGTAGAAAAGTAACAGAAACTGCAAATTCTGTCAGTCTCAGGAAAGAACATTCAAACTCTCTTTTTTTTGGTGTCTCTTTACTTTTATTTTAATATATGGTCATCAAATAAAAAATTTTAAAGCAATGAGAAAAGAGAAAGCTACGATTACATTCAACATTGTTGTTTTATTGTGACTTCTTATGTGCCGTATTTCATAACAATACCTTTCTCTTTCCTCAACTCCTCCTCAAGATTTCCAGTTTGTTACACCTTCTAGTCCCCCAAGTCCTAAATCTAGAAGCTGCCATTGACTTTTCCCTCCTCTTTACCCTACCCACAGAATATTCAATAAGCCTCCGTATCCTCCAATCCTCCCTTCACAGACTCCCTCATTACTGTCCTTTCCTTTCCACTATAACTGCTGAACTCAGCTGTTACAGTAGCCTCCTAAAAGGTCTTCCTGATTCTGGCCTATTCCCCTTCTGGGTAACAACAAGCTCAACCTTCCTAAATCATCATCAAGATCATGTCACATCCACATCTAAAAGACATTTTTAGTTCCTTTATCTGATATCCAAGGCCATATCTGATCTGTGTTGGTTCGCAAACTGGGGAGTTCCCCAGATGAAATCTGAAACTGGTCCCTGCACACACGGAGGGCAAGAGAGACAGAAGAAAGAAGTACTCTACTCTAGATTGGTAGATGGCTAATTTAATGAGCAAGGGAACTTACATACAATACTTCTCTTGGGTGGCCACAATATGAATAGATCTCTGCGCCCATGTACCAGAATCTGCAAAGTTTACAGAGATGCCTTAACTGGATTCAGCCATATGTACCATCCAGATGAGCTCAACAGTACACTGCTTTCTCAAGGCTTTGCCCTTGAAAACGTCTCCCACAATAGGAAGAGTGGGTAGGATATACATTCCAAGGACAAGGGAGGGGATAAATAGCCTCTGATTGCCCAGGTCCAGCCTGTAGGTCAACCGGTGGTCACACCCCTCAACGACCTCCTCCAACCTGCCTACTTCCCCATCTTCTCCTCACTCACTGTCTGCCTTACTCATGGCCCTCCAGCAAATTAGGTCCTTTTAAGTTCCTCACACTCACCCATCTCTTTCCCACAGCAGGACCTGGGTACTTTCTGTTCCTTTCAACTAACATCCTCCCTGGGATCTTCAGGGACCTGGTTCTTTCTCATTCCCCAAACTTTAGATTGGATATCACCTGCTGAGACAAGCCTTCCCTGAACATCCTTTATAAAATGGCTCTCATTCACCAGTCACTCTCCTCCATCCCATTACCCTGCACTTTGTCTTCACAGCAATTATGGCAATCTATAATTTTTTTGCTTGTTTATTTCTTTACTGTTTATTGTCTAGTTCCCTTCACCAGAAGATAATCTCCACAAAAGTAAGAATTTATATCTCTCATTTATTGCTGTATATATAGTTCATTGAATAATTCCAGCCACAGAGAATGTGTTCAATAAACATGATTGAATAAATTAATGAATTAATTCATATGTGAATAAGTGAACTATAGAGTCAAGGTCAATCACACTGAGGTCAAATTCCAGATATACCTTTACCAACTGTGTGATCCAATAAAGCTACTTAGCATCTCTGAGCCTTCATTTCCTAACCTGTAGAATAAGTCTAAGAAAACGTCTTCATACGTCAACTATGAATATTCAGTCAGATAATATTTGTAAAATTCCTACACAGAGACTAGCTCATAGTAGATGCTCAGTAAATGCTGCTTCCTTTCTCCATCTGATATCTGAGTTCCTCTTCTGGTAAGCTGCCTAATACCCTGGGACTCTGCTAGAACTGGAGCTCCCTTCAACCCTTCCACTTTTTCTCTGGATTAGTCATATCCCCTGTTGAATGGATAAAATAGTATTTACTTCACAGGGATGTTCTGGAAAAGTGATAACAGTGGTTAAAACATTTAATTATTACTCTTACTGCAACTTAGAATTGTCCAGAAGAAAATGCAAGGTATGATAGGCAATACTAGTGACACCGATATACAGTATTCCTCCCCTTCCCAACTGTTTTAAGAACACACCTCTTGGGACTTCCCTGGTGGTGCAGTGGTTAAGAATCCACCTGCCAGTGCAGAGCACACAGGTTCGAGCCCTGGTCCGGGAAGATCCCACATGCTGTGGAGCAACTAAGCCCGTGCGCCACAACTACTGAGCCTGCACACTAGAGCCAGCAAGCCACAACTACTGAGCCCTCGTGCCACAGTTACTGAAGCCCATGTGCCTAGAGCCTGTTCTCTGCAACAAGAGAAGCCACCGCAATGAGAAGCCCGCTCACCACAAGGAAGAGTAGCCCCCACTTACCACAACTAGAGACAGTCCACACACAGCAACGAAGACCCAACGCAGCCAAAAATAAATAAATAAATTTATTTATAAAAGAAAACTCTAGTTTATATATCAACTGGATAATATTTTCTTAGTCCATTTCCCAACTTTCCTTTAAAATCCATTTGAGTACTTTAAATTACACAATTTTTATTAAAAACTAAAAAATTTTTTAAAATCTCCTGAGCAAAAAAGCCAGGTGTTGGAAAGGATATGGAGCAACTGGAGTTCTCACACACTGTTAGTAGTCTTGTAAACCAGTACACTTTGTAAAATGGTTTGGCAGTATTTACAAAGCTGAATATATGACAGTCCAATGACTCGATAATTACACACATGGATATATAGCAAAAATATGTGCATATTTATATTTGCAAAAAGACATGTTCTAGAATGCTCATAGCAACACTTCATAGTAGTCAAACACTGGAAACTATCCAAATGCCCATCAAGAACGGATAATGAATAAATTATGGTATATTCACACAAAGGAACACAGACAGCAAGAGAATAAAATCTGCACCCACACACAATATAGATGAAACTCACAAACAATATTGAGCAAGAGAATTCATACACAAAAGAACATACTATAATGTTGCTTTTAGATACAGTACAAAAATGGGTAAATATGCTGATAAAAGTCAATATAGACTTCTAGGGTAATGACTAGGAGAAAGCACAACAGAGACTTTTCAGATACCTGTAGAATTCTGTTTCTTGATCTGAATGCTATGTGTTTGATTCGTGAAAATTCACTGATTATTTATGATTCACTTATTTGCAATTTTCTGTATAAAAATTATTTTTAAGTCACACAATTAACAAAAGTTAAAAGAGCTCTAAAGACAAAAATAATGGGCAAAAGTATTACAAAAGTCTGGGAGAAATTTCATTTTGGATAACATTGGATTAAGAAGTTAATCCATTAGACCATGTACACTTTAACCTCTGAAACAGAGCTCTACCACCCAGGAAGTAGGTACAAAATCAGCTCTGCTGTTTCCCACTTCCACCAGCTTCCCACCAACTCAGAAACACAGATTCTGTTCTAACCAGAAAACTGGGAATTCAGAAACCTGATAGCTGTGAGTCATAGTCAGCTTTCTCCCTCTCTATCAATAGTCTTTCTGCATCTATTCTGAGACTATTGTCCTGGCAACCTCTTCTCCCAACAAGACGCTTGGGGTATTATAGAATGTGTTTTTCATAAAATGTGATGAGCAGGATTGGATACAGAAGGCCATGTATGCACGGAATCCTAGCTGCCATGTTAGAGATATCCTAAGATTCCTTAGAATATAACCTCTCTCAGGCTGTCCCTTGTGGTCCAGTGGTAAAGAATCCGCCTTCCAATGCAGGGGACGTGGGTTCAATCCCTGGTCGGGGAACTAAGATCCCACATGGCAGGGCAACTAAGTCCACGTGTCTCAACTAGAGAGCCTGCGTGCTGCAAACTACAGAGCCCACATGCTCTGGAGCCTGCACACAACTAGAGAGAAGCCCACATAAAGCAACAAAGGGCCGGAGCACCGCATCGAAAGATCCCACATGCCTCAACGAAGCCTGCGTGCTGCAACTAAGACCTGACGCAGCCAAAAAAAAAAGAAAAGAATATAACCTCTCTCAACTGATGAAAAACCAAGGAGTCAAGACAGAAGATCTCTCCTGTCAGTTCCTTCTATATTTCAATTGAGAGAAACCCAACTCAAGTAAGATTGGTAAAAAGGTGGAGTTTGTTGGAAGAATTCTAGGTTGTCCCATTCAATTGAAATATATTTTGAATAACTTCAGCAAAAATGGGCAGAGATCCTGTTGGGCTCCAGGATCAGTTGGGGAGGCAATATCAGGATGACTTTCTAAGTGCAAATTCTGGATCTAGACTGCTTGAGTTTTGCACCTGACTCTTCTACATAATCCCTGTGCCTTTAGGACCAACCATATAATACGTTATGTAAAATATAATAACGCATGTAACACACATGAAACAGTGCCTAAAGTAGCACAAAGTAAGCATTCCATAAACAAATTTTAGCTGCTATTATTAATACAGGGATTTGTTGGGAATTATGTTTTCCAGAATCCCCTTCCCTATAGTTGGAATTGGCCAAAAAAGGAACTTACATGAGATTTGGCAGGTGGAAATGAACAGTGACTATTATGCTTAAGAGTCTTTTCAAAATCAGATGGAAAGACACAAAAGCCAACTAGGTACCAGTTCATCTTTTCCTCTGTTCCACGTCCATCCAGCTCTTCTTTGCAACTGATGCACCTGACGACCATCAAAAGCCCCAGAGCTAAGGCCAGACACTTGGCTACTGACACACAGAGGTGAAAGCTACAAAGAGAAGGAGCTACAAAGCTTCTCCTAAACATCTCTATTCACTCCATCCTCACAGTCCGACGTCAGCAGCTGTGCACGCTGTACATTTCAGATTCCCCTGCAAGCTCTGTCTTCTCGATCTACACCACTACTTCAAGAAGACTGATTAGTGATTTGTTTTCTGATCCACCAACTTCTCATTCTGGAATTTTACTTCCCTAAGGCCTCCCAAAATTGTATAAAGTCTTATTCCTATAATAAATCCCTTATCCCACGACATTCACAGTGGCTTTGCTTCCTTTATTGTACTCTGACTGATATGATTATTGGTACTGGGTGTGGTTCCAGGGAAAGAGAACCTATAATTTATTTTTAAATTAAAATTTCTATTTTGAGATAAAGATACATTCACATGCAGTTGTAAGAAATAATACAGAGAGATCCTATGTACCCTTTACCCAGTTTCCCCCAATGGTAATATCTTACAAAACTATAATTCAATATCATAACTAGGATATGGGCACTGGTATAGTCAATATACAGAACATTTTCATCACGACAAGGACCCATCCCAATGCCCTTCTATAGCCATACCCTTTGTCAAAAATCATGTAGGCATATTTGTATGTTTATTTCTCGGTTTTCTGTTCTGCTACATTTATCTATACCTATTCTGCTGCCATGCAGTCTTGATTACTGTACCTATATAATAAGTTGAAATGGGTGGATTGACTCCTATCATTATTTTTTTTAATAAAAATTGTTTTAGGTATTCTAGTTCTTTTACCTTTCAAATAAATTTTAAAGTAGCTTTATCTATAGCTACAAAAAATCTTGCTGAGATTTTAATAATAACTGTGTTAAACCTATATATCAATTAAAGAGGAACTGAAATCTTTACTATGTTGATTTTTCCTATCCATGAACATCGTGCACCACTCCATTTAAGTAGATCATGTTTGATTTCTTTCATCAGAATTGTATAATTTTCAGCATATAGTTTCTGTACATACTTTGTTATATTTATCTCTAAATACTTAATTTTTTGAGTGATTGTAAATGCTATTGTATTTTTAATTTTGTTGTCCATTCTTAGTATAAAAGAATGCAGTTAAATTTTATATATGTTCATCTTGTATCCTGCTACCTTGCTGATCCCACTTTTTAGTTCTTGAAGACTTCTTGTTGATTTGGGGGGCTATTCTATGAAGACAATCATGTCACCTGCAAGCAGGGACAGTTTTATTTCTTCTTTTCCAATCTATTTGCCTTTGATTTCCTTTTCTTGCCTTGCTGCACTGGTTAGAACCAGTGCCATGGGGCTGATTAGGGACATTTTCTCTGATTCTCCAATTCCTTCCAAACTCCCGAAGCTCCTCCCATAAATGTGTAAGGTTTAATCATCAACGTTCTCATTCCAGCCAGTCTGGAGTCAGCCTGTAGTCACCATCCTCCACCTGGGTGGGGGCCTTAGTTCCTGCAGAACTCAAAGACTGTATCAGATTGTTATGTATATCCCTTGAGGAGGAACTAGGACTCTGTTTTATTGCTAAACTATTGTTTCTCGACTGCTTTTCCTTTGTTCCTGCATTCCCTTACTTCCCTTAAGATCATTGATTACTGAGACCTGTTCAAAGGCAAGCACTGTGGCCAGGCTTAGATCACAAAATGGCTTAGGCCAAAATGGCTTCTCTTATGTCAAGAAAGCCATTCCTGGTTCTCTTTCTCCAGGGACACCCTAACCTATCTGCTTACACTTTTATCTACTTAGAGAATACATAAAGAATCATAAGCAGAAATATGGACAGTAAGGGCCATTCTGGCAAGGTCTCAGATAAAAAATAAGTAACGTGTTATTGGAAACTGGAGGAAAGGCAAACCTTGTTGTAAAGTGGCAAAGAACTTGGCTGAATTGTGTTCTCATTCTAGCGTTTTGTGGAAGGAGAACTTGCAAGTAATGAAACGGGATATCTAGTTGAGGAGATTTCAAAGCAAAGTATTGAAGGAGTGGCTTGGTTCCTCCTGACTGTTTATAGTAAAATGTGAAAGGAGAGAAGATGAATTGAAAAAGAAAATGTTAAGCAAGAAAGAACCAGAACTTCAGGATTTGGAAAATCCTCAGCCTGCCCATATTGCAAAAAATGAGAAAATGTATTCAGAAAAGAGCCACTAAGGGTGTGGCCAAAGAGCCATTTGATAAAGAGATTAGTATGAGTATGAGTCACTGCCTTAATCAGGCACCCCAGCAGAAACACTGCCAGTTTGAACTGAAGAAGACAGAGACAGGATGAAATGAAGGAAGGCTATCAGGCTTCTTAGATTCTACAAGACCAGATCATAGAGTTATCCAGCTGCTACTGTGTGGTATACTCCAAAACCACAAGAAAAAATAACCCTGAAGGCAATTCAGAGACCATCAAGGCTGCCTCCTTGGTTTCAAAGGAAAGAGGTTGGTATGGGCAGCGGTGGGGGTGGGGGTGGTGGGTGGAAGGGGGTGAATTGCCTCAGTTTCACCAGACCAGACAGCATTCTCTCAGAGCCATGAAGGTAAGGTGCCTGGAGCCCTGGGGGCAGGGTCACCTACAGCTTTGGTGACCCTTGTGACCCTCAACTGGCAGAGTCTTAGGGGTGAGATGCATGCCAAAGAGAGACAGATGGAAGAAAGGAAATAAGAAAAGAAAAAGAAAAAAATCTTGGTATCCATATAAGTCCTAGACCCATCATCCCCCTGCCTCATTCTCAAGTAATTCAAAATTACTCATTTAAGATTCATCATTTAAAGTTCACCTCCTCTACCACTTCTAAGAGGTATTCTCTGACACCCAACTCCACCACGAGACTGAATTAAGTGTTCTTCCTTCATGCTTCTATAACACTTGGTGCATACCTTCTTTAATAAACTTACCACACTGATTTTTCATCATATATTTATATATCTATTATCTCCATTAGATTACAAACATCTTGAAAGCAGACACCATGTTTTATTCATTTTTGTAATCTTAGGGTCTAAAAATATTAGAAATTATTCCAACATATTAAAATGCTATCAATGATTATTTGGGGGTTGTGTAATAGTAAGTGATATTTATTCTCTATATTTGACATATTTGTAAGTGTTTTACAAGAGTTATTATCTTTATTATTAAAAAAAACACCTTATGACCCGAATTTGCTGCATTTCCCTCATTGAATATTGTATCACTGAGGATAGAAAGACAATCTTAACTGTGGCAGACCCTTGTCCATGTGAAAATAGTATATCTCATCAATAGTTTTCCTTTTGGTTATCTTCTAAAATAGAAAAAAACTATTGAGATAGTCAATACTCTCTGCTTAATTTTTTTCACTTGATATTCCTTTCTCCCTTTTCAAATAAAGGAAACTTTCTCACCTTAAAGAATGATGCAGGCATAAGAAGGCCTACAACCTTTACCACAGAGAGTAGTCAATAAAATCTCCTAATAAAAATGCTATTGAGTGGGGCTTCCCTGGTGGCGCAGTGGTTGAGAGTCCACCTGCCGATGCATGGGACACGGGTTTGTACCCCAGTCCGGGAAGATCCCACATGCCGCGGAGCGGCTGGGCCCGTGAGCCATGGCCACTGAGCCTGCGCGTCTAAAGCCTGTGCTCCGCAACGGGAAAGGCCAAAACAGTGAGAGGCCCACATACCGCAAATAAATAAATAAATAGATAAAATAATAAAAATAAATCAAATTTTAAAACTCACATGTCATAAAAATAGATACCAAATGTGTATACCTGTGTAAAGATATTATTATTACTCCTTCATTTTATCATGCCATTTTATTATTTCCTAGATATATCTGAGATACTGATTTTAGTAATCTTTTTTAAGAAAAAGAAGAAACCGGTGTGGGGAAAAGGGAACCCTCCTGCACTGTTGGTGGGAATGTAAACTAACACAATCACTATGGAGAACAGTATGGAGGTTCCTTAGAAAACTAAAAATAGAGCCACCATATGACCCAGCAATTCCACTCCTGGGCATATATCTGGAGTAAACCTTACTTCGAAAGGATGCATGCACCCCGATGTTCATTGCAGCACTGTTTACAATAGCCAGGACACGGAAGCAACCTAAATGTCCATCAATAGAGGAATGGATAAAGAAGATGTGGTACATATACAATGGAATATTACTCAGCCATAAAAAGGAATGAAATAATGCCATTTGCAGTGACATAGATGGACCTAGAGATTGTCATACACACTGAAGTAAGTCAGAAAAAGAAAGACAAATATCATATAATATCACTTGTACATGGAATCTAGAAAAATGGTACAGATGAACTTATTTGCAAAGCAGAAGTAAGAGTTACAGATGTAGAAAACAAACTTATGGTTACCAAGGGGGGAAAGAGGGATGGGAAGAATCGGGAGGTTGGGATTGACATACATACATTCATATATATAAAATAGATTACTAATGAGAACCTACTGTATAGCACAGGGAACTCAACTCAATGCTCTGTGGTAACCCAAATGAGAAGGAAATGTAAAAAAGAGTGGATATATGTATATGTATAACTGATTCACTTTGCTGTACAGCAGAAACTAACATAACATTGTAAAGTTACTAGACTCCAATAAAAAAAATAAAATATTTTCAGTAAAAGAATAAGAAGAAACTTTCAAAATATCTTTATTAGTATCCTCATTTTAGAGCTAAGGTAACTAAGACCCATGGAATTTAAGTAGACTCCTCAATTAGTAGCAGAAGTCAAGTGAGAACCCAAGTCTCTAGTCTGACAGTCAAAGGTTCTTTCAATATATTAAAATACTTTGTAAACTTTCCTTTATTGTTATATTTTTATAAGCAAATCCATAAATGTATATGTGATAGGGCTGCTTCTAAAATGGTCCCCAGTGATCTCCTGGCTCCTGAGAATGACTCCCTTGTGTAATCCTCTCCTCATGTGTGTGGGCTGGAACCCAGTGACTTCCTTCTAGTGAATACAATGCAGTTAAAGATGGGATGTTACTTCCAAGATTAGATTATGAAAGACTGTGCCTTCTGGCTCTGACACACACTCTCTTGCTGGTGCTCTTTTGTTTTCTTTGCTGGCTCACTCTGATGAACCAGGCTGCCATGTGGAAAGGCCCATGTGCCAACCTATGAAGAACTTAATCCTACCAATAACCACTGCATAAGCTTGGACACAGATCATTCCCCAGTTAAGTTTCAGATAAGACTGCAATCTCAGCTGACATCTTTACTGTAATCATGTGAGAGTCCCTATGCTAACCTGTGCCCAGATTGCTGACTCACAGACACTGTGAAATAATAAACTTTGTTGTTTTAAGCTATCAAGTTTAGGGGTAAGTTGTTGTAAACAGTAGAAAAATAATACCAATTTTGTACCTGTAAATGTAAGTTACCATACAAATACCTAGAAATGTAGTAGTTGCTTTGGAACTGGGCTGAAAGGATTTTGAGGAGGATTACTGAGAAAGTCTAAGATGCCTTGAATAGGTTGTTAATACAAATCTGTATTTTGAGAATGTTGCCAGTAAGAGAGCTCAAAATGAAGTGCAAAAACTGGAAGGAGAAAAAAAAAAAAACAACTAGAAGGAGAATCCCTATTATGGAGAATCAGAAAACTTAGTGACATTGTCACCTGCAATTATGTGAAAAACAGAATGTATACCACCAGCCACCATGCTATGAGGAACCCCAAGCAGCCACACAAGAGGATATTTAGAAGTGTTGTCTGACAGCCCCAGTTGAAGTCCCAGCAAGAACTATTTTATTCCAGGCATGAAAGTGAATGAGAAAGGCTTCTTATGATTACAGACCCATTTTCAAGTTACTCCCAAACAGAGTCTTCCCATAGATCTCTGACATCATGGAGCAGAGATAATTCATTCCTATCGTGTCCTTTCCAAATTCTTGATTCATGGAATTTGTGAGTATAATAATATTTTGTCATTTTATTCCACTAAGTTGGCGGTGGCAAGTTATGCAGCAATAGTAACTGGAACAGAGCACATCAACAAAAGTTGCAATGGAATCAGAAGGTGATACTCAAGGACCAAGGAGAACAAGACATGTCAGTGAAGGTCAGCCAGGAAATAGGACAGCATATGGACCAGACACTTCTCCCCTGGTGCTGTGATGTCATTTGCATAAGCTATAACCAGATGACATCCCTAGGAAATAAAAGGAAAAGTTCTTGAAAGGTGAAAACAGTTTTGATATAAATGTGAATTTTGAACTGAGTATAAATCTTTAAATTAACTAAATATTTATTTAAAATACTCTATGTTCTAGACTGGGAGTGACTGAGTTACCTGCAAGTGGCAAGACTGGGAATTTCCCACTGTTTGTAAAAATGGGGATTCCAGAGCAAAATTGCTTTCAGTTTTAAAAAAGTAAAATAACATTTATGAATTCTTGAGTTGTGCCTGTAAATTTTAAACACCTCACACTTACAATTATTTATTTGTTTTAGTATCTGTATTCTTTATTGACAGTAAGCTTTCAGAGAACTGGGATCATGATTGTACTGCCAACTGTTATATTCCTAGCTCCTAGCACATGATTTGTCACATAATAGAAGCTCAATAAATATTTGTTGAATGAATGAATAAACAGAAATACATGCTAATTGACAATCACAGGGATCACCATGGTAAAATGCTATCATTGACCAATAAGTAATTTTAGCAAGCATAAATCTTCTTTTCACAATCATAAGCACTTTATTTTCTCCAAATTAATCTCAGTTCTGAACTCCCTAGCTATTGGACTTCAAGAGTATTATCCCTGGTCATAACCAGGGCTCTCCCTCTCTTCCAGTGTCACACTAGTATTCAGGAGGCTTATTTTGTGCCCTGAAAGCAGGAGCAGGGCCTCTAGTCCTTAACTATCATGATGGCTACTGCCTTCTTCAGAGTCCAAGCTCTTGAAATCTAACAGCTCTTTGCTGCTTCTGTACCTCACTGTAGGCATGAGAATCTTAAGTAAAGCTGGATTGTGATTCCATTTCCCTGGATGCATTGTGCAAACATTCCTGTCTGGATGCTGTTATTGTGATGAAACTAAATAAACTATTGGTCCTTTGCGAAGGATCCTCAAGGGTCTCCTCAGAGGCATGAGTTATAGAGGATGAAATGTAAGTAGCAGAAAGCATTCATGCTGGTACCTTGGAGGGATTTACAATGAGGGTCCAGACTACTTTTCCAAGATGCCTCAGTACTAATTACCACAATACTTCTCAGTTGAGGACAAAATATCCAGCACTTTTGCAATAAAGACAAAATTATCCTAATGACTACATAAATCCTCCCACAGCAGCCACATTACCTCTTAGGTCAATTTTCTAGAGATAATAAGTACACTCTGCAAAAACACTGTACTATCTCCACACAGGAAAGATCACTCATCCTTTATAAGCTGCCCTGGTATGCAAAGGGATACACTACCAAGCATGCGTGCCACAGTGGCTAGGATGGCTTGTCTGAGGTCCTCATTTTTAGTGCTGCTGCATCAAGTACGGTCTACAATTTAGCAGGTGTCAGGGAACACAGACTTCATGTCCTGCTGATTAGGAAGAAAGCTATCAGGTATATCAGTTAGCTGAGTTCACTCCAGATGCCATACACTGAGACCTAATTTAATTAGTTGAAAAATATAATCTTTATCACTCTAATGGTAAGCAGTTTAAAAGGAATGGCTATCACTTTTATTATGAAAAATATTATAAATGTAAAACAATATTACCAGCTTCCATAAATATTTCATATAGAGTCTCCTTTGTGGTTGTTTAACTATAGTAAATATAATTAGCACACTTTAATTTGCTCCATCATCACCAGTAACTAAATAGTACAGATACCAGAAACTAATTTTTTTGATAAAAATCAAAGAGGAATCAAAAGAATTTCCTTCCAGAAAGCAGAACTGTCCCCAGGTTTATTATCCTGGATTTATCTGCATAAGAATAAACATCCCTAGGGAAAGAGGAAAATTCAGTTGCTTTTACATATAAAATTGACTACATTTTTTTTCACTGTTATCCATTTATTTGTCTCATGCATTTACTCTAGAAGTTGTCCTTTGAATACATAAAAACTGGATTTAAACAAAAAATTCATTTTAGTTTAAGGAAGAGTTAACATATCTTCCCTCTAACATCTTCCTATTCTCAGTAGGTCTCAGTAGGGTGTTTTAAATGTATTTCAAAACAGATCACATTCATCCTAGTAAAAATCCTTAAAACTGATTTTTTAAGTTGACTAATAAATAAATGAATAAATGAGGCTGCCCAATAGCCAATATCCATTAGAATGAACAAGTATGGGGCAGTGTTAAGGACCTGGGACCCGAGGGGGAGGTGGAATATCTCATTAAATAAACATTAATTACTACTCAACACTACTACTATTGTCACGTGTGTCAGGGTACTGGGTCTTTGCCTTATCACTTTGTGATAAGGTTAAAATCATAATCTAAGGGGGCAATGGACAACTAAGAGACTTCAAACTTTTGCTTCGTGATCCAAGGGTTTTTGTTATTAAAGCAAATTTCTCTGAATGCTAACGGGAATAAGGAGACACATTCATGATTCTTTTGCATTCCTGTATATCTTGCAAGTAAGGCACTAACAGACCTTAGCTACATACTATCTTTCCAAAAATATCTGCAAACAGCTATACAGATAATGTCTCTCTGAAGCAAAAGGCAGGTATGCTTACTGCCTATTATAAAATGCTCAAATTCCCTAAGCTGAAAGTTCCTCTCCTGTAACATAACCCGCTGCATACACAGGCGGCATCTGTCACTCTTGTCATCATCATGTGGGAATTGGGGCTCCAAAACTGCTGATTGGTACTCTGGCTACTGCTATTTATATTAGTAATAAATTGTCCTTTGTCTCTGACTCATGAGTCTCATGTCTTCTACCATCATCCATGAGACTGTGTAGCAGGCTAACTTGTTAGCTATAAGTAGGGTAAAACCAGACTCTTTACAGTTCCTGAAAATAAGATGTTCAAGAATAAAAGGAAATATTCTTTGTACATCTCCATAAAGTATGGCTAAAAACACAAGTGTGGCGGTATATGGCTTAATATATTAACTCTATTACTAAGACAGCATAATGATGCCTTGTCTTAGGGAGGGTGATAAATTAGTAGAAAGGCAGTTAAAGGCAGTTACAGCTTTTGAGTTTCAAAACCTGACACTTCATTTTCAGGGTGTGAGTTTCTGAGGTCCCAAAATCTGAGCCCTTAAAAACATAAAATGTATGCTTTAAATAACAGATTGGAAAGAATGAAGGAAGTCACATCACATCACCTGCAGGCTAGATGAAGACTCCCTTTTACAGTGGGGATGTGTGGCAAGGGGAGGAAAAAGAAGGGACAGGGAAAACAAGAAGGCTGTATGCTGTTGGTTCCCTAAGAAAGCGCCCTTAGAGGCTGGGGATTGGGAGGCAGAGAAACCCTGGAATCTGAGAGGAGTGAGGATCTGTGTTCTTCATTTGCATGTAAAACAGAGAGGAACTTGACAGCTGCAGCATAGTAGGAGAAATAGTAGATAGAATGCCTCTGGGGCTTGTCTACATGGAGAGATTTCCTCTTCTTCATTGGGGTCCAGAAGCAGAGCCAAAGGTGTTTCATACACAAAGTGGGGTACAGAAGCCATGTGATTGAGACAGCAGAATACAGTAGTAACACACACAGACCAATTACTGAAAGTGGAAAAAATAATATACATCTCAGCTGGTGCCATAGCAGATAGATGACAACAGCCAAGAATGAGTCCCAGAGCTTCCATAAGTCCTCTGGAACTTACATACAATATGGGGGAAATGTGTAGGAGGACAGGTACCCCTGAAGTGATTGAACTGACTAATATTTAATCTTTACCAGCAGGCAGAATAAGGGTTTAAAATAAAAATTGCTAGGAAAAAAATGAGTGTTTTTTATTTGTGTGTTTGTTTTGTACATTGTTTGTGGCCTAAAATCTGCACTTGCTAGACCTGTATTCCTAAAACAAGCCATTTTAAAAACACATTTACTGTGTTCATCATTTTTTTAAAAAAAGGAAAACTATGTCTTCTTTTATGTTCTTGGCCAGAGTCTCCTGAATTGTCCATCTCTTGTTATTTGTGGATTCCCAGAACTGCAGTGAGACTGAAACCATGATGCAGTCCACCTGACATTATTTCTACAGAAAGAGATTTTTTAAATCTTCCTCTAGTTAAACAACTAGGAGTCATATAAATAATGGAAACTATTCCCAACCTCAACCTACCCTCCTCTATTACTGCTTTGCAGACACAGAGAACTGGCAATTTCAACTCAATACACATTTCCTCTGTATAAGTAAGAAGGTAAATGAAATTTTATTTACAAGAGTCTCAATTCCACATGTAAAATTTATACCTATATAGTATTACTCAGAGCCTGGACAACCTTAAGATCATATATTTTCTGAATCTCTCTGCATTCTTTCAAAATTATACCTTAAGGGGTCCATTTTTATCTCAATATATTTTGAAAACAGGAATGTTAAATGAAATTGGAAAACTAGATAAATTTGCAATCTTCTGTGAAGCTTTTTATCCTAGAAAATTTTAATCAGTTTTTATAACAATAAAGCAGCAATTCCAAAGGTTAAATTATTTTCAAAGTTTCTACCAAGCCAAGCCATGCTAAAGGGGCTACCTATTTAGCTATGTCCATAAAGGAACTCAAGGTGACAAGAGCAAAGGAGAGAAAAGTTATATGATTTAACAAGGGCACTTGATAGAAAGAAGTCACCAATCCCAGGTAGAGGTTATGTTTGAGAGACAAAAATAGAGAATAAAATTGTACCTCCCCAAAATAAATCTAACAAAAACCTGCCTTGTACATGAACTTCTTAACCCAGTATCTATGATATTCCTGCATCATATTGATGTTATAACTCTCTATGAAATGTTCCCTAACTTGTGACCCCCCCCACCCTAGCCTTCTTTTCATGCACATATAAGTCTTAAAAACCTCTTAAGGTCTAACCCAAATCTCTCCCTCCCTCCCTCTCTCCCTCTCTCTCTTTCTCTCTCTCTCTCTCTCTCTCTCTCTCTCTCTCTCTCTCTCTCATACACACACACACATACACACTTAAGCCTTAATTTATATCTCCCCACTGATAAACCCAAAAGACCTCTATAGCTCTCATTGCCAGACCAGTAACACCTTTTTGATCTTCCAATCTGTTACTTATGTCTGACCTATCCAATGGACCTTGATGTTATTTGAGGGTTGGAAATGTGACTAATATAAATTTCTTATTCCCAAAAGAGCCTAGACCTCTGCTGGTACTCAATAAACCATTGGTTGAATTGAAGCAACTCCGAAAAAGCTTCTTTGACTCTGCCAGGAAAGTATCTTGCAATATTCCACAAAGAGGAATGTACCAGAAGAATGACCCTAGTTTAAGTTGTTGACTATGGGAACTTTATATAGCAGCTAACTTGAAGAAATATCCATAGATACCAATTACAACTTTCTGTTTAAGGCTTTTGTACTCTGATCTCCATGTTTTTCATTATGAGAGATAATGGAAAACTAAATTTAGCTTTTCCCAAAGCCCTCTGTTTCAGAGATTTATGTTACAAATAAATGAGTAAAGGGGAAATGAACCAGAAACAAATGGATGCTATTTCCCTCAAATCAGACATGATTTTAAAAATTTAAGACAAAGATGATTGGATAAAAAAGAAAAAAAGCATCACCCTGAGTATAACACTTTTCAGAAACTTGTACCAGATATCTTGATAGCACAAAATCATTTAGATTCATCCATCCATCCCTGACAAACAATACATAAATGTAGCTTGTAATATCTTCTTTATTAGGCTTCAAGATATGTTCCTCCTTCACTAAATACACATCCCTCCCTTCTAATCTAATCTCACCAACTTTTTTCCCAATTGTACATTTCTTGTACTTAGCATCATGACATCTTGGTAAGCAGTATTACAGAGAAAATAAAAGATTTTTAAAAGCCAGAGATTTTTTTCTTGCTTCATAATTTTATTTCAACAGGAGTTCTGCACAAAAAACTATGCATGAAGGTTAAATCAATATACCTAACCTTATTCTGACTCCAGCTTTCAGGTAAGAAAATGTATTTGTTACCTAACATTTTTAAAAAATAACAATTAAAATAAAAACAACTATTTATATTCACTGAAAATTACGTTAAAAATTATTCTCATCTTGGGAAAACACTTTTAGTGCAAACATGTTAATGAAACAAAAAAATGCTAACCCTATAATGATGGTGATGATTACATAGGATGTCAAAGACCAAGTTTCATATCCAAGTTCCTCTATACACTAGCTGTGTAACCCTACACTAGTTACTTAAATTCTGAGTCTCAGTGTCTTCATCTTTAAAATGCTGCTAGGAGGATTAAATAAGAATAGTATATGTGGGGCTTCCCTGGTGGCACAGTGGTTCGGAGTCCGCCTGCCGATGCAGGGGACACGGGTTCGTGCCCCGGTCCGGGGGATCCCACGTGCCGCAGAGCGGCTGGGCCCGTGAGCCATGGCCGCTGGGCCTGCGCGTCCGGAGCCTGTGCTCCGCGGCGGGAGAGGCCACAGCAGTGAGAGGCCCACATACCGCAAAAAAAAAAAAAAAAAAAAAAAATA